>NC_085009.1:18951900-19149400 GCF_963854185.1 Sardina pilchardus
AAACTAGCTTATCCAAAAGACATACCCGGACTGTTGGTCTGATTTGTTAAAGGACTAACCAAGCGTGTAGAGTCATGCCGTGGCCTACTGGTTAGGGCTTCGGGCTTGTAATCGGAGGATTACCGGTTCGATCCCCGACCAGTCCACGGCTGAAGTGCCCTTGAGCAAGGCACCTAACCCCTCACTGCTCCCTGAGCGCCGCTGGCTGGGCAGGCAGCTCACTGCTCTGGGTTAATGTGTGATTCACCTCACCTGTGTTCGCTGTGTGTGTTCACTAATTCGTGTGATTCATGATCTTTGTTTGGTCATAAACTGTGAGATGCCATGGAAATGTTTTTGTTTGGAATGCTGATCAGATCATACTTGTTTGTATTGAACGTGGTGCCATTATTGACTTTTGTGATATTCAGTAGAACAGATACTGTATTGTATGTTTGATCACAAACATTGACATCCTTTTGTATCAAGACACAGATGCCATTATCCATCACATGAAGAGAAGAAAAGAGTCATATGTTTATAACCCCTCATAATATTAGACACAAGGAGAGAGAGTAGGTCTAGCAATGTGTAGCCATTATTGGTAATAATATGAACTATGAATGAACTATGTCTGAACTATGAACTATACTATATTGCCAAAAGTATTTGCTCACCTGCCTTGACTCACTTATGAACTTCAGTCACATCCCATTCTTAATCCATAGGGTTTAATATGACGTTGGTCCACCCTTTGCAGCTATAACAGCTTCAACTCTTCTGGAAAGGCTTTCCATAAGGTTTAGGTGTGTGTTCATGGGAATTTTTTACCATTCTTTCAGAAGCTCTGATATTATTGGCTCTCATTCTCTGCTCTAATTCATCCCAAAGGTGTTCTATTGGGTTGAGGTCAGGACTCCTTACAGGCCAGCCAAGTTCATCCACACCAAACTGTCATCCATGTAATTATGGACCTTGCTTTGTCCACTGGTTGGAATGTAATATTTCAGTCTATTATTATTGTTATAAATGTGCAAAACACTCTTTTTTGTGGAGTATTGGAGCATTGTAGATTGATGAAGAATAACAAGTGTTTCCTGGTCAGATTTCTGTGTATTTAAGATCTTGTTGTGTTTGTCTTAGTCTTTCTTTGACTATCTACCGTGAGATAGCGGCCACTCAAATGTCTTTGTTTGTAATGCTCATCATCAGACCATATTTGATTGAATTGAATGTGGTGCCACTGTCACGACCCGTAAGGCCGGAATATAAAAGTAGGACCCAAAAGCAGGCACAGAGATGAGAGTTGGATATAAGGTTTGATCATTTAATATCAGGCAACAGGTCAAGGCAGTAGGCAAACTCCGTGGACAGAAAACAGTCCAGTCTTGGCATCAAGGAAAACGGAGGCAAGGCAAAAACTACAGGTTCCAAAATCCAAAGGAGCACATGCAGACATCAGATCATAGATCCTGGATACTTGAAAATACTAAACTTGGAAGAGCCGGACTGACTTGACAAAATACTAACTTGACTAGACCAAACTAGAGAAATCAGGAATGCTTCAGAGCATTTGACTAGACAGGCATACAGACAAAATAATTCAGCAAAGACGAGAACACAAGACAGAGTTTAAATGCACAGAACTTAACAAGACTAACAAGGCACAGGGTGGTAATGGACAAAGCAATAATTAGGGAACAAGGCTCAGGTGAGGGGTGGAGACAAGGGCACAAGACAAGGGTAAACAAAGGACCACATGTTACTGTACATGACACAGGAAGTAAATTAAAGCACAAAAGGAAACATGTGAAAGCAAGGCAAAACACAAATACGGAACAAATACAGAACACAAGTAACACATGGCCAGGATCTAAAGATCCTGGGCCAGATCGTGACAGCCACAAACATGTGTGTTATTCAACAGACTCATCGGAGGTGGTTATGTTTTTCGCGTGGTGGTGTAATGACATGGTATGGCCACATATTTGTGATCTGAATAATTTAGGATCAAATGAATGACCACCAAGGAAGAACAATACAGGCGGAGGTCTGTGCTCTCTGAGTGCTTTTCTAGTTTTAAATAACATTGTCTGTTGTTTCTATCCATGTTATATGCAGTGGTTCAACAGTTTCACCTGTGCAGATACGCACACACATTGAATGAATGCTCACACCACAACCTCCTAATATTATGCCTCTTTATCTGATAAAACATTTTATTTTATTAATGAGTTTATTTTTCTCTCTGTTCGCAGTTCCATGATACCATTCAATTGTGCTGCAAATCCTCGTCGAGGCCCTTACCTTGAATTTCCCCTTGGGGATCAATTATGTATGTATGTATGTATGTATCTATGTATCTATGTATCTATCTATGTATCTATCTATCTATATCTATCTATCTATCTATCTATCTATCTATGTATCTATCTATATCTATCTATCTATCTATATCTATCTATCTATCTATCTATCTATCTACCTACCTACCTACCTACCCACCTACCCCAGCAGATCACAGATAAAGCTGGATCTGGGGCTGGTTTCCCGAAGCCTTCTTAATGCTACGTAGTTCATAACCTCTATCTTTAGCTCTACCTTAACATGTTCAAGCATTTCCTACTTTGCTACGAATGTCTTTCGTACGTCGTTCGTTGGTTAGAGTGGTCCGGAGCACTCTTAGAACCTTCTTAGCTGCATCTTAGCAATTTTCGGCTCGCGACGCTAGTCGCCGCCACTGTACCCTATAGCAATCTTTAGACATCTGTTACGCATGCAACTATCATATGATACAGAATCACTGTTTTGGTTCGCCAATGATTTTATAAGTAGGCTAATTAAGAAAATTGTTTCAGGAAATGTTTTCACACAAATAATGAAACGTGCATGCATTTGAAAATAATTAAAAGCGTTATCCTCTTATTTCCTGCTTCCCCCCACCAGGGGCGTAGCACCAAATTCTGGGCCCTATCCACAAGTGGTCGCCATGGGCACCCCGACCCCCCGACCCCCCGACCCCCCGACCCCCCAACCAACCAACCAACCAACCACCGGCTGTAAGCATGAGGCATGAGGTTCACAACTGTCTACGCCTTAATCTATTCACACATTGAATTAATCTAACTGAAGGAACTGTACAGTGAACTTGGTTTGGATGAGTGAGTGTATGGGGAACAGGCAGAGTCTCGGTCAGAAGACTCAATGGCAAACAGTTGGGCGTAGGCAGAAGTAGGCAGAGAGGAGGCAGGATTGGTGCAACAGCAGCTTTATTTCCTTTAGATATTCTTTTAGGTTTCAGTTCTTAATTGCCACAGTTCAGTTGCATCTGTTCTTTGCATTTCTTTTGGAAGCTGTGTGCTGTATCATAGAACATAAACAGAGGAGAATACAATTAGGCTACCAATTTGATAATTGAGTGGTCAATAAACCAATAAACAGTCAGTACAACTAAGAATCTAGACAGTATAATGGTTAAATGATCTATAACAAACAAACTTACATGGCTCATAGCACATGTCTGGGAACAAAGGATTCAGTAGCAGAGTACAGCATAACTGAGCTACTTCAAAGGCATACAAAATCAAACCATCAAACAATTAAAGCATAAAATGACCACTCACGTTAAAGTGAAGACGCACACAAAGAAAGTTGCTCCCTGGACGTGGAGACAGGTGTGTCCGCAGGGAGTGCAAAGGAGGAAGTGAGGGGTGAACAAACAATTTATAGACTCCGCCCCTCACCGTGACAGGTAGCATTCAGGTTCACTTTGGCAGATTCACCTTGGCAGATTCACTGATTCTTTTCTGAGTCTTTTCAGAGCCCCCCCGGAATTGGGGTCAATTCCTCCAGAAAAATAAGACTCACTCTTCAGTCATCTCCGGGAGCACCACACCGGTCTGGTATAAGTTCGAAGGCCAACCTGGACATCAACGGACCGGACACGTCCATCCCGCCCGGTTGTGACAGCTGTCACTCGACCTGTCGGCCAAGAGGCTCGAGGCAGTTGGGGGTCCAGAATCATCACAACCTTCCCTACTTCGAGATTTTGGACTTCTCTCTGCCACTTTCCTCTTGGTTGTAGGCTCGGCAGATAGTCACGGATAAATCTTGTCCAAAAATGGTCAGCCAACATCTGGCTGTGTCGCCACTTACGTCGCCCGAGAAGTTTGCTGTTGGCAAAGATGGCCTGCGGCAGGGAGGCATCGCGCCGCCCCATCAGGAGTAAATTGGGAGTGACGGGATCAGGATCACTGGCATCAGATGAAAGATAGCCTAGAGGCTTGGAATTCATAATGCCTTCTACCTCAATGAGGACAGTTTGAAGGACTGCTTCAGGAGTGGTCTGATTCCCGAGCACTACTCGTAGGGCATTCTTGACAGATCTAACCTCACGCTCCCAGACTCCTCCAAAGTGTGGGGCACCTGGTGGATTGAAGTTGAATGTGATCTGCTGATGGGACAAGTCCTCTTGCAATTTGGGTTCCATGGCCTGGAAGCATTGATTCAACTCCTTGTCCCCAGCTCGGAAGTTCGTTCCTCTGTCCGCCCGGATTTCAAAGGGCTTGCCACGACGGGAGATGAAACGACGAAGAGCAAGGAGAAAGGCATCGACATCCAGGCTTCCAAGCAAATCCAAATGCAAGCAGCGAGTAGTTAAGCATTTGAAGAGGATCCCCCATCTCTTCTCAGTCCGGCGGCCTTGGCTAATCAGAAAGGGTCCGAAACAGTCAACACCAGTGGACCAGAACGGTGGTTTGAAGAGACGCAACCTTGAGGGGGGCAGATCGGCCATCTTGGGCACTTGTGGTGAGGATTTCCACCTTTGACACTCTCTACAACGGTGCTGGTGTCTCCGGATGGCTGGTCTCCCTCCCAAAATCCAATACTTGCGTCTCAACTCTCCAAAGACCCTCTCTGGTCCGGGATGCAGCAAGCACTCGTCACAACGTTTAATGATGAGCTGCGTCGTGGGATGCTTTGGGTCCAGGATGATGGGGTGGATAACATCTGGGTCCAGGTCCCGAGATCTACGCAATCTTCCTCCCACTTTCATCAATCCCACATCTGGATCCAGTTCAGGAGCGAGTGAGAGCAGTCGACTTCGTCTGGAGAGAGGATTGCCTTTACGGAGAGCATCAAGTTCCTCAGGGAAACAGGCCTCCTGGGCCTGTTGCAGGATGAGGGTCTCAGCTTCTGCGCCCTTGTTCGTCCCAGCAGATTCAGTTAATCCTTGCTCAGTGGCAATTATGAGGTCACTCCAGCTTTGATGCTGTGAGGCATCTGGCAAGGTGATGGCAGCAGAAACATTCAGGCACATGGAAACTTTCTTCAACTCAGTGCTGTCTGTGTGTGGTGACGTGTGGGAGAGATTAGGAGCAACAGGCCAGCCTGTCTCCGGATCCTGTAGGAATGAAGGTCCCTTTGTCCAACAGTTTGAGTGAGCCAGGTCACGGAGTGTCTTCCCTCGAGTCAGGGCATCCGCAGGATTGTTTGGACTGTCCACATATCTCCAGTCATCAGGGTTGGTTATGTCCTGGATCTCCGCAATGCGAGTGCCCACAAAGACCTTGTAGTGGCACGACTCAGACTTTAACCAGGTCAATACGGTTGTGGAGTCACTCCAAAGGATGGTTCGGGCCAGTGACAGGGTAAGTTCAGACTTCAAAGTAGTGGCTAGCTGTGCCCCTAACAAAGCAGCGCTTAGTTCAAGTCGCGGCATTGACAGCTGTCGTTTTGGAGACACTCGAGAGCGGGCCATGATAAATGCCACATGGACATGATTCTGGCTGTCATGGACACGCAAGTAGGCCACAGCACCATAGGCTCTTTCCGAAGCATCACAGAAAACGTGCAGTTCTCTGTCTTCATCCGACTGATCAGCACATGGGGGCACATAGCACCGAGGAAGTGTGATGCTTGAGAGGTCAGCCAATTCCTGTTCCCACTTCAGCCATCGGTTAGCCAGCTCTGATGAGGTTATGGAGTCATCCCAGCCTTGCTTGATTTTCCACAAATCCTGAACCAGCACTTTGGCCCTGGTGGTATAGGGTAGGATGTATCCTAAGGGGTCATATTGACTGGCAAGTGTGCGGTAGATCAAGCGGAGCGTGGGAATCTGAATGGGCACTGCACGATGCTTGTATCCCAGGCTGTCAGGAAGGCAATTCCAGCGCATACCTAAGGTGGATTCCTGAGGATCAACACCAGCTTGGGAGAGCCACAGGTCAGTACTAACCGATCTTGCCTCCAGAGGGAGATGTCCAACGACTGCAGGGTCATTACTTGCCCATTGGCGGATCTCAAATCCTCCATGGGAAAGCGTGGCACGGAGCTTGTCAAGAAGGGCTTTGGCCGCAGCTGAAGAA
Source organism: Sardina pilchardus (assembly GCF_963854185.1). Classification (NCBI taxonomy): domain Eukaryota; kingdom Metazoa; phylum Chordata; class Actinopteri; order Clupeiformes; family Clupeidae; genus Sardina; species Sardina pilchardus. The sequence goes on from NC_085009.1 coordinate 18,958,248, forward strand.
CGGAAGCTTTGCAGGCAGTTGTCAACATAGAAGGCCCTTGACACTGAGTCGAGCACCTCATGGTCACTCTCCTGATGTCCTTTTGCGTGACGCTGCAAGGCGTAGATGGCACAGCAAGGACTACAAGTTGTACCAAAAGGTAACACCTGCCACTCATAAGTCTTTGGTGGTATAGTTTGAACCATAGATCGCCAAAGGAATCTGAGCAGCGGTCTGTCGGTAGGGAGAAGGTGGACTTGGTGGAACATAGCTTTTATGTCTCCACTAATGGCAAGGCTGTGCTCGCAGAAACGGAGAAGCACGCCAAGAAGAGATGGACCCAAAGTGGGACCAGGAAGAAGGCTGCGATTCAAGTTCAGACCACGCAGCTGGAAGGAGCAGTTGAACACCAATCGATGTTTCCCGCTGGCTTGTTTGATGATGTGATGTGGGACGTACCACGATTCCAAACCTGGCGGATCGTTGTCGGGATCCACTTCCTTCACATAACCCATCTCAACAAGCTTCAGGATCTCCTGGTCGCAGATGTCAATTAGCTCAGGGTCCTTCTTCAATCTGCGTTCCGTCCCTCGCAGCCATGGCAACAGGTTATGGGATGAGGAGATCAGCCGAGGACTGTTCGGAGCTCTGAGCAGGGGAGTAGCATATCGTGGCTGGGCAGGACGCAGTATCGCAAAGGGTGAATAGGAGTTGTGCCTCAGAAGTCAGAGGTAGAGGTAAGGCATTGGCTGGACCTTGAATAGCCCAACCCAGGGCAGTACGGATGGCAATAGGCCCGCCATGAGGGCCAACGTGGACAGGCTCTTTGGGCACCAACAAGTGTGCATGATCTGAGCCTATCAGGATCAGTGGACAGGCATGAGCAAAGTCAGGTAAAGGCAAACCTCGCAAGTGGGAATACTCCCTCTTCAGGTCAGAGGCGGGACAGGAATGTTCAGACAAGTTAACCCTCTAACCGCCCGGGTTTTTTTGGATTTTTGCATAAAAAATTCAAAAGGCCATGGCTTGAAAGTGGTCAGAGATAAAGTCCTACTGTAAATGTGAAAATCATTGAGTATGAACTAAAGTTTATAAAGGGAGTAATTTTACTCATCTAATTTGCATATTATGACGTCACAGGATGGCAATAGCGTCAAATTATGCACATTTCAGTAAATACTGATTGTTGAACACATTTGAGCAGTTTTACTTTGATTTTTGTAATTTCTCTGACACAACAAACAAACAGGACCACAGCCACATGTAAACCAACAATAGTAAACTATCAGTATTACCACAATCCCTATGTTACTATATAATAAAGTAGCCTGGTCAAATCAGTTCCTATCGCGGATGACTTTGTAGTTCTTCAGAGCCCTATTTTTACTAGACCTGCTGTCTGTACCATGTCAATTACAGACACTATCATCATGATTATCACTGGCACCAAGCACACCATGCTTATTTGAACCCTTTGGTCAACATTGCTGCAGGTAAACATTGACGTACACACGCAAAGACCCACCTCCATTCACAGACGCATCTTGACTGTCACTGCCAATGAACGACCGATCATAATCTCCAAAAGGCAGATATTCTCCTTCAGAATCAGAGTAGGTGAATGGCAGACCCAAGACTTCATAACAAACGACTTTGTTTTTTAACATTTGCCGTTTTTCTGCTTCAATTTGTGCATAGCGATCGCGCATTTCACTTCCGCGTTATAAACAGGAAATGCGTCTTTTTTTTTTGCTTCTCGCGAGTAATACAGGCACTTCCTGAAAACTTTTTTACTCGAATTTGGGCTTGAATCGAAGCTCTGGATGTCTGCCAACTAGTGGTGGAGAGTACAAAGGCGATTTGTCACCCTACTCGGATCTACCGTCTGTTTTAATCAGTGATCTTGCTTGTCGCCGTACGGCGCCTTGGGCGGTTAGAGGGTTAAGACCAGGGGCAGTGAAGGCATTGGCTATTGGAAATTTGATTCCCTTCTGACCCGCTGGGGAAATAGAACAGGAGATGGTCTCACCACTTATGGGAATCACCTCATGACGCACAGTTCGAAGATTCAGGATCTCTTCCGGTCCCTTCAGGTGCAGTTGGGATGCGGCAGAAGTTAAGATGATTGTTCTTTCCGAGCCATCATCAAGTATGGCATAGGTCTTCAGCTTCTGCCGACCATTGATTAGGAAAACCGGGACTACCTTCAACATCACCCGCGGAGATCTGTTCGGCTGATCTACGTACAGCGTGTTGGCCGGACAAGATGCGCGGACAAGCATGGTAGTGTTGTCTGCTGTAGCCGATTTCTCTGATGTTTGGGGGCTCATGGACAACTGACGTGCAACAGGATGTAGGATGGTAAGATGCAACTCTTTGCAGAGGTTGCAAGGCTTCTTGAGAGTGCATTTATCTGGCTTATGGCAACGAGCACATCTGTAACAACGATCATTACTTTCTATCCATGTCCTCAGTTGTGATGGGCTGAACTCCTTGACCTTTGGGCAAGTTCCTAGAAAGTGTTCCTTGTTGTTACAGTAGGGACAGAAAGGTTGGAACTTTGGCCTCCCAGTCGCCTTTCCTTGTCGACCCGGTTGGACCTCAGGCTGGTTCTCCACTCCAGCTGTGTTGCTCAGATACATTGTGGTTGGTGTAGCTTTCCTCCCCGAGTTCCTCGACACTGGCTCCCGTCTCTCCATTGACGCAGGTCCCGAGGCCTGTTGGACAATACTCTTGGCCCGAGCTTTAACCTGGAGCCATGCCGAGAAGTTCTCCAGGGTGTAAGTTTGTTCTGAGCCCTCTTTTAGAATGCCACGAAGCAGGCAGTGCTCAATGAAGCTGTCTCGGTTCTGAATGGGTAGCTTGGTAAGTAGCCTGTCTACATGAGAGCCACACCGCAACTCACTCCCATCCGTGCCTTCCACTGACCGCAGCACGCCAATCAAAGACTGCACAGAGAGAGCAAAGTCCTGGAATGCCTGGCTATCACCTAGTTTGACTGGTGGTGAATGGAGGATGTTAGCTATTTCGCTTTGGACCAACTGCCGTGGCTGGCCATACTTTGCCTTAAGGGCAGCAAGAGCAGATGTGTAGGGGGTTGAGGCGTGCATATAAGACTTTGCTAATTTGTATGCACTGGGAAGCCTCAAGTGATCCATGAGGACCTGGAACTTGTATTGTTCAGAAAGGTGAACGTGGATATCCAAGAGATTCTCCAACGCCATTTTAAGCAGGATAAAGTCACTTTCCTTTCCACTCTCGAAATAAGGCAGTCTTGGCTTCGGGATGCCAAAAGCAGTCGCCACCAACAGCTCCATGATACTAGCACCCTCAGAGACCCTCTCAACAGGGTTAGGCAAGGAAAGAGGTGCAGGTCTATCACGGACAGGATCCGAAGGCCTTTGACTCTTGGCTGGGCGAGGTGCAGTACGGACTAACTGGTGAAACGAAGGAGGTGAAGGGGCTGCATGCCCCGGACTAGAAGTCTGAATTACTGGGCGACTGGCGGTAGGGGGATGAGGAGTCACAACTTCACCTGCAGCAGTCATATGTAGAAGTCCAGCTGGAGGTGAGGGTTGAACCCAAGCAGGGTTGTCTTGATTCACCGGAACCGGATAGGAGAGAGATCCTTGAGGACCCTCTGGGAAAGCGTGCTGCTCAGGTAAAAGGTCAACCGATTCGACCGAATCCGGCCCTCTGGCGTTCATGGAGAGAGGGGCCAACACTTGAGGTTGAGGTGGCTCATTCACACTGGACATAGCTGGTGGAGCAGGTGGACGTTCAACGGTCATTCCTACATCTCCTGTAAATGAGGCTATTAATCGAGCTTCTTCCAATTCTCTTTGTAGTTTTCGCAGTCGCCGCTGTAGAGTAACTGCTCGGTTTAACCTCTCTCGCTCCTTCAAGGCTTCTTGCGCTTGTCTATCCAGCTCTTTTGTCCGTTCATCCAGAGCTTGTTCCTCCTGGATCTGATCTTGGATCTCCTCCAGTTCCCTGAGCTTTCTCCTCTCCTCAAGTGTGGCCATTTGTATCGGGGTGAGCTCCACTTGCAGACTCCTGCGTGACCTTCGGGAACCTCCACTGGCATGAGTTGAGGGGTAGCTGGATGAGGGGGCCTTCTTTGGCCTTGGTGATGGTTCATGCCCTGAGATCGGCTGCTGGGTCTCCCACAGCTGGGCTGGGCCAATGCCGATGCTGGAGCTGATCGTGGAGCAGGCTGCCCAGCCTGAACTGGTGCTCCCACCACCAGTTCAGGCTGGGCATAGATCTGGGTAGCTTCCTCCTCAACTCCTACATCCCTCTCAGGAGCCATCTCCTCTCCCTCCTCGGTGGCTGGGTCCTCCCTCTCCCCGGATAACTGGTCAGGGTCTCTCCTTTCTGTTGCTTGAACTTCAGCAGCTGTGCCTGAGGATGGGGCTGATGACTCTTGCTTCTCTGGTTCAGGTGGAGGGAAGTTCTCTGTCTTACCTTCCTCGGAACTCGGGAAGCCATATCGTTCAGGGGGACGCCTCTCCCGTTGTGGCCTTGATCCAGTCCCACTGTCGGCGGCGGTTGCACTTTGGAGATCCTTTTCTTCGACCTCGAAGTCTCCCGGCTCCTTGCCATTGCCCGCCATGGTATCACTCACTCAGCTCCGGCTCGAAGGACCATTGAAGGAACTGTACAGTGAACTTGGTTTGGATGAGTGAGTGTATGGGGAACAGGCAGAGTCTCGGTCAGAAGACTCAATGGCAAACAGTTGGGCGTAGGCAGAAGTAGGCAGAGAGGAGGCAGGATTGGTGCAACAGCAGCTTTATTTCCTTTAGATATTCTTTTAGGTTTCAGTTCTTAATTGCCACAGTTCAGTTGCATCTGTTCTTTGCATTTCTTTTGGAAGCTGTGTGCTGTATCATAGAACATAAACAGAGGAGAATACAATTAGGCTACCAATTTGATAATTGAGTGGTCAATAAACCAATAAACAGTCAGTACAACTAAGAATCTAGACAGTATAATGGTTAAATGATCTATAACAAACAAACTTACATGGCTCATAGCACATGTCTGGGAACAAAGGATTCAGTAGCAGAGTACAGCATAACTGAGCTACTTCAAAGGCATACAAAATCAAACCATCAAACAATTAAAGCATAAAATGACCACTCACGTTAAAGTGAAGACGCACACAAAGAAAGTTGCTCCCTGGACGTGGAGACAGGTGTGTCCGCAGGGAGTGCAAAGGAGGAAGTGAGGGGTGAACAAACAATTTATAGACTCCGCCCCTCACCGTGACAGGTAGCATTCAGGTTCACTTTGGCAGATTCACCTTGGCAGATTCACTGATTCTTTTCTGAGTCTTTTCACTAACAATGTACAGTATAACAGAAAATAACCTTATTGCCCAAGACTTCACTGAATTTCTGTTTTATTTGAAGAATTGAACAGTCAATGCCATCAAATATAGCCTAACATTAGGCCTGCCTTATCACACAAGACTTCAATGAATTTCTGTTTAATATTTTTTATTTCTCATTAGGTTAGTGCTTAAAATTATTGTTTTACTGATAATATTACTATTCTCCCTTTTTGTAATTGTTCACTGTTAATTGAATTTGTATTGTTATTTATTTGTATGTCGCTTTGGACAAAGGCGTCTGCTAAATAACCATAACCATAACCATAACCATAATATGCAGAATGTTTAAAAGTTAGAATAGTAAATGCCACCAAATATAGGCTAACATTAGGCCTTCACATCTTCTCTATCTACCTGGACAGACCCCTCTACAAGCATAATAAGCATATTAGCAGGCAATTCCAATGTGACCTTATGGATGTGACTGAACATGCTTAATATTTAAAAATTCTGTGTACAATTTCCTCAAATTTCATTTTTCATTTGCTTCATAAAAATATTTTATGATTTGCTACATAAGAACATTTTATTTTTCTGATGGTTGTGACAAAAAAAATGGTCTATTCTAATTAGTCTATAGCCAAACTGCTAGACTACAGTGAAAGACAGAGCATGACAGTGTTGCTAAATACATTGCAGTATAGCCTTTCATGTGATTTCATTTCAAACTAGACTTCAGACTAACTTTTTGTGTTGGTTGTATTGGTGCGCCTAGCTTTTTTTTTTTTTTTTAGGTGCACCAGCACAAAATGTAGGTGCACCCACATTTGTCGTTGCATCGCCTTTAACGCCAAAAGGTCACCTTTCATCGCTCTCCTTTCATATATTTTCATTACATTATATTTTAACAATAAGGCATAGAAAAAGCTTCTCTATATTTGAAACACTATATATAAGGAATATACATATTCTTTATAAAGAATTATAAAGATTTATTTATTCTTTATATAATGTATATGATTTATACGATTTATATATTCTTTATATATATTATATTCTATATATAATTCTTTATATATTCTACTGAAATTTCTGATATTTATGACATTCATGACTATTGATATTACAACTATTCAAATTACAGCCTCTTTAACCCTATGAGCCCTAAGCTGTTTTAAGGGCATTTTCACTACCTCTAGTTAGAAACATTTATCCTGCAAAAATCTAAATCAAATCAATGCAAGTATTAATTACATTGTGGCAGATCTAGGTAGTCTTGACTTCTGGGTAGCTAGCCTAGAGGCTGCAATATATCACGTGTGCATGACACTTACAATGACCAGGATAAATGCTTTTAACTAAAGGCACTGTAGTTTGAGTGCCCTTAAGAGTTTGGTTCCAAAACGCTATATCCACCATTCTAATGAATTTTCATAAATATTTTTTTTTAATTTTGTTTTGCAAGTAATTACAGTGGAACTGTATTGGATTATGTTTAGTTTATTTATCTTTACTCAATCAAAACAAAACAACTGCAGTTTTATTGATATTACCTGAAATACACAATTAAATAACATGACTTTTTAATGTTTTTAAAAATGGATATATAGCGTTTTGGAATCAAACTCAATTAGTCTAGGGCTCTTAGAGTTAACAGCAGCACTAAATTGCACACATTTTTGAACACTTACCTGTAGAGTTTGAATTTGTCTTGAAGTGACTTTAGCATGGTGCGATGGTAGTGTAGCAGTTAAGGAGCTGGGCTAGTATGCTGTGGCCTGAAAGTTGTCAGTTCAATTCCCAGCTTCCACTGTTGTGCCCTTGAGCATGTGATCCCTTGTAATATAGTTGACATATGTAAGTCACTTTGGACAAAAAAAGTGTCTGCTAAATGTATTGTTTTTATTTGTCACTTTGGAGAAAAGTATTTACAAAAAAACCCATAATGAACTACCAGTAGTTTTATATATTACCACATATTGTGCACACACACACACACACGTGAACCTCACAGAATCCAGACAGACATGTGTTTGGCAAATATCGTTATAGTCTCGCTGAGCAATAGCTGTAGCATGTTCACTCTGAGATAGCATGCAGCCCCAGGGCACAGGGAATACATCTCGGCAATCAGTGAGTAATTGATTTTTTGGTAACACTTTACATTACGGCTCGCTAATAAGGTGGTAATTGTATGGTAATTTCTATGCAATTTCATGATAACAATCCCTTGTTACCACTTATTACAAGTAATTTCCATGCCATTTCTATTGCAATTACTCTGCAGTTTCTAGGTAATAGCGATGCAAACAGCATTAATTAAGGTGGTCATTTCCATGGTATTTTTATGTAATATCATGGTAATAATCTTTTCTAGCCCCTTATTACAAGTCATTTCCATGCAGTTTCCAGTGCAATTACTCTGCAGTTTCTAGGTAATAGTGATGCAAACAGCTTTCATTTTAAGTTTAAGTAAAATGTAAATTATTCAAAATTAATCTGTAGTTCTTGAAATGATAGTCCAGGATTTACTTATAGTTTTTGTTTAATTACGTGACAAACAAGGAGGTAATTACCAGGAAAATACACAGCATCAGGGCCGTAAAACACACTATCACTTATTTCCACTCAGTTACTTAGTTAATACCATCTCTGATCTGAGATAGGTTACCGTGTAGCTACTGACATTCAACACAAAACCACATGTTGAGCGCAACCTTAACTTTGTTCAGCAAAAACATTGTTTTCACACATTTAACATGTTCTGCGATAATAAAACAACATAATCAAATTCTGAAACAGTAGGCTAAATATTTTATTTGCAGTGCACCCTTAACCTATCAAAACATAATATTTCGTTGACTTCTTTGAGTCAGAAGCTCCTCTCGGAATAACGAAGTCGTCCTTCTCAAAAATATGACTCCAGACACGGTAATCCATGACTTTAGCGTTTCGATTGAGGTGTCAATGTCCACATTCAAAACAATAAGCCACTGGAGACCGATCGTATCGCAATGACAGCTGATGAAAACTTGCTGGATTGTAAACTTTTAATTTTTGTTTCGCAGCCAGGAAAGGAACAAACACGAACCACTCTCTCTTTCTTCTCCTTTTTCTTCTGTCTGTAGCATCAAAGATCCTTAAGGCGGAGCAAGATGGCGCAAAATGGGGATCACTTCCTCTGCATAAAGAGGCGTGTCATTGACGTATTCATGGGTTTCATCAGGTCCCTTTCCACAGGTGTATAAAATCAAGCACCCGATTATCAATGCAATAGCTATCAGTTGCTTGATTAATACACCTGTTGAAAGGGACCAGATGAATTGATGGTGTTCCAAAATCAAATGAGCCACAGTATGTCCCATCACCTTATGGTGACATTCCTCTAGGATCTGTCCTGAGTTATCATATCAGCCTGTAGCAACCCCCTCTGATAACTATCCTCCCTTTCCATTGCCTCTCCAACCTTGTAACTTTAACACTGTTCTGAGTCAGAAAGAGGTGGATTATTATAATCAACACGGCGTGTTCAAGTTGCCGTGAAAATACACGCGTGAGCAAGCGTTCCTTGCAACACTTGCGTACCTTGCGTTGACTATGAATCAGGCCTTAGGGCAGACAAATACAGTTGCGCTAACAGGAGATGAGCTCACAGGACTCAGTACACGTGCCTCTCAACCTCTCTCCTTGATGCTCGGTCCTCCAGGCTAGTTCCCACTGATCTATAACTAACATTGGATTGACTATCCCATTGTTGCCGCTCCATCATTCTTTATCTAGATCAGTGGAAACGAGGACCGAAGAAGGAAGGGAGGATGTATGAAAAGACAAATGAGAGGCACCCTTCGTTCGCTGAGGAGTAGGCTCTAATGTGCAACAGCAGTCAGTGGCAAAATCACTGGTGGTCATGCACTCACAAGTTTATCTGCTATGATGGTGAGAATAAAGCTGTTTGTTTCTTCAGGTTGTTTGCTGTTTGTTTTTTCTTGTGGTGATTGGATCTGTGGGTCCCTTTTTCAATGTGACTTTAATTAAATGACCAAGGAATTGATTTGAATTGATTTGAATGTGCTTGCATAAGTTGCATAAGCAAGTTGTTCTTCTGAAGGTACAGTATATTAGCATATTAGCCAACACCCTAGTCAGATGTGACACATGAGACAAGCAGCCAGCCGTTATTCTTGTTCAATGACAGTTTGGCAATGTGACAAGAGATGAGTGGTCACTGTATTGCCATGGCTAGACGAGAGGTCTACCGCTCCACCCGAAGGCATTGGGAGCTATGAATTGTAACTGTCAGTGTGTGATTAACTGTCAGTGTGCGATTAACTGTCAGTGTGCGATCCCTCAATCTGTTCTGCACATGCACATAAATTCTTATTAGAATACGTAATGTTTAGCCTGCCAGATGTGTACTTTGAAACCATAGTAAAACACTTGTGACAGTACTGCCCAGTAGAACAACTGGCAGTTCAGCTGTTTTATGAACTGTCTGTGTTGTTCCAATTCAGTGTGAGTGTGTGTGTGTGTGTGTGTGTGTCTGTGTGTGTGTGTGAGAGAGAGAGAGAGAGAGAGAGAGAGAGAGAGTCAGAGAGAGCATGTGTGTGTGTCTGAGAGAGAGAGAGAGAGAGAGACAGAGAGAGTGAGAGAGCATGCATATGTGTGTGTGTGTGTGTGTGTGTGTGTGTGTGTGTGTGAGAGAGAGTTTTTGTGTGTGTGAGAGAGAGACAGAGAGAGCATGCATGTGTGAGAGAGAGAGAAAGAGAGATAGTGTGTGTGGGTGTGGGTGTATGTGTGTGTGTGTGTGTGTGTGTGTGTGTGTGTGTGTGTGTGTGTGTGTGTGTGTGTCTGGACATTAGCCATCAGAGACAGAAGAGCGGAACAACTGGCAGTTTATGTACAGTGTGCAGTTCATTAAACAGACTCGCAGTGAACTTAACACACAAACTGCCCATTGATCCGCTTAGGTTTATTACTAAAGAAGTACTGTATGTATTTGGAACCCATTTCCTCATGCAAAGTTCTGCAAAATATGCAAAATATAAAGCAAGGATATCAAAAACCAACAGTGACAAGTCAACCAATGAAGCGAGTGATCTTACAATGAAGTTTATTTTTAATAAAATTAAAAAGTTTACATAATATGAAATTACCGCAACATAATGTACAACACAAGTTACTTTACATTTTGTACAGAATCTACTAAATGTTCAGTTTACTCTGCAGAGACCACTGGGGAGTTTCACTCGGAACACTACACCACGTCATCATAGTAGGCACCAATGTACTGTGTCTGTGTCCACACTTGTAATCCCAGTGAGGACACACAAACACACTCTCTCAGACAAAAACAAGATGAAATCTTGATTTACAGAAAGATAAAGAAGTGAACAGAGCTCTCCAGACCCAGTCTCATACACACTATGATGTTGAGCGAAACATAGTCACCTTCCTCAACAACCGGAGTGCATATCAACACCGACTTCTTCTATCTACTGGACTGACAGCATCATGACGAACTCTGTGAAGGAGAGAAGTAAAGACAGGATTAACTGTGATCTTAACTCTCCAGCCTGTGATGTGATAGAACAAGCATGAAAGCGTTCAGTGTTAGGGCCCTTACACACGTCTGAAATAATGTCAACAACACTTACGATATTTGCAGAGGAGCCCAAGTGATATTGTAAAATTGCCCCTAACATTGAGCATGTAACAACTGGTAACAGCTGGTCAGGGGACCAGAGCCTCCACCACCTTACCACTGCAATGCCTCACACATTTATTTCACACACCTACTACACACACACACAGACGCACACAAACAAACAAACAAACACACACACACACACACAAAAACAAACAAACAAACACACACTCCACACACACAAACAGACAAACAAACAAACAAACACACATTCACTCTGACACAAACACACACCCACACACCCGCACACCCACCCACACACACACACACACACACACACACACACATACACACAAATCCGTATGTCCTTACGTACCATCAAAGTCCACGGTTCCGTCTCCGTTGAGGTCGATTTCCTTGAGGATCTCCTCCAGCTCGCCCTTCTTCAGCTTCTCCCCCAGCAGCGTCTTCACGGCCTCCTTCATCTCCTCCTGCGAGATCTTCCCGTCGCCGTCCGTGTCAAACTGAAGGGGGAAAGACGGCATATTTACCCAGGACAGCAAGAGTGGAAAAGAATGTGGCAGAGACAACAATGAGAGAGAGAGAGAGAGAGAGAGAGAGAGAGAGAGAGAGAGAGAGAGAGAGAGAGAGAGAGACAGAGAGAGAGAGAGAGAGAGAGAGAGAGAGAGAGAGAGAGAGAGAGAGAGAGAGAGAGGGGGAGAGGGATATTTGACTTTTAAAATGCCATTACTGTCCCATAACTTGGATCAAGGACTCACTATGCGGGTGACAAAACACTTTGTGAGTGATAACCTATGCGTCCTACTGTATATCTGCACAATGGCAAGACACAAAAGTCTGGAGTCTCACTTGTTGGAAGGAGCTCCTGAGCTCTCTGATTCCCAACATGTCTGCCGTCTCCACCAGCATTCTGGGGCCCATGAGCTCACAGAAGTCCTCGAAATCCATGAGGCCTCCCACTGCAGACACACACACACACACAAGCGCGTGCGCACACACACACACACACACACACACACACACGAAGTGCGCGCGTGCCCACACACACACAAACACGAACACACGCACACACAAACACGGACACCAAAATATCAATGCATATACGCACACACACAGGTTTGATGAGTACATTTGGCTCACTCATACACAAAGTGAAAACATGACCACAGTTTCAGACATGGCTCCGTATACAGTACAAATGCAGGATACTCACACCTCATCTTGACCTGCTGAATGATCTCCAGCAACTCCATCTCTGTGGGCATGTAGCCCATAGTTCTCATGCACTCCGCAAGGTCCTTGTAGTTCAAGTAGCCGTCCTGGTCATAGTCAAACTCCTTGAAGGCCTCGTTCAGCTCTGTCAAAGGTCAGAGAGCAGAGGTCAAACTATATAGAAGGTCAAAGGTCGCTAAAGATTATTAGCTCAGATCATCGAGTAAACATTATTAACATATTGTAACATTTTCTCTGATAATGATAATTGTAAGGGTTGTTTTGCACGTTTCCATCAGTGATCTCTTAATTATGCAGTGTAAACGAGATACAGTAAAAAATAATCATTTTAACAGAAACCCCTGATTAACTTTCAAGGTTACACCTTTATGCTATGATTACTGACACAGTGAACCTGTTTTGAAAATCACTGTGGGGCCTAAATTAAAGGGCAAACACAGTGCAAAGTCACTCAATAAACAGTGTCATGTATGCTATTGCGTGCCATGTGGGAGCATTGAGCTAACCCACTGATGCCTGTGCTTAGGACTGTGCTCATGGCATTAACCTTATAGCAAAGATATCTGCCCAGTTAGTAAATCATTTACTACCTAGACTCTGTACTCAGCCATCAGTTGAATTAGGGCCTGAACAATCACTCAGTGCTCACAGCCTTGGAGCATACTGATACTGTTTATCTTGGCATGTGAATGTACGGTAGTACAGCTCTATTGTTAGATTATTGCTTCAATTAGCAACCCATTCTGTTGGGATATAAGTTAAAGCAAAACAATGCAGTTCTTTTATCTCAAAATAAAGGCTTCAAAAACTCATTTTGATGCTACAGTGACAAGTCATTTTTGAGCACTGTTGTAGCGCTAAATGTTATTAAATATGAATAAATACTTATTACACATTCATAAAGAATTCCCTCTCTTTTAATCACAATTATTATACCATATCTCTTGTTACTTCATCGTCTGCTGTAATCTCGGCTTAATTGAAAATGAGGACTACCCTCAACGAATAACTAAAGGTTGAATTGAATTTAAAAAAAAAAAAAACAATATATTGATGCCAAGGGGAATAAATATCAATTCTTCCATGGTGTCTCTTCAACAATATTTAACCAGCACCATGGTTTCAACCCTTCACTTTTCAGTGTGTAGAGGAGACTCACCATCCAGCTCTGGTTGTGACAGCTCCCTTTCCTGCAAATAGACATGAGGGAAGGGTCAATGATGTCATATGATTGGATTCATTATTGAATAGAGTGAATGCAGATTGTGTGTGCAGAGAGTGTGTGTGTGTGTGTGTGTGTGTGTGTGTGTGAGAGAGAGAGAGAGAGTGTAGCAGTAGAAGCTTTCTTCCTGTCCTTAATCTAGTTCCTTCCCTGGCATGGGCACAAACATGGTGAAAACACACACTCGCGCGCGTACACCATTTTCTCTCTCTCTCCCTCTCTCTCCGAGGCACAAAGGTGAAAACACAAAATACACACAGACACAGGTGCTTCTCCTGTCTTAGTAAATCAATCAATTGGCCATGACAAACTCCAGCCAACCCAACTCCAGCCAAGCCAACAGAGAGACACATTTTTTTTTCCAGAAAAGTAGACCTACCCAATTCAAGCCATTATGAATATGCAAATTCGCCTCCTAAATTGATTTCCATTTAAGATAAATTATAAACATACCTCTTAAGGCAGTGTGATAGTGTTATGACTAGCCTAAAATAAACAGGACTGAAGTGATTTTCACCTACACTTTCTCTTAAGACTGTTTAGACCGGTCTCGTTGAGGCTAATTCAATGTGACACTAATCCACGCTAACTAGCTATTAATACCTTGGTCTGAGCAGGATTAACGTTTGAGGTTGAAGGGGGCGGACACTACAGCGTTTGCTAGTGTGTAGAATCTGTTACGTAAGCACGCCACAGGATAAAGGAGATTGTGCCTGACTTTCGACCTTCCTGCACAAGCGAGTGGCATCGTTTTCATAGACAGACTGGAGACACCACTATGTCTGTTGGCTCTTTGTTTGTTTGTGGGGGGTGGGGATGGGGGTATGCAGGTGTGGCACAGCATGCTAAGGGCAAGAGGAGTTTGACAGTGCTGCTTTGTTTTCAGAGCGTGCAGGTTACTGTTTCTGTTTGCTATATCTTCCATCATTCAAATTCTTAATGTGAGATGTTTTTTCCTGGTAGTTCATAACATGCATTAATATGCACACAAACAAAATGAATAAAGACACGTATATCTGTACACACATATGCTCTACAATATACTGAAATGCATGCATATTGCATTACATCTGCTATCAATTTGGGGATATAAGTAATTTAGTTAGAGTATGTAAATAGACATCGTGCACCTTCACTGACTAGCAAATATCAAAATCTCAGGCAAATCTGAACCCAGGAGCACATTACAGCAAGTGAGCACTTCTATGCTGGAAGAGCCTGATGGGAGTTTTAGTGGTAGTGGTAGAGTTATACATGTGTGTGTGTGTGTGTGTGTGCGTGCGTGCGTGCGTGCGTGCGTGCGTGCGTGCGTGCGTGCGTGCGTGCGTGCGTGTGTGTGTGTGTGTGTGTGTGTGTGTGTGTGTGTGTGCGTGCGTATGTGTGTGCACGTTAGCACGTGTGTGTGTGTGTGTGTGTGTGTGCGCACGTTAGCACACGTGTGTGTGTGTGTGTGCGCATGTGTGTGTGCGCATGTGCAATAATGTCAACACGATTTACCCCGCCAAAGACCGTGGTGAGCATGTTGGTGTACAGCTTCTCATTTGTCTTCTTCTTGGTCTTCTTGGGCGTGTCCTGAGAGGTGGTGGACGAGGACTTGGACGTCCTCAGGGAGGACTTCTTGCCACCCTCCTCGCCCTGGGCCGATTTGGCGCTGAGTGGGGCAACGGACAAGATAAAAGGACAGGGGCAAAAGGTCAGCACTGGTTCAGGGCCAAAAGTATGTAGAGGATACAGTGGTCACATGATCATTGTTGCAATAAAGAATATAAATGCCTATTTTATATGGCAACTGAGAGCATAAATAAGCAAGGGGTTGAGACAGCCTTCAGTAGCCCACTTTTTAATACAATTGTTATGTAGTATTATAATTAATATTATAGTAATATTGTATATTATCATTATAATATCACATAGCAATATGATATAAAGGCATATTGTTAGTCTTATAATAGGAAAATATAAATGCAAAGCAACTGTATTGTCAGTGGTAAATGAAAAGTGACAGATAGAAAGTGAAGTACAACACTAGACACTATGGGTGCTGCTGTATTTCTCACCTGTCTGTGGAAGGTGCTCTCTCGGCTGGTTTCTGGGACATCCTGACCCCAAGGATGATCAGCAGAGATGGTGAAAGGAGGGCAAATTAAATTGCAAGAATGACTCACTATACATAATAGATAGAAAAATATCCATCACAGTGATGAAGAGAAAGAGGCAGATATAGGGAGGGAGAGAGAGAGAGCGTAAGAGAATCTTGTTAAGCTGGAGAGATCTAGAATGTCCAGCCATGGCTCCATGCTCACAAATGCTTTCCAAATGTTAAATCAAAACCAGCCTCCCCTACAGCAAGTATTGATAACAAGTGCACAAATATGTCAATCCAGAGCACCATAAATCCCTTATCTCTGCAGGCATGTGTATATATACATTATGTGTAGGCTATGTCCACTTACTCCTCTACCCATCCTTACCTTTATTGTCCTACGAAGAGATGACTAGATGCACAGGAGCAGGGGACGGGGCGTGGATGTGGGAGTGATGCCGCACTCTCTCGCTCAAGAAGGCAGCGTATATGGTCCAGACGGTGTGTGGTGTGAATGGTGAATGGCCGGCGTGGGCTTTTGATTCCTTCACCTTTCCTCCTTCTTCTTCGCCCCTCCTTAGTCCTTAGCTCCTCCCTCTCTGATCACTGACCCCCCCCCCCGTCACTGACACTAAGTAGAGGTGATTACTTGGCTAAACGAGCTGGGATTAGTCGAGGAAACGTGTGTGGCGGCTGGCTAATGAGTTTGTTTGAGTGTGTGTGCGTGTGTGTGTGTGTGTCTGTGTGTGTGTGTGAGTGAGAGAGAGTATATATGTGTGTGTGTGTGTGTGTGTGTGTGTGTGTGAGTTTGCATGCACGTGACGTGTGTATGTCTAAATTAGTGCACGTGTGCGTGTGTGTGTGCCTGTGCCTGTGGATGCTTTGTGCTTGTGCATGTGTATGTGTGGTGTGTGTGTGTGTGTGTGTGTGTGTGTGTGTGTGTGTGTGTGTGTGTGTGTGTGTGTGTGTGTGTGTGTGTCCATGCGTGTGCATGTTGTCATACGGAAATTTATGCAGTCGCAAAATACAAGCGCATTTTGCACCACCATACTGGATGAAGATTTGTGTTTATGTGTGCAAATAAAGGCGGTTGTCCATTCTGTTCATCCAAACCAGTGGTTCTCAAACTGTGGTACGGGTACCACTGGTGGTACGCAGACTCTCTATCATGGTACTCTGGGAAACTCCAAGATGCTTTATTTCATGAGTACAAAATAATCACTTCATATGATATAAATATATACAGTATATGATGAAAAATCATTACATTTCTAAACTAGTTTTTATCTTTCTTGAAAAAAATAAAATAAATACATAATGCCAAAAAAAGTATGTGCAATGTACAATATATTTAAATTGGCCTATACGTACTGCTTCTTAATGCTGGTCATAAAGTGCTACTTGGAGAGTCAATTGTTCTCTAAAGTGGTACTCATTGTGAAAAGTTTGAGAACCACTGATCTAAACCTCTGTAGCCATAACGGGTAGCCACACTGTCACAGTGCTGAATTGGTCGATATAATGACAAGGTAATAGAATAGCAAGTACTTTGTAGGCCTACTGTATATTGGAATGTTTAGGAGACTATTAGAATAACGAGATGTTTTTTCAGTGGAGTGAGCGGCATCTCTCTCTCTCTCTCCATAAGCTTACAACAGTTGCCTGCACCTTGACTTTGGTGTGCGTTTGCACCTCTCCTTCAAAAAAATAGAATAGCCTATACCGCTTGGGACTAGGAGGATGCCACTGGTACAGTAATAACATTTAATAATGCATTATGAAATGCAAAATAAATAAAAATGTATGTAGCCCTTGTAGCGTGAGAGATGTGTGTATAGCCTACTGCATTGAAGACCACCTGCCTGTTGCTTTAAAGAGTTAAAGAAATTAGTGGGCTACTTCACAAATTGATTGATAAGTAGACTAAGGGAGACTAACATCACACTGGAAAATGTAGACCTATCCTTATTCTGTCCCTATATGATATTTCCTTTTTTTGTGATCAAGTGTAAGCTAGGCCTACTTGAATATCTTAAAAGACGGATGGGATTTAAACCAGCCTCATTTGAAACAATTGAGCAAGCCTCATTTGATTAGGTGTCATGTGTGATTCATTCGTAATTCTCATTCTTAACCTCTCATTAATAACCTGTGCGCAGGGCACATTATAGTAGCCTACTATTAATAATGATGATCATTCATTATCATCATCATCTATGATGCTGATGCTGTCCAAATATTAGAGCCTTGATTCCGGCTGTTCCTCCTGCACATTGGCACTCTTGTGTGAGAGAGCGGGCTCTGCTGGTTGCATGGATTTTTATTGGCTGATGATGGTTTTTAAACTGATTGGCTCGGAAAAGCGAAACCGAAAGAACGTCTTCGTTTAGTATAGGATCGGCTGGCAAGGCTGGCATGTCGGAGATTTTGAAACGGTTTTAATTTTAGATTGGAAATGTCGTAGCCTGCGTTTCTGAAATTATTTACAAAGCTAAGGCCATGTTGGCACAGAATCCTTGACATCTGTATCGCTGATTCCCGTAAACAGTGCACATCGACGGCTATTGCCACGACGGCTATTCTCATACACCAAGTTCATTTCTTTTCAAGTGGCCTACGACACAGCACGCCCAGTAAGTGTAGAATATTGAGGTTACTGTTCTGATGTTTGTGTGCTCTTTAACTGTACAAATTGCTTTCATGCCTACTATTCCTAAAGCCTTTGCGTTGTCTTTCGCAGAAATGTGTTGCACAGTTCCACAAATAGTCTTCCTTCTACAACTAGCAGGCGTTGCTACAGCTGGTGAGTGCGATTCCAAGCACAATTTTGCCCTGTATTTTTGGCTATTGAACGCCCAAACTGTGTGTGTGATTCACACTGCTCCACCCACCGTGGAGTCATGCATGCATTGTGTTTGTTTTAAAGATTTAATCACATTCACGCTACCAGTAAAACAAACAAATGCAATATGGCCAAAATGCATGTGTGAGAGTCTAGAAAGAGAGAGAGGGGGGGGGGGGGGGTAAAGATCACGCGTGGTGGAGGCAGCAGGACAGACTGCAGTCACTCAGTAGTTGCATCCAGTAATATTTTTGGCAAGCTTTTGGTGAAACGAATTGAACATGTAGGCCTGTGTAAAGGCAGAGAGAGTAAGAGCACAATTCATTGTATTTTTACTGCATAAGTCAGCTTGAAACATATGAACTTGCTTGAATGTCTTCTGTGAGGGTAATTTAGCCTATACTGTTCAACATGTATGTAGGCTATAAACTCACACTGCCCACTAAAACATAACATCCTTTGCTCTGTATTTTAGTGAAGTTCTCAGTTCTGGTCGGCAATGCTACAGTCCTACGTGGGGGCTCGGTCACTCTGCCGTGCTGGCTCTCCCCCACTACGGATGCCGAGGGGATGGAGGTGCGGTGGTACTTGAAGGAATACCAAACACCTGTGCTGCTCTACCATAACGGCAAACTCCAGAACGCTACTCAAATGGAGCAGTATCAAAACCGCACTACACTTGTGCCCCGTGAGCCATCTAGTAGCCTGAAACAAGGGGATGTGTCAATAAGAATTGAGGATGTGAAACTGACCGACGTCGGGAAGTTTACATGCTATGTCAGCAGCAGTGAGCACTATGACAGCGATCATGTGTTTCTCAAAGTAGAGGGTGAGTTTATCAGACATTTCTGACAAGAGGGTTTCAGAAGTTTATCGGTGCACTCATGCGTTTTGTTTTATTTTGTTGTTTTCTTGGACCGCATATGACTAACACTTACAGTAAATAATAAGTTAAGTTGCTGAGGTGGTCGATCACATTTCAAAAGTACTCCATCAATCAATCATGCCGATGGAGATATATTAGTGATTTTCTTTTTCTGTCTAATACAGGTAATGCTTTTCACATTTCACATTCTCTTTTCTCTTTTTTCACTATTTCTCTTTGTCATAAACACTCACACGCATACAGAGATCGGGGCTTCTCCGATCCTGTCTCTATCAAAGTTTAACGATGGCCGGATTAACGTGAGCTGCATGTCCACCGGGTGGCAGCCGGGTCCTTTGCTCCAGTGGTCCCTTGGGCCCCAACAGGTGCTCAAGCCCGGGGGCCTGAGGCAGTCCCGGGGGACCGGTGGTCTGGTCACTGTGCAGAGCTGGGTGGTCCGCCCCTCCTCAGAGTCCGGGTGGATCTCCTGCTCCGTGTTTCTGCCCAACAGGAAAGAGCATCTGAAGGAGGCCAGGGTGGATGTGAACATCGAATTACTAGGTAAGGATCACAGGCAAATGCTGATACATTGTGTAGGTGTAGATGTAAGTGTGCAAGTGTGTGTAGGGGTATAACAGGGTGTATGGTCAATCCGCAGAGAGAGAAATTATTGTTGTGGTGAAGGGATATTCGCCCAGGTTAAATGTAAACCTGAGATTAAAAAAGAGATCTGTGGTTTGATTTTTGATATTAACGTGTGTGTGTGTGTGTGTTTGTCACTGATTCAGGTGTATCATCTTGGATGGTAGCTTTCATCATACTTGTAACCCTGCTGTTGGCAGCAATATGTGCCCTTCTATTATACCTGAAAAAGAAGAAAGGTTTGAAATGTCATAATTCCTCAATCCTTTAATCATCATTTCTCTGAAAAATAAGGCACTCCTTTCTCAAGTTATACCTTTGTGAAACTGTGATCCATCAGTAAACACATAAACAAAGTTGTTTAAGTGAATGAAAGGACATTTCCTGTGAGACAATTTTTATAGCCATGCTGTTGGCTACATATCTTGGGAGAGTTAGAAAAACAATCATCACTGCATGTTTGTGACTAAAAGCAATCATCTTTTTTTGCATCCAAAGGTTTTCCCATGGGAACAGCAGGTAAGACTCCTTCCATTCTTTTCTGTGCCATGTGCCATTTATATGGCAAAGTTCTCCAGTTGACAATTTGTTACACTGTAATTACAGCAGTAAGTACAATCTAACACACTACAGGTAGTTTGTAATTTAAATTACAATGTAACTCACTGTGTTTCTGGACTTAATACACCCACGCTAATGTTAATACTTGTAGATTATATGATGCTGCTCATTGTTACCCTTTCATACTCTTTAGTCTAAAATCAGAACATCGGTATATAATTGAACTTTAAAGGGATATTCCATTTTTGGAAATAAGCTTATTTTCCACCTCCCCTCGAGCAAAACAATAGATATTTACCTTTTTCCTGTGCATCCAGCCATTCTGTGAGTTTGGCGATACAACTTTTAGCTTCAGCCTAGCATAGATCATTGAATCGGATTAGACCATTAGATTCTCACCTGCTAGCATCATGCTTAAAGTGTAAGTTTGGCGAAAATTGAAAAAAATGCTATTTCCTGAATGAGAATACATCAACTAAGCCGTGGAGGAAGTCATTTTTGCTCATCACGCAGTACAGAGCTAGCACGGGCAGGAGCTACAGCCCAAAATCGCAAACAGGGTTAGCATGGGCCGGGGCAAACAGCCACACGCTTTCAAACTCACATTTTTAAACCACTAACATTGCTCAAAACAGCGGCAAACCTCGTCAGAGCTCTAGGTGCTCTAGGTGTCTACACATAAAACGAAGCACCAATCAGTCTGTAAACTTTGGAATAGTTTGTATACACGTAGAATAAGTTCGAGACCGCAACCCAATCTGAACCACAGAAATGTCACGCGAGATTCACACGGAAGCACGGAAAGGTACTGACTCGATTAAATTCATTCTGGACTCTCCATCCGACCACATAAAGACGTGGGGATACTTCGGTTTGGCTTTAGGGACCCTCTACTCACTACCACGTAAGTGTAGTGTTGATTGGAACAGTAGAAGAGGTATAAAAATAGCGTTTTGTAGCTGCGAAAGGACTTACCCCGGTCACTTCCAGGCTAACGAGTTTTGGCTAAAAACGGTGAACTCGAACTTTCTCAAAATACATCCGAATGACATGATTTTGGTGTCAACTCAACGTATGTACTCCCAATAGTCCGAAAAATTTATCTAAAGTGCATTTCACTCCGGATTATCCCTTTAAAGATATCTTCATGAAACTTTACCAGTTGAATACTCACATAAATAGGAGAAAAAAATGTATTGCAAGTTTTCTTTAATTTAATGTTTAAATATGCTAATTAGGCTATATCTAATTAAATATGTGCCAATTTGCATATATTTTGATGCGAAGGATCTGACCATTGGAAAAAGCCAGGTTGAATTTTTTTTTGTTGTGTTAATATATCAAATAAAAAAAACATTTACAGAGGGGATAATGAATATCTTCTTTTGTTTTCCAGTAAATCAGAAAATACTGCAAATTGGCTTAACAAATGGATTTTCGCCCTATTTTTAGGCATAAGAAGTCATATAAATCAGGTGAAGAATGCTATATCAACAAATCCCTCTGTAAATATCTTCCTAATATAGTTAGGAATAAGACTGGAAAGTTTGGTGTATGTAGGTGCTGCAGAAATGGAGATGCTTTGCATGGCGTGTGGGGAAAACAGCCTTGAAACACAGCCAATGAAATGCGTTCTCAGCTTAGACTCGTCTTTGAACTTTCGCGATTGGTTGCTAATACAAAGGAAATGCCCATATTTGGATCGCATAGCGTCTTGTAGGAGAAACAGGGCTTTCCAACGGTGTCACACACGGTATGATTTGGATCACGGTCACGGTAGTACATGACACTTTAGAATGGGAACTTTTGGTAAAATTAGGATAAACATATAGGCGCGAGTAGACAACATGTCATGAAATAAACACTTAAATGTGCAAATCGGACTTTGTTGTTGTTGATTCATCCTCACTGACTCCAACCAGATCGGCACGTAACTTGGGTGTCATAATTGATGACCAACTTACTTTCTCTGAGCATGTTGCCTCAATTGCAAAGTCATGTCGGTATACCCTGTACAACATTAGGAAGATCAGACCTTATCTGACACAAGATTCCACTCAGCTTCTTGTACAGGCAATGGTTATCTCCAAGCTGGACTACTGTAATTCTCTGTTAGCTGGCCTACCTGCTTGTGTTTTAAGACCACTACAGTTGATTCAGAATGCTGCAGCACGACTGGTCTTCAATCAGCCAAAGAGGACACATGTAACCCCTCTCCTAGTTACTCTCCACTGGCTCCCTATAGTAGCCAGAATTAAATTTAAATCTCTCACTCTGGCCTATAGGACACTGACTGGATCTGCTCCCAGCTACTTCAGTTCTTTAATCACGATGTACATTCCCAACCGCCCATTGCGATCTTCTGAGGAGCGTCTGTTATGTCGACCAACCATACATGCTAGGTCAAATTGTAGATCCTATTCTTCAGTGGTTCCGTGTTGGTGGAATGAGTTGCCCAGTGCTCTCCGTTCCAGCAACAGCTTTGGATCTTTTAAGAGGGGTCTTAAGGCATATTTATTTAATATGCACTTAGTCCTTTGAGTTTGTGATGTGTTATGGTTTGTATAATAGTATTGTTTTGTTATAATTTGTCTATTGATAGAATTTGAAATTTATTTTGTTATTGTCCTTAAATTTAGCCATACCATGCTTTAGTTATTATTATTATTATATATAATTAACTGAGTGACTTATTTGATTGCTATTCTCATTTCACTGTTTTATTTCTCATTAGGTTAGTGCTTAAAATTATTGTTTTACTGATAATATTACTATTTTCCCTAGTTTGTAATTGTTCACTGTTAATTTAATTTGTATTGTTATTTATTTGTATGTCGCTTTGGACAAAGGCGTCTGCTAAATAACCATAGCCATAGCCATAACCATAGCCATAGCCATAGTAGGGTGGTAGAATACATGCTAAGGTAGCAAACTAGCACAAAAACTCGAAATTGACTGAGGCTAAAAAAAACGATGTTTTCACCTGCCGTGTCTCGCCTTAACTAAATTAAATTCGGATTGGCCCATGGATCTGCTCATTTTTTCCGATCCCCGATCCAGCTATTTTGTTCAAATCGGGGCCGATATCCGATCCAAATATTGGATCGGTGCATCCCTAATACTAACTATTCCAAAGTTTACAGACTGATTGCTGCTTCGTTTTATGTGTAGACACCTAGAGCAAGCTACTGATGAGGTTTGGTGCTGTTTTGAGCAATGTTAGTTGTTTAAAAATGCGATTTTGAAAGCGTGTGGCTGTAAGCCCCATGCTAACCCACTGTTCGCGATTTTGGGCTGTAGCTCCTGCCCGGGCTAGCTCTGTACTGCGTGATGAGCAAAAATGACTTCCTCCACGGCTTAGTTGATGTATTTTCATTCATAAAATAGCATTTTTTTCAATTTTCGCTCAACTTACACTTTAAAGTGACTAAGATTTCCGGTAATTTTCCCATTTAAAACATGTCTCTTCTCAAGTTAGAAAGTGCAATAAGACCAACTGAAAATTAAACCTGGCGTTTTTCTAGGCTGATTTGACATGGAACTACACTCTCATCTGGTGTAATAATCAAGGGAAGTTGCAAACGTACCATGGGTGCAGTGATATCACACACTACTACTGCTTGTTGCCTACGGGGACTATTTTCAGATACCACTGTGTCCATGGTACGTTTGCAAGCATGATGCTAACAGGCGAGAAGCTAATGGTCTAATAACATTTCAACATTTTCAACATTTAACATTTCAATTGTGGGTAGTCATTTTATGTGAACTGTTGTTATCTGTATGTCTTTTCTTTGCAGAGGAAAGTAATGTTGCCCTGATAAGAGAAGGTGAGATTCTGTTTCACAATCTATATGCAAGCCATTCTCTTGGCTACATGCCTTGGGGGGGTTAGACAAAAAAACATCACTGCATGTTTAAGTGACTAAAAGTAATCATCTTTCTTTACCATCAAAAGATGTTCCCCATGGAGCAGCAGGTAAGACTTCTTCCATTCTATTCTGACTTCTATGCCATATGCCATTGATATTGTCAAGTTCTCCATTAGACATTTACACTGTAATACAACAGTTAGTAAAATCTAACACACTAGGTAGTTTGTAATTGAAATGACAAACTAACACACTAATGTCTGGTTCAATCTCAATGAAATTATTCCTGTAGTATTCCTGTACTTTCATGCACCAACGCTAATGTTAATAGTTGTAGATTATTAATATGATGCTGCTCATTAGGGATGTAACGATACATTCAACTCACGACTCGATATGGATCACGATTTTTTGTTCACGATACGATTTTATCACAATTTTTTTTTTTGTTGATATTGATGCTGTTTGAAGAGGTTGCTCCAAAGAAAATCAAATTGCACCACTCCCTCTCCTTCCAAAGTATTACATCCTACACCTCTCCTCTTAAAATAAATGGCAGGCCCTACTCTGCCCTGCAAAGCAAAAAGGCAGTAACTATGCAGAGTGCAAACTGAAAAAAAAAAAACATTTTAAAGTTATGCTGTTGCTTAGCCTTATGGTCGTAGTTAATGTAGCAGTTATTGGAGGTTTATTTTTTTTTTTTTTACTTTACATTAGCTTATTTTTGGTACTCATCAATCTTCATAACAACTTTAATGTCATGAAAATTATAATAACTAATTTTCGACCAAAAATGCAGTTACTGCCTTTCTGCTTTGTAGGGCAGTACTGTTATATGCTACATCATTATAGTTGTTCAAGTGCACACACTAAATGGAGAGCTAGGATTAAAATTCAGACTGTGCCTTTAAATAGGCAAACTTTTTCCATCTATCAGCACAATGCTACAGTAAGCCATTTCCACTAAAAAATCAGCTCAATATTATGTGCAAGACTGATGTTTACCAAGCATGCAAACGTGTTAATCTCTTAGCACTATCGTCATACGTTTTCTCATAGTGAGATGGCTATCCCGACATATGTTCTGATGTACATGGGGCGCACGGAGGTGAACGGCGGGACAAACGCGAAATGACAAGGTGTTAACTAAACAATTGAGTAGACCTAAGGTCGACAGGCTTTGTGGTTAAAACGATGAAAACCAGTAGGTTAGTCTGCCACAGCTAACTTCGTTCAAGCACAGTAGCTAGTTTACACGCGCAGAAATTAAAAGTCAATATCAGCATCACAAGATTGCTGTCATTATCGGAAAATCCAGACACGTCAAACTGGACGCGAACGCGTGGCAAAAACAAAACAACTTCATAAATGATGTCTTTTTCAAACCTTGAAAACACCACATTAAAATCCAAGCATTTTCAAGGATTTCAAGCACCCATACGAACCCTGACACACACACTCTAGTTCAAAGTTGTTGCCTACCGTCATCTTCCCTCGTTCTGTGCCCCGTACCTAGTGACATAAGTCACGTGACTCATCGCGATTCATTTTTTCTATCAACCGGTGCGAATCGTCACGCATTTGTATCGATTTTTATTCGTGTCACGATGCATCGTTACATCCCTACTGCTCATTGTTACCCTCTTCTACACTTTAGTCTGTAGTAAAATCAGAACAATACAATTGAACGTCAACATTTTTATTGTGGGGAGTCATTTTACGTGAACTGTTGTTATGTATTTCATTCTTTTGCAGAGGAATTGAATGCCCTGTTAAGAGAAGGTGAGATTCTGTCCATAGAAGCTCCACTCCTGTATGTTATTTATCATTTCAGTTTATCAATCAATCAATCAAATTTTATTTATATAGCACATTTCATATGGCATACATAGACTCAATGTGCTTTGAATGAAAAGGAAAATATACATACTGTATATGAACACACGCTCATGCGCGCACACACACAAACATACACACATGTATATATGGACACACAAAATGGTTAAAAAAATAAGAGTAAAAGCAGCACTGGAAAAAGAACAATTCAATAAAATAAAATAAAATAAAATAAAATAAAATAAAATAAATAAAACACTTTGCCAAGATGAGAACATCCATACAACTCACTTGTTAAAAGAGTTAAGCAAGAGCACATAAAATAATCTATTCGGAGGGGCACAAATTAAAAAAACATAACTCAAACAAAGGCTTGTGAAAATAAATATGTTTTAAGACCCTTTTTAAAAGAGAAAGTTGATTGAGCTAACCTTAATTCCAAAGGAAGAGAATTTCACAGAGTTGGGGCACAATAGCTAAAAGCACCATGTGCCACGTTTGTGTTGATTCTGGGGACTGACAGGAGACTTTTATTGGATGATCTTAGACAACGCGTTGGAAGATAGTGTGAGATCATGTCAGAAATATATGTTGGTGCTAGGCCATTTAAAGATTTAAAAACAATTAAGAGAATTTTGAACTGGATTCTTTGTTGTACAGGAAGCCAGTGAAGTGATTTTAAAACAGGAGTGATGTGATCAAATTTGGATGTTCTTGTGAGTATTCTAGCAGCAGCATTTTGAATAAGCTGAAGCTTGTTAAGTGCCTGTTTGGTAACACCAGCATAAAGTGAGTTACAATAATCCAGGCGACTAGAAATACAAGCGTGTACTAATTTTTCTGAGTCCTGTAGAGACAGAAGGCCACGTACCTTTGAAATATTTCTGAAGTGATGAAAGGCTGTCTTGGTAACAGTGGATATGTGCTTTTCAAAGTTAAGATCAGGATCAAGGATCACACCCAGATTTCTGACATCACCACAGGGTTTTACCAGAAGGGGGGTTAAAAAGGAATTAATATGTTCTCTCTGGGCCTTTGGGCCAACAACTAAAACCTCAGTCTTGCTGTCATTTAACAATAGAAAATTCTGGGCCATCCAGTTTTTAATGTCCGAGATACAACTGATTAGGTCATTTACTGGACTGGGGTCATCAGAAGATATAGACATGTAAAGTTGGGTATCATCCACATATGAATGATAAGAAATATTATGGTGCCGGATGATAGACCCAAGTGGTAACATGTATAAATTAAAAAGCAAAGGGCCAATGATTGACCCCTGAGGTACCCCATACGAGATGTTCATAATATCTGAACAGAATCTATTTATAGAGACAGAAAAAGTTCTCCCATTTAGGTAGGAGGAAATCCAAGCTAGAGCTGTACCCTTATGTCATGTTTAGTTGGCCTAATTATCTATTTGTTAACTTCTCTTGTTGAGATGTGTTTAGCGTAATCAAAGCTGGCAACAATTAATCTTGCATTTCTTTCTCTACAGAGGTAGACTTCATTTGGTGTGAAGGTAAGTATACTGTCCATATGTTCTTTCTCTCCCTCTCTCTCTCTCTCTCTCTCTCTCTCTCTCTGTGTGTGTGTGTGTGTATTAATAACCCTGCAACACGTAACTGTCAACACTTAAAAGTATTTTACTTTGTTACTAGCTCCGGAGCTTGTATACTCTGAGGACATGAAAAGTCTTGCCGGTATTATGCCTCTTTTTACTTACTCTATGTTTTACTGAATTAATTCAGTTGTAAATAGAGCAACTTAATCCCAATTTTTCTATAGTCATTATCATCAATACATACAATTGTTCATTTTGATTGAGGTTTTCACTGTTAATGTTTGCCAATATTTCACAGTATTTAACAGGAATATTTCACAATAACATATTGTACTAAGAATTTTACTGTGTATAATATTTACCTCTATTACAATATAAAACCTTACTGTGAAATTTGTCTACATATTTTCAACAGTGGACATCTCCGTGAACAAGGATGCAGCTCCAGCTTGTATGGCAGTTGGTAAAAATGGTAAAATGATGCGGGACAAACATGACTGTGACCCTACTGACTATGACCTCTGTGTCCTGGTAAACCCAGGCTTCACTAGTGGGCAGCACTACTGGGAGGTGGGATTAAAAAGGGATGGAACTCCAGTCAAGAACTCCTGGTGGGTGGGAGTGGCAACAGACTCAGCAGTGCAGTCGATGAGGGAGCAGAAGTCCATGCCGACTAGTGGCCTGTGGTGCCTCTACTCAGACAACAAGCATGGAGTCCACACCAAATCAGGATCTTCTCACTACATATCTATGGCATCAAGACCTGAGGTATTAGGCATCTTCCTTGATTATGACAATGGGCGTCTGTCCTTTTATGATACAAAACTAAAACGTCATCTTGTCACCATTAAATCGAACTTCAGGGAAACGGTGTATCCTCTTTTCAATCCTAGCAAAGGTGATAAAGCAGTACTTGATATTTTGTCTTTGCCTGTTGCTACACCTTTGCCTGTTGCTGCACCTGAAGTCAATAGCACAGCAGCAACTGCTACTGAAACATGATGACGTTAAATAATGCATAATTTGTCTGGCAAAGCCAAATCATACAGTTGAAATTGTATAAAGATTCTTCACTCTTCCGGTTTTTACTATAATTAAGTAAATGTGAGATCAACTCAGATCAACTACACACTTACATATTATACCTTCAAGAACTGTGTGCTGTTCAAGCTGATTGCCGAATGGGGTTAATATTAGGAATCAAGCCTACCAGCCAAATATATGACTAATTCCATTGCATTTAATATATTTGCTCACTAAATAAATCTCTTGACCATTTGAAGTAAAATAGAACACGTCCACATTATTGTGATTGTGCCTTAACAAAGATGTTAGTGCTCTGGTGGAGCAATACAAAAAAGGCAATGTGATGTCGTCCTCCATTTGTAAAAACATCCCCACTAGTCTGCAATCTGCATTACTCTGTACTTCTAATAACAACAATAAGTAACAATCATTTTTAATGCTAAATTTGATGCAGAAGAAATGGTTAGCACTGAACCACTACAGTTTTTAGTCATATGTAGCCTACACATCTCACTTCATCATACACTATATATCTTTCTAAAACGGATAGTTCCGGTCCTTGATTGTGATTGGCTGAATCGCGTTCGATGCCGTTGTAAATATCATGATAAACTCACACCTTGACCGCATTTCGTTCTATAGTAATACGCTACCACAAAACTAGCACAAAAGTTAGAGTGGCTGCGTCTTGTTGTTGCATGGCAACCATTCATATGGAGGGAATATATTTCTTGGTGGAAGAAAGATTATCTATGAATACATTGTTACATTGTTGTTGCTGTGGCTTCGTTTCATGAAATCTTGCTAGATCGACGTAGTAACCGTTTTAGGAAAAGCAATAAGCCACTCGAGTCCGTGGGTTATACTGTATAATCGAACAGCTATAAGGGGGTTTAAGGCACGACGTGAAAGTGCCTAAAACCCCCTTAGCTGTTCGATTATACAGTATAACCAGAGAGGGTTAAAGTGGATCTTTGGTATAACCCACGGCCTCTCGGGGCTTATTGCTTAAATTTAACTCACATCCACTACAAAAGAGCACCTGTTTGAAGTGAATATCAGCATAAGACTTCTATAGTGCTCTGATTCTTACGTGTTCTCTTATTGAGGTTATTTATCAATAGGCATTTGCCAACAGAAATCAGTGTGTCCTCATATCTGCCAAGCTGGAGTAATAGTCTTTCACAGCTATTTCTCTTTGTTGAGAGTAGTGTTTTAAATCGTTGATAACAAATACCTGTTTTTGAATGACTGTTGAATGATAGTTTTGAATTTTTTTAATCGTGGTGATCTGCCACAGTCTTTGCCTCGCCCTATTGATTTATGTTGCCTCTAAGTTTTATTCTTATAATGAATTGTTGCTGTTGTCCTGCTGCATTATGATAATGATCATGATGATGATAATGATGATAATAGCAATATGTTGCTTGAAACTATTAGCATATGAAGTGGAGTGAAGTGAAGAAGTGGCAGTGTTTTGAGGGAAAATCCATGGGTAATCGTATAAGCTTTATTGTTGGATGGCAGCTAGTCACACATTCCCAGCTCTTTGGGTATGAGTTTATTGTTTGTATTAATTGTTTTCCATAAATATGCTCGCCTTATTTTGCCCCAGCTTACCTATTGAATATCACATCAAAACTCTCCTGGGCATAAGACAGCTGTGTACGGTGACAATCTTATTATTTAAATTTGTGTGAAAATCTTGGTCATTTGGCACTGCCTTGATTATATGTTACCTGTAATTTTATCCTTATAATGAATCAATGTTGTTGTCCTACAATACTACTGATAATAATAATATGTTGTTGTCACAAAGTCGTTAGCATATTAGATGTGAAGATGTTTGAGGAATATTCCCTCAAAACACTGCCACTTCTTCACACCTAATATGCTAACGACTTCATGACAACAACATATGGGTGCTCGTATAAGGTTTATTGCATGATGGCAGCTAGTCATGCATTTTCAGTTCTGTATGTAAAAGTGTGTTGTTTGTATTAATTGTTTTTCATAGATGGGCGATTCTACAGAATTCGTCCAAATTGCTGTCCCGGAACCAAAAAACTAATTTAAAAAGCAGTAATGTAGGAAATTATTTGATAATAAAATAATACAAGCAAATACCAATCAAAACCCAAAGTAACATTTGATGTAGCTGCAAGCTTTATATATAAAATATCATCATTTATATGGTGCTTTCTATTGAGAGGTGGTTGTCCCGAACGCTAAGGTCTGAATTTTACCATTGAAAAATAAATATGAAATATTTATTTTTTATTTTTTAATCATTGTTTTTAGAAGTATCTTTTTGAATACTTCTGATAATTAAAACAAAAAATATATATTTATTCGATATTTTCAGGAAAAATCATGAATAATCATGTAAAAAATGCTGTCCCGCATTTTCACGTCACTACCGAAACATTGCACAGTTTGGTCAATAATATGATACTGCTTTAAGCCACTCCCCTCCTTTTTGGACCAGGAAGTTTTGCCTGCACCTCTCTCCCTCATGGTGGCTTGGTGAGTAGATCAGGCCCACTGTTTTGAAGTAAATGTGATCGAAAGTATGGAAATCAGTGTGTAACATTTAAGAATGTCACTACCGAACACACATTTTCAATGCTTAATTAATTTTTTTCGGTTGTTTCTACTGGTCATTTAGGTTTTACTCATGTTTCAACATTGAGAACTGTGCTAGCTAACTACGTACTGACTAGCATCTTAGTGGTAGGATCAAAATTAGCTTATTTCGTCACTACCGAAACTGTCACAACCGAAACATTTGTTGATATTTCGGTTGTGACGTGATTATTTCGGTAGTGACAAAATGACACTTATTTCTTTATTTTGATAAATAAATAGAAACTTTCAAGTGCACAAATATTCTTTTTCAGTACAAATAATTTGTCAGACATATTTCTGTAATGTTTTATGTGATTTGATTAGGACTACCATCTAAAATAAGTGGCAGAGCTAGGCGTCGTTCACCTAAGGAGTGCAGCGGTCATGTGGTAGCATTCAAATAGGTGGGAGCAGAGCCGGAGATTACTTTGTAGGCAAGCATTTGATGCGGGCAGCCAACGGTGGCCAGTGTGGTTGGATGAGCAATGGGGTGACATGCGCCCTTTTAGGTTGGTTGTAGACCAAGCACGCTGCTACGTTCTGGATCATCTGAAGGGGTTTCACTGTGCAGGCTGGAAGACCTGTCAGGAGGGCATTACTCAAGTTGTCAAGTTGTGAGATGACTATTGCCTCTACCAGGAGTTGGGTAGCATCTTGAGTCAAGTAAATCCTGATTGTCCGTATGTTGTAGAGTGCGTGATGATGGCACAGCCAGGCTATTGAGGCAACATGATCGGAGAAAGTTAGTTGGTTGTCGACTCCTACATTTCTTGCAGTCCTGGTAGATGCAATAGACAAGGAGTCAATTCTGATGTTGATGTCATGATGTATGGTAGGTTTGGCTGGGAGGACCAAGTTTTTGGGAGGTTTAGCTGGAGTTGGTGTGCCTTCATCCATGTTGATATGTCTGCAATCTGAGATCTGTGTCGGGACCAAGGGGTCATGAGTTGGAAAGGGCAGATAGAGCTGTGTGTCATCTGCATAGCAGTGGTATAAGAAGCCTTGTGAACGATTGATCTGTCCCAAAGAGGTGGAGTAGATAGCAAAGAGAAGCTGGCCCAGTACTGAGCCCTGGGGGACCCCTGTGGTGACAGCTGTGGACGGTTGTCCATGGCATGATACGTTAAATGAGTGTCCTGTGAGGTAGGATTCAAAACAGGAGAGAGCAGAGCTTGAGATGCCCATGTTTGAGAGTATAGAGAGAAGGATGCGGTGATTAACCATGTCAAAGACAGCTGATAAGTCAAGCAGAATGAGTACTGATGACCGAATAGTCGCCCTGGCTTCCTTTAAGGCTTCTGTTACAAACAGCAGAGCCGTTTCAGTAGAGTTTTTGAACGGCTTTTGGACCCATATTGATTTGGATCCAGATAATTGTTCTGTGAAAGAAATTCAGAGACTTGTTTGGAAACTGCTCGCTTTATACCTTTGGATAAGAAAAGCAGGAGTGAGACAGAATGGTGCTTCTCAATTTGAGAAGGGTTGAGTGAAGTTCTCTCAAGTAAAGGTGTAACCCAGGCCGGTTTGAATGCTGTTGGAAGCATTGATCACATGTATGATGGCTGGTTGGGCTGATGTACTGAAGCAGGCTCAGTAGGGTCCAACAATCTCTTACAGATAGTGTGGTAGTGGCCATGTGATGTAGTCTATCCCCCCCACCACCACAAAGGGCCGCTGGAACTTATAATTTACCACTAAAATTAAGTATCCCACTCCGGCCCTGTGTAAGAAAGACCCTTTTCCCCCCTCATACAAATCGGTTAGCTACAAAGAGAAACATGCTCTCAGAAGAGTGCTCACATCCAGATTACTGAGAAAATACAGACTTGGCTCTTTGATGAGAAAATTCTTTTGGCATCTCTTCCTCAGTTTTGAACAAGATGTCAGTTGTGTTAAATATTGCTTTTTTCTGCATCCTTTTGATATATTGTTTATTATAACACAAATAAAAAGTTTCTGTTTCTAAAACAGAGCACATGAGGTCCCCACAGAGAAAGGTATTGGCTATCACCATACTAAGCTCAATCTTTTAAGATCTTTTAAGATTGAACATTAGTCTGGGGGCCTGGGGAGTCTGCACTTTATCTCTACTGCATTAGAGATGTGATCAATGGGCATAGCTCAAATGACTCTGTAGGTTTGGATAGTCCTTCAACCAATCAGACCAACGATCCGGGTTTGTCTGGTGGATAAGCCAGTTTGTGAAAAATGTGAAAATCAACACAGAATCTTGCCTCCCTACAAGGTCGGAACTATCCGCCAGCTCCTCAGCGTAATGTCAGTGCAAAGTGCTTTTATGTGGTGTTGCTTTAGGTCCTCTTTGTTCTGTATGTTTTGGCTGCATGATGCCAACCAATTTTGACTAACTAATTA
The DNA here is from genome assembly GCF_963854185.1 of Sardina pilchardus. Taxonomy (NCBI): domain Eukaryota; kingdom Metazoa; phylum Chordata; class Actinopteri; order Clupeiformes; family Clupeidae; genus Sardina; species Sardina pilchardus. The sequence goes on from NC_085009.1 coordinate 18,991,974, forward strand.
CTTTTTTTTACACAAAATATCGACAGTCAAATATGTTCGTCACTACCGAACATTTGAAGTCACGACCGAAACACATATTATTCTGGAAAAATAAAATATGTTTTGCCATCAGAAAAGATTACATAATTTTATTTAGTGAGATAAAAATTTAAACTAATGAATCCTTGAATTTGAAATTTGTATCAGTGCATATATGGCATTTACAGAGAAATATCGCTTTCAAAATGAATTTAATTTGATGAACCACCCTTATGGTTTTGTTAAAATGCTATTTCTAATCAATAGAACCATAACACTGTCTTTAAAAAATTGTAAAAAATATATTTAGAAGGGTAATGTAAAGAATATTTAATTTTGATGTTTAAAAACTCATTTTTATAGCAAATGTTGTTGCGTTTCGGTAGTGACACATTTTGGGAGACAGAAAAAGTTTCAAAACTGTATAAAAACACGATAGGAAATTAAAGTGTCCAATCAGTAGGATAGTGTTCCTTAGATGTTCTACTATGTTTATGACTACAAAACTTGCAGGAAAAAACACATTTTTCTCAAGAAGTTTTGAAGTGTGAATTTGCACCAATTCTGTAGAATGGCCCAGATACGCTCACCTTATTTTGCTCCAGTTTACCTAATGAATATCACATCAAAAATCTCCTGGGCATAAGACAACTGTGTACAATGACACTCTTTGATTATTTACATTGTGTGAAATGATGGCCAAGAGCTTTACCTTGATGGGTTAAATGTGCTGTGATCAGAATTACTCATTTACTTTACGATATAAACATTTTTCCACTTTCTTTGATTTCTTTGACGTATTTTCTGTGTAATGGCAGATCCCATTGTATGTGATTGTGATTGTCTTTTTTTTTTAAGTGTGCATGGTTTGTTTTGTGAGTGCAGTGCAGTGTAAACCAGTAATGCGCAGAATCCAAACAGAAGACGCACACAATGCATGCACTGATGGATAGGGAGAGAGAATCCTGAACTAAAGCCAGGTAGCCCCTTATAATACAGGGGTTTATAATGAAAGACACAGAAAGACAGAGGCAGACAAGCAGGCAGGCAGAGAGCGGTATGAATGTACAATAACTTTTACAACATTGTAGTTTAGAGGAAGATACATTAGAGTGTAATTGAAACCAACTGCGGAACAAAGATATGCATCTTCCTAGACACATCACTCAAGAACATTCTGTAATTCTAGTCTGCCAAAACACCTTTACTACATGAACAATAATGGCTGCCAATGATTTGTGTACATTATATGGGCATTCATTTTGTGATATGTATGTAGAATTATGTAGTTGTAGCAAGTTATGACAAACCTAACTAATAAGTTACCAATGAGTTCTACTTTCTTGTTTGAATTTTCTTTTGTGGTATAGGCTACAGTTCTTTTCATTATTTTCATATGAATTCATGTTGGTTTAAACTCTATTGTCAATGTCATGTTAGATGCAGAGTTGAACTGACACATTTTTGTACATTTTTGTTTGTGTTAAATTGATTAAAGTGATTACATTGATTTATGACCCATCTTTTGAACACAAAACTATGTTAGAAGTACACTGAATTTGTATTATCCATAACCAGACAAGACAAATACATCAGAATGATAATGTTTCAAATGTGTCTTTCAATAATAGTACCAGAGAGACACCTGTGTGACCACTACGTCTAACTTTATCTGCCATTAAGATATTAAATGTATACTATGACTAAACAAATGTGTCTGATGCTGCAGTGTTTTAACCATAAAAAAAAAGTAGGATAGATGCATGAAATTAATTAACAGACCAGTTTGTGCGGACAGACAGAGACCGAGAAGGAAGGAGTGAGAGAGCTGAGGGGCCTGGTTTACAGGAACAATCCCAAAATATATCTGAAATCCTGCTGGGTACAGTCCACAAACTTGCTGGGGAATGATTCAGTTAGTGCACATTCCTACAGGTATGTCAAAGGACAAAAAATGTTGTTCATTAAAAAAAATGTTTTCAGTTTCTTAAAAAAGTTGCTATGGTGGTTGAAGAAGAAGGTACACTTATGATGAACAATAGCACCAAAGTTTTGTCCTCTGCCTTCAAGTGCATACTGTGATCTTCAGGTCTATGGGCTCAGATACAGTGTAGGTACAGTATTTGGGATTGGGACAGCACTTCACAAGATCACACGTGTCAGTTGAAAATCCAATGTTGACTCAGCATAAAACAGAGGGGATCACTTTCAATATCACTTCAACATCAGACTTCGACATAGTTTCAATGTTTCAAACCATATGAATATACGAAAGGTTTTTGAACGTTTTTCAATGATAAATATATGTAGGCTATTTCTGATGGGTTTTTTTTTGCAAAAGAACATGCATTTAGTGTTTTTCAGTTACAATGATTTATAGTTATTTTAGATTTGTCTGTGAAATCACAGTCTATTTTTGTAAAATAAATGGCATTTCCAAATATAATTTATTACAGACAAAATCTGTAAAAACATATTAAAAATCTACCCATTTATATTTAGTGGAACATACTTTTATTCAAGGTCAAAGGTAGCAATTTCCAATGCATTTTGCCATTGGGATTTACTACAGGTGAAATGGGTAAGATTTTAAACTATAGATATCAAATTGAAACTTTCACAGTTGTTTACTCACTTTAAGGCAAATATTTTTTGTATTGTAAGTTTTCTGAAATGTGATGTTTAGATATGCAAATGACACCAGTTTTACCTAAATATGCAATAATTTGCATATATTTCTAGAAAACTAAATCTGAACAATAGGTACAGTCAGCTTCAAAATAATTGCTGCATTTTGCTTCTATATTGGATACCAAAAGCCTATGCATGAGGGAATATTAGATATTACTTCATATCACCCCAGAAATGAGGAAATCAAGTCAAGTCCAACTCTCACCCTGGGCGATGCAGAGGAGCTCATCCACGCCTTTGTTTCCTCCAGGCTGGACTATTGCAATGCACTCCTCATTGGGATTTCTGGCAATAGCATCCAGAGACTTCAATACATCCAGAACAGTGCTGCCAGGATCCTGATGAGGGTGCGCAAGCATGAACATATCACCCCCATTCTGAAAAGTCTCCACTGGCTCCCGGTTAATTTCAGAATAGAGTATAAGATCTCACTCCTCACCCACCAGTGCATATATGGACATGCTCCCCTCTACCTACAGGAACTCCTCACCCCCCAGACCTCCTCACGCCCCCTGCGGTCAACAGTCATTAACACCCTCCAAATCCCCAGAACCAAGCTCCACAGGATGGGTGACAGAGCTTTCTCTGCTGCTGCTCCCAGGCTGTGGAATGCCCTCCCTCACGACCTGAGGGCCCCACAGACATTGAAAACTTTTAAAAAAAACTTTGAAAACCTATCTTTTTAAAAAAGCTTTCTGTTAAATGTATTTTGTTGATGTGTGTGTGTGTTGTATGTGTGTGTTTTTGTGTGTGTGTGTGTGTGTGTGTGTGTGTATATTTTATGTGTGTGTGTGTGTGTGTGTGTATGTATGTATATAATCTATTTTAAATTGCATTATTTTTTATCTGTCTTTATCTGTTATCCATTTCCATTATAATGTTGTAGCACTTTGAGATTGTCCATAATATAAAGTGCAATACAAATAAAATGTATTATTATTATTATTCTAAGTCAAAATCAATGTGTTTCAATGGAAGTACATTATAGAACAAATGATTGTCAATGATATGGTATGATGAAGTATCTCAATGCATGCCAAGTCACATAAGGAAGATATTGACCTTTAGACAACATATCAAGTGAGTTGGCATGCATTGAGATACTTCCATCATACCATATCATTGACAATCATTTGTTCTATAATGTACTTCCATTGAAACGCATTGATTTTGACTTGACTTGATTTCCTCATTTCTGAGGTGATATGAAGTAATATCTAATATTCCCTTCGCATAGGCTTTTGGTATCCAATATAGAAGCAAAATGCAGCAATTATTTTGAAGCTGACTGTACCTATTGTTCAGATTTAGTTTTCTAGAAATATATGCAAATTATGGCATATTTAGGTAAAACTGGTCTCATTTGCATATCTAAACATCACATTTCAGAAAACTTGCAATACAAAAAATCTTTGCCTTAATGTGAGTAAACAAATGTGAAAATTTCAATTTGATATCTATAGTTTAAAATTTTACCCATTTCACCAGTAGTAAATCCCAATGGCAAAATGCATTGGAAATTGCTACCTTTGACCTTGAAAAAAAGTATGTTCCACTAAATATAAATGGGTAGATTTTTCATATGTTAATTAGATATACCTAGGGATCACAAACAACTTGGAATGATTACTATTGCAATTAGTTATGGGTCAAACGCTAGATTGACTGGCCTAAATTGGCAGTAACATAATTACTGGTAGCTCAATAGCTTTAAACTTTGAGATTTTGATGATAATGATATTTTTTTTTTAGAATGCTTATGCTACCAGTAGTAACACTGACCCTATCCAAATGCAAAACTAGTGAAAAATCAGTCAATAAGGATGAAGATGGAAAAATTACCAGTCGCCACCACCTGTAAATCCATTCCTGTTTTGGGGGTCATCTCACAGTTGGCCCTCTAGTAGTATACCTGTAGTAAATTTCATTGACATCAAAGGTGGTCAACCTGATTCACAACCACCTATGTTACATAACTGACCAGATCAATATCCCACAAGTGTGACTGACTTGATGCTATACTCCAATGAACCAGTGTTCCCTTTATTCTTTTAAGCAGTGTAGTTTAAAGATAGGGAAGGTAGTGTGATGATTTTGGATTACTAACACGTTTTATTACATAGAGGTAATTAATATTACATCTTCATATATTATGAGTACGCTTTTCTATTAATTACAATACCATGTATCATTTTTGCTTTGTCTGTCATTTGCCCTCTCTGTCACGACTTTCTATTAAAGGTCATGCGACCCCTTTTGTCATGAGTGAATATCCTAACATGGAACATACTATGGCAAGAAAACACTTAAGCATGTACATGTATTGTATTGACCTATTGTAAGACCAAAGATCATTGTACTCATGTGATTTGTACTACCGAGATGTAACTTGTGTTCTTTCCCTAGAGAATTTTGAGTAGTGTTACTGGAACGTGCTGCTGCTGGTAACCTGCTCAGAGTATTGTGAATAAGCATGCAGTGATCGCACACCTGAGTGTGCCTGGAGATTTTTGACCACAGAAACCTATCAAAACAATCACCTGCTGGGTTAAATCATTATAGACCGTATTGTTAAACTCTTGACGTTAGAATGATCTGCTTTACCTGGCTACTAATTAGGATGAGCTGGTTTACTAAATGGTTGGATCAAATACTTGGCAAGACTTTTACTTTCTGAACCCGAGATGTCCATCTCTGATTAAACTATTACTAGAGATGCTCACAAGGTCCCTTAATGCGACTAGTCGCATGCATTTGAGAGCGGAAACTCAAGCAATATGTCCGGCAGCTACCAGTAAGAGCACCTAACTTAGTGCATTACCTTTCCTCTAGCCTCCCTGACACCTAATGGGTCTGGGTACTTCCGCCCAATTTCAATTCCCTTCAGTACTACGTCTGGGATACCTTGACCCACTTTTGTTTACTCCGGCAAGTGCATCTCCGTCCAATCAGCAAACAGAGAGCGCTCCCGAGAGCAATTTTGTTTAAGTTTCAAGCCTATCGTTATCGTTGTGTTACCTGTGGTTAACATATGTCATTACCAAAACATTAGTTGATTGAACTGAAATTATTTCAAACACAAGACAAGCGTCCACCAACCAGGAAATAAATGTTTGCGAATGGACCTAATGCCAGACTCCCTGAAGAGAGTCTGGTCTCGAGGCAAGATGGGTCCAACACAGCTTCTACAACGCCATTGCTAATAGGCCGGTGTCTTTGGGTGAAATAAACTACAACAAAGTTTTCTCTTTTTTTGTGATCTTTTGATCTTGTTCATTAGGCTAGCAACAGTGTGGGGAATGCCAGTGTCTTTGTTGGTGAATTAACAAATTTGTTAATTTTTACTCAGTATGGTCATGTAACGTTAGATGAAGGGTGCAACATTTGTTTGGTGGGGGAAGAAAGCGGCAACTCACCACATTTGAAGCATTTTCTGTATTTTTGGACATTTTTGTATACAACCTGTTGTGTGTATTAAAGTGAGGTGCAAAGTGATGGTTGACCTTTCTTCTGAAAACAAAACTATGTAAGACGACACGTTCGTAATCGTGGAATTGTATTGTCCATAACCAGAAAAGACAAATAAAATCAGAATGATAATGTCTCAAATGTGTCTTTCAACAGCACTGTGTAAAACCAGATAGAACTGTCTGATGCCATATAATTAAACAAAGTCTTCAAAACGTAGTACTTTTTATAAGTCCATATTTACAGTATGTACAACATAGCACAACAGAGAGACAGCTGCACGACTACTATGTCTAACTTTTTATCTGCCAGTAAGATATTAAATGTACACTATGACTAAACAAGACTTTTTTTGATGCTGCAGCGTCATAACCGGAAAAAAGTAGGATAGATGCATGAAATGAATTCAAGTATGCGTGCCTTGTCTCTTTCTAACAGACCATAGTGTACGGACAGATAGAGGCCCTGAAGGAAGGGGTGAGAGAGCTGAGGGGCCTCGTTTTACAGGGAACGATCCCAAAACATTTTTAAATACTGCTAGATACAGTCCACAAACTCGCTGGGGGAACGATTCAGTTTAGCGCACACTCCTACAGGCACTACGTCACAGGACAGACAATGCTGTTCATAAAGAAAGAACTTGTTTTCAGTTTCTTTTCTTTAAAAAAAAAAAAAGGATATCAATAACATCAATAATAATAATTAAAAAAAAAAAAAAAAAAAATCTGAATATCTGGTCATCCATCCCTATAGACATCCAACATGTCCCAGTAGTGTCCCCAAGCTTTGATAGAGGGCGAGTGGACAAGGGACACATCAAGAGTCCACCTGTGCACCCGCCAACGGGAACCTGCGTGTTCTCCCAAATCTCTTCTCTCCTCCTAGAAAGTCTGTTCACACTTAGAGGAATGTCTGTACACGTAAGTTCATGGACCCTCACACTCCGTGAATGGGAGTGTGTGTTGGTGTATCAGAAGTCTCTGTGTGGATATGACTTGGTATATATATATATGTATATATATATGGGTGTGTACAGTGTCTGTGTGTAGACATCAATTATGCCTGACTATGTGGTTCCCTCCTGTGACACTAGGTCATGCCCAACATCAATATATCCATGTGGAAAACACTACAACTCAGACAGGTAACGGAGCACGGGCCATAGTCTTTGAGTATGTACGCATGTATGTATGCATGTATGTATGTGTGTGTGTAGGTGGGTACACAAACATGCATACATACATGCTTGTGTGGAATTGTATTTGTGTGTGTGTGTGTGTGCGTGTGTGTGTGTTTGTGTAAGAGAACGAATGTACATCTATATATTATTTATATCTTCTTTGTAACTGAGTATGTGTACAACATGTTTGCATGAATGCAGTATGATACTGTATGTGTGTGTGTGTGTGTGTGTGTGTGTGTGTGTGTATTTATGAATGTAACATTACATGTGAATGTGTAAAATGGGCACACATACACAAATTTGTGTGAGCTGAAGTATGTCGGTGTGTGTGCGTGTGTGTGTGTGTGTGTGTCTGTGTGTGAGCCCCGGTCGCAGCACGCTAGCAGATGGCGGCTCCGTTGGCCTCGCGGCGGCCCTGCTTCTTGAGCAGCTGGATGCGGTTGTGGCAGTAGAACTTGATGGCGCGCCAGTCGCGCTGGTTGGTCACCAGCAGGGGGCAGAGCTGCAGGCAGCGCTCGCAGTCGGCCTTCGCCGGCACCCGCAGCTCCATGATGTTGCGCTTCAGGTGCGTCTCCACGGCAACGCGCTCCGCTTCCGACCACGGCCGCTTTAGCACGCCGCGCTTGCCTGGAACGGACACATACAGAGGACACATGAAGGAGGCAATATGGTTGGTTGGTTTCAAAAGCGTCAGCAACGCTAGTTCTGGCCATTAATTAGATCGGGCAATTCTGACTTTATTATACCATTACATGCACCGCAGAAAAACTCCATGTAATAATTGGACAAACACGTACATAATGACATACTACTGTATGTAATTCATACCCATTCATAACCATGCCGTGTCGTGCCAAATTTGAATTCAAAGCACACTTTTAGTTCACCAATTCCTGGGTTTCATCAGGTCCCTTTCCACAGGTGTATTAATCAAGCACCATGTAGTCTGCATTGATTATCAAGGTGCTTGATTTTATACCTGTGAAAAAGTGACCTGATGAAACCCATGAATAGGTTTCCTCTGCCTAGAGATGTACAGGCACAACATAAAAGCACAAGACAAAAGACAAATATACATATATACATGTATTTAGTATGTGAAGTTACTCATGGGCGTGACTGTATTCATTTGTATGCCATCTTTCCCAAACAACACCCTGGCACACCAGCCTGCTCCTCACCTGATTTGGGCTGAGCGCCCCTTCTCTTGTGCCCGGCGGGCGTGACCGCAGCCGAGGCGTTGGCCTTGCCCCCTTTCTTCTTGGCGGCGCTCCCTGCTGCCCCCTTCTTGCCCACCTCCACCCGCTCTTTGGCCTTGTCCCCCTCCACGTCCGAGTCGTCCGAGAAAGAGTCAGCAGAATTCCCCGACATCACTGAGAGACGGGGGGGGGGGGGGGGGGGGGGGAACATGGAATGGAGCAAAAATAAAGAAAAAGAATAATAGAAATGAAAAAAAGATAAGGCGGGGACAGCGAGAGGAATGATTAGCACAAGACAGACAGGAAAGAAGGGCCACAGGATGGAAAACAGGAAAGGGAAGGAATGGGAGCAGAGTTCGAGAGAACACATTATTATCCAGAGATCCTACAGGTTTCTAAGTTAAATTTAAGATTTTAAGACTTAATTAATAAGGTATTAAATGTAGATTTGTAAATTCAATACTTTTAAGACTTTTTAATACACCTGCGGGAACCCTGATTATTGTAGTATTGATCATTTCTGATATTGACAAGAGTCGGAAACGTATCAGAATCTTAGAAATAATCCCATTTTGCAGTCGTTTTAAAACGGGGAGGCTACATTAAGCGTTTCAGGAGTATGGGAGTGACGTCACTTGATTAGCCGTTGAGCTGCCATGTCAACAACCTTCCATGAAGCCAAACCTGAACACAGACTAGATCTGTAACATCCCCCACTTCCCTCTATCACACACAACAGTCAGTCAGCCATCCCTCCTTTTCTCCCTCCCTCTCTAAACATTTATTTCTTCCACGTCCTCATCCCCCCTTACCATCGAGTTCCAGGCAGATCTGTTGGAGACTCATCCCCCTGAAGAGGACTCCGTCTCTCTCCCCGTACAGCACCACGCGACCCACTCGGCCCATCAGCCCCGGGTCCTGGCCAATCCGCGCGCAGCTCTGAGTCACATGGTACTCGCGCTGCAGGAAGTCCTCCAGCCGCTTCCTCTCGCCCTCCTCCAGCAACAGCAGCTGGGTCAGGATCGCCACCTGGTGGAGATTATTGTTAGTACAACTACACAATAAAGGGCCGCACACAGAGGGGGTTTCTGTTGAGTAAGGCCACTGTACAACCTCAGTCACAAAAACACACATAATAAATCAATAAATGAGCAAATGAGACAATATTCGTTACACATTTTTAAGGTAAATTAAACAATGATCAATTACAAACAATTTAAATTAAAGATTAATTTAAAATGTAAAAATTAAAGCTAATAAAACACAAAATTAGCTCGTTAAGTGATCCCCTGCCCGCAAACCCCCCCCCCCCCCCATCATGCACAACCATCATCCATTCATCTTTCTCTGCCCCTTTTCTCTGCCTTTGAGTTTAGTAAGTACTCATCGCTCAGGTACTCACCTGTCGGCGTGCGCGTGGCGCGGTCAGGGCGGCCGGGTTCTTGGCTCCGCTGGAGCGGGCGAGGCCCCGCAGCAGATCGGTGCCGCGCAGCGGCGTGGCCGGCGAGTGGTACGGGCGCGAGAAGACGTAGGGGCTCTGCGGGTCGACGCCCACCTGCGCGCAGGTGCTGAGCAGCAGCTCCAGGCAGGCCTCGGAGTGCGGCGGCAGGATGAGCGGCTGCATGCGCCCCCGCTTGCCCACCACGCCCGCCCGCGGCAGGTGGCACAGCACGTGCCGCTCGAACGGCGACAGCGCCACCTCCAGGGGGTGGGCCGCCGCCGGGCCGGACCCCGAGGACGCGCCTCCTCCTCCGCCGCCGGTGCCGTTGCTGCTGCTGCTGGCGGCGCCGTTGGTGGTGGCGGCCGCGCCCGAGGCCGAGCTGGCGGCGGGCGAGGAGGCCATGGGCGGCGGCGGCGGCGTGAAGCGGTTGCGGTACTCCTGGATGGTGAGCTTGGCCACCTCGCACTCGCGGTGCCGGTTGTAGAGGATGAGCAGCGCCAGGCTGGAGTGGCACAGCAGGCGCCAGGCCTCGGCCGAGCCAGGGGAGCGCGACAGCGACAGGAAGGCCGAGTGCTGCTGCCGACGCAGGTACAGCACCAGGCATGACAGGGACGACAGCAGCGGGGGCATGTGGGTCCGATGAGGCCTGAGAAACGGGAAGAGGGACATTTATAGTCATTTATATTGTACATTTCAAAAAACAGGAATGCACTTTACATGCACTTTAGGTGTCATTTTTATGGTGGGCCAATAAATCACTTTTTTGATGTGAACTCTCGTTTTTTTTTTTTTTTTTTTTTTTAAATATACTTTTTGTGAGCGAGCTCCATTCCTGTTTTTTGATCTAGTACTTGCTAGGAGCCTATGTAGTATGTACCGACAAGGACAATAGCCACTAGCGCAGATCCTTTCTTGGAAAATTATTGTACATTTCAAACATAAAAAAGGTGCTTTACAATAGATGCATATAGCAACTACATCTGACGATTCACCATCCACAACAGTCAGGAAGAATAAAAAATATACAGAAAGTGTGTGGGTTGGAGATGTGGGGTACAGACAAGGGAAAAGGAAGCGATGGAGGAGGTCAAATGATGAATCTATGATGGAGGGGGAAGGGGGGCTGGACACACAGAGGATGGAGAATGAGAGGAGAAAGCAGAAAATGAAGAGAGGGCTGCAGGATCTGGGGAAAACGTGGGAAACATATCATGACTGCAAATCCTGTAGTCTGCAGTCCCCAAGTTCGTACTTTTATTGGCTGATTGCTGCTAAACTTAGCCTGTGATGGCCCTGAAATGCCAACCTGCATCCTTTACTTGGTCGATTAACTGGTCAATAAAAAAACGTAACTGAACCCTGCGAGTATGACAGGAAGCCCCAGGAATAGAGCCATGTGTGGCTGACAGTAAGAAAGATGAACACTGCCTAAGAGCTCTGGGCCTCGCATTAGCCACCAGTCCTCAAAACCCCTACCTTTCACGTGTGCACTTCTAGCCCAATACAAGAGCTACTCTCAGTTTACAACTACAGGGTTTAAAGCAAGCAACGTCTCAGTGCCTGAACTAAACAAAATGTTTACGCATTATTTGTGCAATTTATGCGCAAATCTTGAAGCGCCGGGCGCACTCTTAATGCCTGAGACTTGTTAAACAATATAAAACATTTCAGAGGTCCACAGAGTTAACAGCTATGCAGCAAACTGCATGACCAATAAATAACAAAATGGGCCGGTTTAATGAGCATGGACTAATATAAGTACTTTGATGCAGATCGCCATGGAGAAAAAGCAACAATAGGGACTAGTCTTAAGCCATGATGAGACATCAGGCATTTGCATCAGTTAACAACAAACTGAACAACCCAAAACAACAACAACAAAAAGCTTATTTATAACAGTCATGACTAAGTTGCTAGTGCCATCTATTGGTCAAATGTGAAAAGAGGAATTCATTTCCAACAAATGAAAACCGACTTTCCAGGAATCACGGCTAACCACTCTTCTGAGGTCAGATACTCCTCCTGTGTCTTTGAGTAGCTAACTGTAATCTGACACCAACGTGGTTTCAGCCAATTAAGCGATCACTTATCATCAACATAATCACTGGTGCACATAATGTATTGCTTACATAATGTATTGCTTATAATGTAAAAATATACAGAAAATAGGAAATATATTCTATAATTCCTACTTGCTAACATAAATTTGCCATAATGCCAACACAGGCGGGGGTGGTACTGTAGTGACTAAGGAGATGTATGCATGCAGTAGCCTGAAAAGTCACAGGTTCAATTCCCGGCTTCCACAGTTGCACCCTTGAGCAAGGCACTAAACCCTGAGTTGCTCTGAGGACAATGGACCTTGTAATATAGATGACTTATGTAAGTCGCTTTGGGTAAAGGTGTCGGCTCAATGAATAAATCGAGGGCTGAGAACCAAAGGGGCATAAGTGACATTTTGGTCCAAATTTAGTTATATATATCACCTGAAAGCTCTTGATGAGCTCTCTTAGCTGACAAAATTATAGAAGTCAAATATTTATAAATATATAGTTATTGAACAAAAAACAAAGGTCTTTAACTGATGTGAACATATAGAAGCAGTTAGATTTGTTTTGGCTCTCCTGTAAAGTTGGTGAAATGTCACTTACACCCCTTTGGTTCTCAGCCCTCAAAATACAATGCACATGCAATTACTAAAACTTGTGAACCGCTAAGATCAAGATGTCAGTGAGCACCTGCATGAAACAGTCAATCTGCACTCTGATTTCATTCTATTAGGAATGCATCAAATGCTATATTGTACATAAACACTAAACAAAAATGTTAGGGATAGCTGTCTAAGGTTATAGTGGATTTTGGGTTCATAGTGGTTGTAGTGGATTTTAGACTCGTCCTGAAATTTCACCAGAAAGCCGAATATCCCTGACTTGTGAGTAGTGTATACATTGGGAAAATGAACTAGCCATTGTTAGGGTCATATACTTCAATGCTACAAGCTGTTTAAGTGTTACCTGATGCATGTGAAATGTGACCAGGACATTTTTCAATGTCAGGTTTTCTTAAAGCACTGGTGTCAAATGCTTGGCTTATTGTTCGATACACAATGCTACTGACGTGACTGACTGCACTGGTGATCGTGATGCACCGTAGCTCAACACACCGGACCCTACAATATCCAACTCACGTTTAGATAGCTCACTCCTCAGAGGAAAGGGCATAGACAAACATATTGCTAGTAATGTCAATAAATGTATGTTCTGACCTGTGGTATGTAAATATTAATATATTCAACATAAATATATTAGTAATTATTAAAATTAAATGTGTACTAACGCTTATGCTTATTTACAACATTTTGAACATTACCGTGTTATATACAAGTATCTGCATATTCTGATTCTCATGCTTTACCATTTCTTAGTTAACAGAAAAGGACAAAAATAAGCAGGAAGTAATCATAATTAAGGTCTCCTACCACAGCAACAACTGTCCTTAAGCCCGCTAAACCTGTTAAATCTAAATCCTTCCCGGTACATGTTCCAAGTGGTATTGCAAATGTGGTTCAGTGACGAACCTGGTTGACTCAAAAGCAAGTCGTAAGCTCCCTAACAAAAGAACTTCATATTTCAAGCAAAACAGGGCCATAGGGCTCTTCTACTAAGCGGTGTATAGATTATTTATTAAATTTTTTTTTTGTGATGGGTAATTTTTGATTTCAGTTAACTGTAAATAGAAATGTCAGCCTGGGAAGAGCTCATCAGCTAATTAAGTCAAAACACCAGCAATGGTTTCCTGAGCATTTAATGTCTCAGTCTGGGCAGGACTTTTCAATAAATATTGTACCTTTTTTAAATGCACCTGAATAAGGACCCCATAGCTATGACTATATGAATGTCCACATGGACCAATGGTAAGGAAAGTCTCACATGTTGATGAATGAAAGTGCTGTTCATTGGGTTTTTGACTAGCATCACCCTCACAGAGCTAGCCTGATTACCATCGACTTTCAAAGGCTCTGCGAGACTTTAGTCTGACCAACAGCCTGTGCTAACACGGTTTCTTGCCAGCGCTGGTTGACCCGCCTCCTTTAAGTGCCTCGGTTTGCTACTGGTAGATGTCAGAAAGCGGATTGCCGAGTTTAAACCAATAACAACACTCTTTCCGCTGCCTTGAACACGCCTCTACCCAGAGCCGTTGGAGCTGCTCAAAGTTGATTGGTTCTCGACCAAAGGGGGCAGTTCCGCAGATTTCGGGGAACTCAGAAATCCTTCTCAATGAGCAGTTGACCAGACCAGCAGCAAAAGCCTGAAGGCGTTGCGTCACTGGGAGGGCGTGCCAGGCTATCACAGAGCAATCATTCTATGTTGCTTTATGTATTTTAATTTATAAAATACTGGTATTTTTTAACTATGGCCTTATTATGCTTGTGTGTATTATTACCTTGTGTTTTATGTTTTGTATTTTATTCTTTACATTTTTAGACTATTCTTTGACTATTGCCTGTCTATTCTTGAACTATTGCCTTATTATGCTTTTGTGTATTATTACCTTGTGTTTTATGTTTTGTTTTTTATTCTTTACATTTTTACACTATTCTTTGACTATTGCCTGTCTATTCTTTTATTAGCAATTACGGTTTTCTTTTGCTGATGTTAAGCACATTGAGTGACCTCTGTGTATGAAATGCGCTATATAAATAAACTTGACTTGAATTCAACAGATTCTGACCGGTTGTCAGCTTTTCATAGTTCTTAAAAACGCTCTGAAAGTGATCAAATGGTATTGTTCTTCACGTCATTATAATTGATGGTGTGGACAGTCATTCAGGTTAACTACAGCCATACTTAAAACTGTTGCTTGTGTCGTTATCATTATAGTTATCGCTTTAATATGTCAGTTACCCAGGTTTGTCACTGAACCGTGTACTTGGAATGCTCTCTATGTTTGGACCAGTGTGCAGTGTTCCTCACCTGGCCATTTCTCCATTCTTCCCCTCCAGGCTCTCATCTTCCTGTCCGTCGCTTAGTTCTGCCTCTCCCTCATCTTCCTCTTCTTCCTCCTCCTCCTCCACTTCTTCCTCCTCCTCTTCCTCCTCTCGGCCAGGCGTGGGTGGCGCTTCCTCTTTGGCGCGCTCCAGCTCTTCCTGCTTCAGCTGCTCCTCCTTCTCCTTCTTCGGTCGGCGCCCTCTCTTGGCCGGAGTCCGTGTAGCTGCAGCTGCGGTGGCGGCAGGTACAGGTGGGCTCTTGCCGGGCTGCGTGTTGAGCGGCGACATGGTGGCCGTGTTCTTGCGGCTCTGAGACAGCGCCGCCGCCGGGGTCTTCCTGGAGGGCTGGGACAGCGACAGGGAGAATGACACCGCCCCGGGTCCTTGAGCGTTCTCCCGGGAGAACAATGAGGTCGGGGCGGTGGCGGCTGAGGAGGACGAGGGCTGCGGGGAGGCGAAGGTGGAGTGCGTGGCGGAGGAAGAGGACTGGGCGGCGGAGGAGGAGGAGGAGGAAGAAGCGTGCGGACCGGCTGCGGCGGCGGCGGCCGCGTTGTGGGCGCGCATTTGAGCGAGCTCCATGGCGGCACGCACCTCGGGCTGCTGGGCGTGGTACTTCTCCAGGTGCCGCGCCAGCGAGCGGAAGTGGCGGCCGCAGTACGCGCAGTGCTGCCTGCGGGGGGCGCCGGCGAGACTGCCGCGGTGCCCGATGTTGATGTTTATGTTGTTGTTAATGTTGGTGGTGGGCGGCGGCGCCAAGGGGGCTTGGAAGGCCGCGGTGGCCGTGGAGGGTGACGCAGAGCTGGACGCGGAGCGAGAGAAGGAGAGGGAGGGGCCGCGGTGAGCGGCAGGCGGCCGGCCGGCAGACGCCTTCTTTTTGGTCGCCGCAGACGACGACGACGACGCTGTAGCGGCAGGTGCGGCGGCGGCGGCGGTCGCTGGGGAAGCGGAGGTCTTGCGCTTCTTGCGCCGGCGCATCATGCGGCCGCGCAACTCCTCCAGGTCTTCCTCCTCTTCCTCGTCTTCGTCGTCGTCCTCCTCTTCCTCCTCCTCTTCGTCCTCGCGGTCCGAGTCACTGGCCTCTGAGTGAGACAGGGGGGAAGAGGAGGGCGAGAGCGACCACGACGGGGTGAGGTAGTCTGAGACAGTCAGAGAGAGCGGTAGTGGGCCGGACTCTTCCTCCTGTGGAAAACACACAAGAGCATCACATGACATGTCATTTTCAAGGACAGAATGAAAAATGTCAGCAGACATTTGATGAGGTTGGTCATGTTCTGGCTCACCACCATCACAAAAGCAGGGGGGGGGGGGGGTTCAAAGTCCCTTATGAAATTCCACTACTTATTGCATGCATCATGAGGAATAAATACACAATTTATTGCTTGTTAGGGTCAATATAGTCAACAGTAGTGTGGTAATGTTTCTAAAAGCTCATCACATCTCGTGTTTTATGTTTACATACATAACTTCAATTGACTGGAGCAGACATGATGCATATTGGTCAGTATAGCCATTCAAAATACAGATGCACACACTGATCGGCCAATGTTTGAACTTTGAAAAAAAAAAAATAATCAGCTGAAACCTCCCGTAATAAGTCGTAGGAGTTCAGGTGTAAAGAAAATGTGCTCATGAAAGGATACTGTCAAATCAACCTTTTTAGACGGTGGCTTATTGAATGAATTTATATCTTCAACATTATGCACTATTCTTTGAAATGCTTCAATAAATCGTCAGTGTTCATTTCAAAGTATACACCAATTACATTTCAGTTACATTTAATTTGTTCAAAAAGCTATAGTAATCTGGAGGACTTTTTAAGATTTGTTTGCGAGAGAGTGAGTAGTTCAGCTCAACTGGCCGATAAAATTGCAATCAGTGCATCTGACATTTGTAGTCTCAAAACTGACCCCACACAAATGTTTGAGTTTTCACCAGTGCCTTCTAGAACCAAGAGGAAAGATATTTAAGCAAACAACCATGCAGTTCATAAACATTCTGGCGCACAATCCCCAGAAATCAAGTGGAAACAAACACACATCTCCGGAGCGGAGGTTATCAGACACTGAGCTACACAACCAGTAAAGCTGGAGTTTTCCACCCCTGGTTATCGATAAGTGTCGATGTTAAAAGAAAATGCCTCAAAATTCTCCAATTGCAGCTTTTAAACATGTATACGTTTGCTTTGCTTTTACACTTTTAGGACAGTTAACTGAATATCTTTGGCATGTTAACAAAGCTTTGACTAAAGTACTTCACGTCTTT
Source organism: Sardina pilchardus (assembly GCF_963854185.1). NCBI lineage: Eukaryota > Metazoa > Chordata > Actinopteri > Clupeiformes > Clupeidae > Sardina > Sardina pilchardus. The sequence goes on from NC_085009.1 coordinate 19,009,223, forward strand.
AAGGGCGGCACCATTTTGGGAAAAAATATAATAGCGATTCTTCTGGGAGTTAATGCAATGGCGGTTTGATTTGTGATACTTTTATATAGTATAGTAAAATCAAGCTTCGATTCAATATTCCACATTTCGCTTCAAGTTGGGCCACTTCTTATAGGTGAGCCTACTTAGTAAATGAGAAGCACAGCATTGCTGTTATGAGAGCTTCACTGTCTGTCACACCTGGAGGTCATCAATATAGAAATCATATATGTGGAGAATTCTGAGCTATACAAGTTATTGTGCAGCCTTCACGATCAATTGCATCATATCAATTGCAAATTCGATTAAAACTTCATTAATTGTGCAGCCCGAATACTTTTTTTTCCTATTGGTGTATGGTCACCCCGAGGTGATTTACAAGAATTATTCTCTATGAGCATTCATCTGAATTTTATTGGCATCCAAGCTAAAAAATGAACAATAATTAAAAAATCAAATTGGACTATTTTCATGAAAAAACAAACATCTGGAAAATGTAAGATTCACCATTCCGTATTATATACACACACATGTGCAATATTTCATCTCCATTCTATTTGAATTTCAGCCCCATTGCATGTGAACCACATGGATATTTCTGCAGTTGACTTTAGTGACATTATCATCAATGGAATGTACAATGGAATAGTTAGCCCCAACACTTATAGGGCATTTTCAGATCCATAATTTGATTGGTTGGTAGAAAATAAATTGCTACAATGTTATCCGGTTCAGTACCACATATGCATTATTTCTAGACTGACCAAGATGTTTAGTAATTTCAGCAATTTTTCTTCTTTCTTTTCTTTTTTTAACTACAGGGCCCCAGGGAGACTAGTGACCCTTTTTGGGGACGCTAATGGAGATCCTAATAAAGAATACAAAAATAAAGAGCAGACTGCTTCATAAGGTCACTTGGTGTTTATCTTCGTGTTTATCTTCATGGCAACTTTTGAGTTACACACTGAAAGCTTTGCGGGGTGATCTTGACTCTGAATCTTCGATTACATTGTTTGCATTTGTTACTTTTGAGTCGCAAGTGTGACTAGAGAATAATCTGGTGATGCACTCGAGTCGCCAGAGACGCAAAGCATGCCAGTGCAGGACATTGTACCTTCTCGCATGCCATTTATTTAGGAAGTGAACAGCAAATTAAATAGACCTAATTCTACCCACAATTCAGTGCTCTTAACTCCCATAATTCATTACGACTAAACACAGTTGAACCGATTTGCTTCTGGTTGCGTTCTCACCAGTGGGACAGCTCCAGAGTTCACCAGTAGATGCAGATTAAGATCACTTTTTTTTCGGGGTCTCGGACAGATTAATTTGTTGCACACCGGAGTGTGATTGTTACACACTGACGCAAAAGAATAGACAAAAAAAAATGTTGCCATGAAAACGCCCTTGATCTCTGTTAGGGATGCACCGATCCGACTTTTTCAGTCCCGATACCGATACCGATGCCTGGGCTCTGCGTATCGGTCGATATCCGATACCGATCCGATACCATTGTTAATTAATAAACTGTATACCTCACCATGTGGAAAAGACTAAAGGCATCAGGCTTGACTTCATTCTTCAGTCTTTCCCTAACTAAACATTACTTTCCTAAAAAAAATCTAACAAAATAACACTTAGATATAAAGGTAATGTATTATTATTATTAATAGTAGTATTATTATTATTAGTAGTAGTATTATAATTATCATCATCATTATTGATTATATTACTAGTATTAAAAATAAACAGTTGTACACCAGCAGCAACTTGGAACAGCATTCAAATTCAAGTTCACAGTTATTACTAAATAATAAATCTAACAAAAAACAATTTTGCAGATAAAAATCCCATATTAGTGACATACATTGAAACACCCCTGCCAAAATGGTGTCACCCGCGAAACCCCTCTATTTACTCATAGTGGTACGGTCCCGCAGTTTCCCCACGATAAACTAATTAGTTCACACGGAGTTTGAATGGTGGTAAACGGTAGAAGTTGTACGTTTTATCTAATAAATGATAAGTTTTTAACAGCCAATTTGAACATTTGCATGTCTTTATACCAAGAACAGTTTATACAGATGAGATGAAAATGACAATGTGTTTAGTTTGAGTAGCCTATTTTGTTGACTGTTACACATTAACGTGTTGCCTAAATGCAACAAAACGCATGAAGATCGTAATTAATCTATGACAAATGGTGGTTATATTCTTTTGATCCTATGACATAAATTTGGTATCTGTATTTATCCCATCCATGAATTTAGACACTCAGAGCACACAGTGAGGTGAGGCACACTCTAACCCGCAGCAGTGAGCTGCGCTAAATGGCTGGTTGCGCGTCATGGCTCTGCCTTTTTTTGAGACTATATTGAATTCGGATCGGCCCATGGATCGGCTCATTTTTTCCGATGCCCGATCCAGCTATTTTGTTCATATCGGGGCCGATATCCGATCCAAATATCGGATCGGTGCATCCCTAATCTCTGTACAAGGTGGCACACTACAGCTTTGCATCTTATGCCGTCTTTCCAGCATTGGTGTTTATACCGATAAATTCATATTTAGGTCAACGTCATTTGACAGGTGTGACAGATGTCAGGTGTCTGACCCATGACTGACATAGTTAAGTTTGTAGACTGTTTGCACTCCAAAAACCATGAGCTTAGTCTGAAATTGTCAATATGGCGTCAAGACACTTCTGAAATTTACCAGATGAAGAGGCACGCAATATCAGTGGATAAAGAAAATGTGAGGGGCTCAAGTGTGAGGTACTGATTTTCTCTCACAAGGAGAGTATACATTTTTACAGGCAAAATGCAGTAAGTTTAAAAAGCCATATGTTGACACTGCTGAGCGAAAAAAGCCTTAAAAATCCATCCCTTTGTACTGAAGGGGAAAAAAAAACTTGGTGTGACACCAGAGATAAATAAAAACAACTGTGTGTGTTCCTAGGATAAAATCAGATTCCTCTTTTCATCTCACAAGACACTCTGAGCCGAGTTAGTTGAAGTCAAACAATTCAGCTACTGTTTGTGGGGTTGACAAAGGATAGTCTCTCTACAGCAGTGATGACCTGGAGCCTAATCACAGCTGTGGGGATATCCTTTCCCAACTAACCCACTCTTATTCATATCATATCGTAATAATCCCCATTCCACATATAATTCGTTTTTGCCGACCTGTAGCTCAAACCCAAACCATCAGTGTATCCCTACAAGTAGTTACAGATGAGAGGATTTAAGAGTAGAAACACGGGGCTCTGCAGTACCTTCTTGATATTGTTTTCAGGGTTGAAGCTGCATTCAAATCCTCTTGGAGACACCGAACTATGGAAACTCTGGACCATTCAGAACAAAGACATTTGATTCATCTCAACATGGGTCATAGTGCACATCCTTCACCATTAGAGCCTAAGCAATTCATAAATAATCCCTTTTCAGAGAAAGTCTTCTCAGATTAACTATTAGTTGAGAGCCACATGCAGCGATTCTGACTCACCATTGTGTTGTCTCCCCAGTCGGTTAAACTGTAGTCCACTGTGATCTCCTCGCCTTTGGCTATGTCTCGAATTGCTATGACAACCAGTCGCACTTGGCTCCCACAATGCACCTCTCTGATCCTGCAGTTGGGTGGGGGGTGGAAGAGCACTGGCCCCCTCACCCCACTAGCCCCCTCCTCTCCCAGTTCCGGCACACTGAGAGAGAGAGAGAGAGAGAGAGACAGAGTGAGAGAGAGAGACAGAGTGAGAAAGAGAGACAGAGTGAGAAAGAGGGAGACTTGGTCAGCAGGAAAAAAAGAAACAATCTTTTGAATAAAAAAAAAAAGGAGATGCAGCTGAAGAGCAGAATTCAGCGGCAAGGGGACAGAATTTTGCAACAAATCTACAAGGAAAACACTGAACAGAGCTTTTGCATTTGAGTATGTGCAAACACACACAGGCACATACCATAGCCGTGCTCATATTAGCCATGACTCTCAAAATGGCGATATTCATCAGTGTCGAGCATGAGGTCTAGATTCTGATGTTAATATCTCCAAGAAGCACCCTTAACTCCACTCCCTCCTTACCATAACTGTGAGGGGTCAGCGAGGTAGTATGGGCTTCCAGGTGGGGGCAACCGATCTTCTGCCCCTTCTGGATACTGTCCATCACCTGCAGGGGATGAAGACAAAGCTGATGAACCACTGTTACTAATGTTAAGCTATTGTGTCTCACTTTCTGAGCAAAGATGTATTCATATATTAAGATGTATTCATATACTAAGATGTATTCATATACTATGATGTTTGTGTGTGTGTGTGTGTGTGTGTGGGGGGGGTAATGTAAATTAATGGATCATTGTGAATTACTGGTGCTGTGTGATGCCTTCATGGCTGAGGTTGGATAGGAATGGGCCTGTTACCTGGGCTGTAACTGTGTTCCGACATGCTTTCCTCTTCGTCCTCCGTGACGTACGCTCGGTCACACACTTTCACCGGCGTACCCTTCCTCTTCCTGCCACATACCCGCCTGCAAACACATCAGCTATCATCATCAAGACGTGCCGTTAACCATCCACCAGGATATGTATCGATTAACGTAGGGAGTGTTAATATCATATCACCTAGGGTTAACTACGTTGCTTCCTCGGATAATGACATAAAGCAATCCTGTTAAATTATGTACAGCACACACAGTTCACGCCTCAACATTGAGATGTAGGGATCGCAAATTATAGGCGCGAAGTTGAAAACATAACGGACATACAGCATCAGCCACACCAACACAAAAACAAACAGTCCGTGGTTGAATAGCTATCTGGCTAAAGTTAGCTGAAAAGCTAGTTAGCAGGTTATGAAAATAATTCGACAAAATGCGGAATAGAACCTATGTCTAGCATTTAGTTTTTTCGTTGAAACGGCACAAATGTTTCTTCAAATGGTTCATGAATCGGTTAGGTTCCGGTAATTGACTGATCAGTCTTGATAACTAGCCTACAAGTTAGCAAGCTAACGTTAGCTAATTGGCTAGTGATGTAGCGTCGTAACAAGCTAGCTCTAAGCGCTAGCTGCTCGTCAGACACCGCTAGCCAACTTGTTAGCTACGTAAACAAACGGAGAGCTACTGGGTTATCTAGCACAACACAGCTAACTAGATAGTCAATGATACAGCCTGCATTCAGCTTGGAAATATGCACCATTCAAGTTTGTTTGGGGAATGAAGACGTTAAGGCGGTCGTCAAAGATTCGTCCGCTAACGTGAAAAAAGAAACCTTTACACACGGCCACTCTTTTATTCACTCCAACATGCACGCGGACGCAAGAAATTGGCTGGTATGCTAGCCATAAAACACACAGTAATTCTGTAAGCAGAGTCCCTTTAGTACTGAAAATATAACTATTTGATGGTCAAATAAGGTCATTTCTCTCACCCCCGGGGCGGTGGCGGCTTGCTGCCATCTCCGTCGCTGTCGAGGGTCGGGGGCTCCCGGTAGTCAAAAGGCGACCGTACGTTCTCCGCCATTAGGGCTGCTTCCACAGTACCTACCGCTCCGGTAGAAAGCAGAGTGCGCATGTGCGGGTTTGATAAGGTTTCTGGTGAGTAAAATGGGGGTAAAGAAGTCAATATCAGGAATATAATACTATTCTAGAGCGATAGGTCAGTTTAGCTCTTTGATACAAATCAAACTGTAATCCTTGTCGGATACTGCTGCATAAAAGCTGACCTTAGGGTTGTCAAACACAATTCGCAAAGCGGCCTACAGCTCATTTGCTGACCAGCCAGGCTGAAAGACCACTGACAGTATTAGTGCAGTGTGGTTTTAGAGGTGTAGCTAAGACAAAGACAACGAAGTTCCTCAAGTGCACACTGGCTTTATTTTAGTGTAAGTCCACTGATCCGTAATAATTTAAACAACCAAAGCACTGTAAACACTCACAAATCTATACAATCTCAAAGCAGCTATAGAGTCCCCTTCACATGCAATCTTATTTCCATTGGAGTGTAATCTACTTTACATAAATACTATTGTGTCATTCTTAACAGTGTGTTGGTAAGATGGGGGAGAAGAAATGTGTTGTGCTTACCAACACATACAGACTCATTCATCAATACACAGTGTAACAGTCATCAGTTTTTGGTAACATCACATTTATCATTCAGTTCAGTCAGTGAAGATCGGACACGATCAGCTGTGATCACATTCAGTGCAGAAACAATCATCACAGTAACTTCACATGAGCTACACATTATTGGGTTGTAGCATATTGTCGAAAATAATAAATGGGGACTATATTATCTCAGCTTGTCCGACTACGCTGGGTTATGGTTAGGCTATTAGGTCACAGTGATTGACATTAATACGCTGATGTTATATGCAGCACTGCTGCTATTTGGTAACTTCACAGTTAACTTTGCTACATGAAAACAGTTGGTGCATTACACAATGTTAGTCACAACAAGAGATATACCATACAGTTTTAGATCTCTGTTTTATGATTAGACCCCCTTTGTCTTGTGAATATAGTTTTGAGAGAAAATACAGTCATTGGTCAAATAATAAAAAGAGCCACTGCTGAAAACCCATAAAACCAGTGTGTAAGAATTTCACATCTATCCGACTATTATCCCATCAGTGTTTAAATGATGTATATGAACGAAGACCTATTTTTTGTTGTCTGCCCAGTATAAATTCAGTAAAACAGTCACATAGCTAAGCCGTTAAAGTCATTAAACACAATCAGTTAGTGTAAACTCCAACGAGTCCGCAGATCCTCCATTAAGTCGTCAGATAGAAATAATCACCTTAAGTCGCTTGACCGGAAAAGCGCTCAGGCACTGGGAATTATCTTGCTGACAGTAAAGGGCACTTGTTTGTCAGTCCTTGAGTGGCTGAATCATTCAAAAAATGTAGATAGATAGGTATATACTAAATAGTATTCTACTGAATAAAAATTCCACAAAAGGGGTTTAACCATATACAGTGATTGTATGTTTTTCGGAGTATATTTCTGTTATGTAAAGCTATAGATGTTCCTCTCTAGATAAGGCCAAATATTCATTGTGAATGAACTTGAGCACAAAGGCTATTGGTCACGCTCTGTGTTTCTGTTTGTTTGTTTTGTTTTGTTTTGTTTTGCTGTTCTTTGCTCTACAGTTCTTGTTGTTCTTGCTGGCCCGTTCTCTCCACATGTAAAATGTGTAGTGTTTTCATGGCAGAGTCGGTCCAGTGGATGAGATCCTGCAGAAGATGGTGAGTCCAGATCTTCATGTTCATAGTGTTGGAGCTGTCGACCTCTTCTGTTCCCTATCATGGGAGAGAAAACAAGGATAAGAATGAGCAGCGTGAGAGGGAGAGAGAGAGAAGGGGGGGGGGGGGGGGGGGGTACAATGCAAGGTCAGGATGAGGAAGGACTTGGTCAACAGATGTGATTCCTTGGGTTTTATCATTTGTTTGACAGGAACATGCACACATTTACTGATGTATTTACACAGCTGAGGTCAATCAAGCAACACACTTAGCATTGTTGTGGTAAACTAAAACCTCAGAGGAAATCCTAAGTGAATAATTGGAGCAGCTACTGAACATACTGCTAAAGAAAACACGAATGTTATTTCAGCCAAAACAACACAAACGATTGCAAAAATGTGCTGGGTCGACCTCCTCTTACATCATGACAATAGAACATTGTCAATGTTTTTTTTATTTATTTCTTTCTATGGTGCTGGTGAGTTCAATTGAAATTATTTGACAAAAAAAATGGCACACTTGTGCCATTGTAGAGCTTGTAAGACAAAGGCATTCATACAATGAGCACTAGTTTGAAGAAACCACGCAATGACAACAGGCGGTAAAAGCAGGCGGTTGTTTCATGGAAATAGTGAGTTCATGTACTGAGAGCTTTTTTCATCTGACTCGGACACACCGCTGTTTGCTTTTATCGTAACATTGTATGGCATTATATTAAAGCTGTTTCTGCCAAGTGATTAAATTAGCATTTGTTAATGTGGGAAACATGTAGCACACTGCATATTATACACACGAGAGGCTAATAACTTCATCAGTACAGACACAAGTGATGCAACATTTCAGTTTAAAAATTCATTCAGTTTCTTACGATGTCTTGACATCTTCCCATCCTCTTCACACTGATTTGTGGAAACACATCTAATGCTTAAGTTCTAGAACCATTTTTCTAGAATTATTGAGGCATGTTGTGTGTGATAAAGGAAGACAGTTTGGCAAAATCTTACCCATAAGTGTAATGAAAGTGAGTGTTATTTATTTATTTTATTTCATTTGCATGGAGTGCATGCCCTATTGTCCCAATTGCTATAGCAGTACCAGTTAATAATAAAGCATTACACAATATTTCACACAAACAAACATTGTGGCAACGTAGCAACAGATAGCAATTGTGCATTTTCTTCTATGAGTGATTTAATGTGACACAAATAGGATTAAGCTGCTAATAAACAGTGCATATCTATGGCTCTCATTTATTGTTAATGGGCACAGCCAAGCAGACAAGAAGGAATACGACTTCAGGAGAGCGTTTCATTCCCAACTTCCTACTTGTAACTGGGAAAAACAACTGGGAATAATATGGAAATGGATACACCACAACAGTGTAAACAATGACCCATGGCTCAACGTTAGGCCCACATTATAGTACATTAAATTGATGTAGTATGTATATCATGTATATATTTAATATATTAAATATAAATACTATTTACTATACTATGCAAATAGATGCATCTCCCTCATCCACCCCCTTTCCCTCCCATGTCTATCCATACCTCGGTACAGTCATGATCCGGGCTTAGGTGGTCCGTCCCCTGGTCGACGTCCTCAGCCTCTAGCAGGACACGCGTACTGTGCAGCAGGTGTCCCAGGCGCGTCTTCACAGCCTTCCTCACCTCCTCGTACTCGCCCTCGGCCTCGCCCATCTCCTCCTCCTCCCAGACGATCTGCCGCTCCAGGAGTTCCAGGCAGCGCCTCAATGCGCAGCGGTGGTGCCACGCCCTCTCGACCGTGGTCAGCACGTCGGGGGAGGAGATCGCTGCCACGGACACCAGGTGTGGCCCAGCCTCCGAGGTATTGTTCTCAGGGAAGGTCTCCCGCTCCTTCTGGGGAGATGGGTGGGGTTGAGGAGAGGAGAGGAAAGGCAAGAAGGGGGGTGAAGGGTAGTGATGGTGGTGGTGGTGGTGGTGGTGGTGGTAGTAGTGGCATGACAAAGCAGAGCACAAGCGGGTCGATTTAATTGTGTTAACACAAGGAGGAAAAAAAGAAAAAAGCCTGAGGTGATGGATGATACCATAAAAGCATTTCAGTTTAATTCAATTTCAAGACGGAAGAGAAGCCACTCAGCATAGATTTAGGGTCAAAAGAGGTGAAGGAGAAACGAACAGGGGACACTAGAGGTAGGCTATAGCAAGTACTTTTTGTTACCAAAAATAAAACGTGTCTAGACGTACAATGATGTTATTCTGAATTAACAGTTAAAAGAAACTTGCTTGTTGTCATTGACATTCAATTTATTTTGATGATTTTTGTCTTTACTGGTCAGGTGTGTTAAATCACATTTTATGCAATTGTACATGATCAACAAACAATGGACACCTGAAACAGGTCCATCCCAACAAATGCACGTACACTGAATAATGCTAGAATTGTCTCCAGTTGCATCTGTATCTTTTGCTGAACACTAAAAAGTAGATCCACACCCCTTTTTCCTGGAAGATGAGAATGTTAGTAGATTAATCAGCAGTTTCACTAAAAGCAGTGGGTCAATTCTCATTTAGCCTACCCGCCAGAATAAGTAGCCTACCCATCGATCCATAGCCTACACCTCTATAGGCTAACTGAAACACCCAGTGGTTGTGCATTAAGATATAGTTAAAAGATAGGCCCACTAATCTGTGGAGTCGTGGATGCCATGAGTGGGCAACACAGCACTCCTGATGAAAACTGCGGAAAAGGCTGGATTATGCCGTGCAACTTCATTACAGAAGATTGCACCACTGCAGCTCTGGCATCTCCACACAATCAACCCGCCTGCACTGCGTCTATAAAGTCGACTGTGAAAATGACTGATAGATCAAAAGCGAATGATGTGTCGACAAATGTTTAGCTAAATTAGCCTACTTACTTTGTCAATCATCAACACATGTGTTTAAGTAGCCTGATACAAGGACGCTTGATGGCTAGCCTGGCCATCTGTGTCACAGAGGAAATTATTACTGAAATGCCAAAGAGACTCTGTATTTTCATTGCATTCACTGAAATAAAGCCTTATTCTTTAACTGAATTGTTAATGAATACATTTGCAGGCCGTGTGACAGTTAAGGTAGCATTATAGGCGACGTATAACGGTGCGCGCAACAGTTTAGAGACTCACATTAACATGACTGAGAGGATAGCCTAGTTACTCACATACAGCTCCAAAAGTCGACTACAATCCTCTTTTATCAAGCGGGCCAGATCCACAGCTTTCCTCGTCGCTGGACTCCCCTGGACGGTCGGTTGCGGGTCCTCTTGCCCCTCCATGGCAGCGGCGACAACACAGGACCAACGCCAAGGCTGTATTTTCCGCTCTCCGATACGACTCGTTTAATTGATAACAAAGTAGCGCTTTCTTGATGTCGTTTTTAACCTATTTCTTTCGACAACATTCTAAATTGCTTAAGTTGAATCACACGCTACGGCTTTAGCGGTCACTAGGCTAGGGATTTGTTATGGAGAGTAGGTAAACAGGCAGGGAGACCACGGGAGAGTAGCGGACAAGCAAGCGAGTTGCATGGGACAAGTACGTACGGGGCGTTTCTGGGGGCGGGAGTCATCACAGTTTATACCTCACGTGATTGGCACCAACACACGCGCACTCACAGGCACACGCACTCACATTTACGCACCGTTTCTCTAGGCTAAATAAATACCACACAGCATTGTTGTCTGCAAAAACTGTATTTTTGTCCAGTCTGTCTTATAGCTTTAATGCTCTGCACCTTGTGTGTTGTATTGTGAGTTAGTGTGAGCAAGTCTCTGAGTCATTCTCATTGAGTTGCTAATTGATTGGTCCGGTCAGGCTCGTCTTAGATTTGTTTTCTAATTTGCTCGCCAAGTGTAAGCAGAAGCTGTGAAGACTGCGCTGGCAGGGCAGACAAGGGTGGCCTTGAGGGAGGCAAAGCAAAAGTCGGAAATGATCCAGACAAGGAGGGGTGCCCTGGTGTCTGCGTAACTGCCGGCTTGCTCACCGTCACATCTCTGTTATAACCTGCCAGGACATTGACTTATATTGGTCCGTCATGCAAGCGATGAATTCATGTCTCAAGAAGAAGTGACTATCCCCACACACGTGCAAACTAGGCTACTCTAGAGAAGTAAAAATGATCTACAACAAACGTCCGGTCCATGGCATATTATAAGCTGGAAATGCTAGTTATTATTTTTTAATATATTTTATTTGTTACACTTTCTAACATACTGTAACTGTTGCCCAATGATACATTATACTAGAGTCAGCCTTGGGCTAATATACATATGCAGTCCTATTAGGCTTGTAATGGTGCTGCTGCCCATTACAGCAAGTTTATTCATACAGGAGCTAAGGACACACTTTATTTGCACACACATGGACACGCAACAAACATTTCAAACACTCACCATGTGGCATTTTACTTCCTGGTCTGGGGACTGAGAAAAGACCAGATTGAAAGTCGCGAGGGACATTTCAAGTGTGCAACGTGTGACCTCATCAACGAGCAGAGGTCAAGTGTACAAGACAATGGGGGTGTTTGGGGTTTTTAAAATATGTTTGCTGTGTGCTGAAGTAGTGACTATTGTAATTGGGTTGCATTGTGAGCCGTGTAGTTTGGAGTGTGCTTATGAGTTTGTTTATTGAGTTATGTCCATTTGGTTTGTTAATTGATTAATTGTTGCAATGGTTCAGGCCAGGGCTTTAAAGTCTCTGGGGGAAACTGGGCAGGAGGAGGTAGAATGGTCTGAGGTGAGCCACCGTGCACCTGCTAGAGGCCTAATACTCTGTCCGTCTGAATGTACCTTATAATTGAAGAAGGTTTGTTTAGTTACTTTTGCTATATTTTGAAAGTTTAATGATTGATTTGGAGCTATTGTTTGGAGTTTTGGTTTTTCTTTTCTTTTTCCTATTTTCTCCTGCATTTCAATCATCGGCAAAGCCATCCCGATCACAAGGCTACATACATTAAAGATGATAAGACAACATTGAACAAACAACAAGATAGATCGAAGCCAATACAATGCACATGGTGACACACACACACACACACACACACACACACACACATACACACACACTTGGTCAGAACCACGTTGAAAGGCAAGAAAATCAAATACATAAAAGTAAGAAAAGCAGGATGTTTATGAGTGATTGCATGTGTTGTTTTTTAAGGATTTAATTCAAATGTAAAGCTACTGATAGAACCACAGCTCTTTATATTGTCTGGATGGCATTCCATTGTGTGATGGCTTTTACAGAACATGCTGACTGCAAAGGTTGTATTAACGAAAGGCAACAGTACAGTTGTGTATGGAATATTCTGGATCTTACAGAGAGCGGCAGGGCCGGTTCTATTTGGGTGGGCTGGTAGAAATTTTGGATGGGCAACATTGCAAAGCAGTCAAATTGTGTGTCTTAAAATTAAGTTTTGAATCTAGTGTGACACCAAATTCTGACAGACATAGTTGGCTTTCCTGAAACAGCCTGAACCCATGCAGCTGTCAGAGTGAACTGGAGTATAAAGTATATACTTTTTTGATCCTGTGAGGGAAATTCGTTCTCTGCATTTATCCCAATTCGTGAATTAGTGAACACACACAGCACACAGTGAATACACAGTGAGGTGACACACTAACCCAGAGCAGTGAGCTGCCTGCCCAACAGCGGCGCTCGGGGAGAAGTAGGGGGTTAGGTGCCTTGCTCAAGGTCACTTCAGCCGTGGACTGGTCGGGGATCGAACTGGCAACCCTCAGGTTATAAGCTCGAAGCCCTAGCCAGCCCACGGCTGCCCTAGTCATTGTTTAGCTCTCCAAATAAATGCTTTACTTACTTAGCAGTAACTTATGTCTATGCTATCAGTTATAATTGCCAAAAAAAAGCACATCATTTGTGCCATCATGTTTTCAATAGCAGGACAGACACAGGGGACAATGGAAAGGCTACAGTGTCACCAAGGTTGCCGTTCCGGTGGCACAAACTTGCATGCGTGGTGTTTCCGCTCAGAGGCGCTAGGGGGAAGCGAGACAGTCGTCATTCAACCAGAAATAAGTCGAATAACCATTCCAATGACTCCAAAGCTGATTAGTTAAGGCAAATTAAGCTTAAAAAAAACTTGCACAGTTCACCTTTAAGTGGGCATGCGCCTTGTGTCCATTTGGAATTTCCAAAAAGGACGTTTCGTAACCCAAAACGCACACAAACTATATCTAAAAGCATATTCTGGTGTCAAATAAAATGTTATACTATGTTATACTCTGTGTCATGTTGCTTGAACCTGGAGTGCTTTGCAGTAGCTGTGTCATGAATTCAGATCATTCAGAGAGGTATAGCATTATTATGGTGGTTCATGATTAGGTGGCTAAAATGCATTTAGGGTTGAGGTTGAGTTAGAGGGCGCTACTGTCCTGTATTCGGACACCCGTTAGTCAGTCACCCGACTGTTAATTGGATATTAAAGTGTAACTCCGGCGAAATTTGACCCAAGGTTCTTTTTTCGGCCTGAAAAAAATAAAATAAAATAAACCGCGGTGACAATATTTTTAATGGATCGAACACTACAGAGCTTGCACCGGTGTACGCTATAGCTCAAATGGCAAACAATGGATTAGCTAAAGGCCGAGAGCCAAATACTTTCCAAATAGCATTTTTTTAATCCAGTAATATTGTTTAAAACAGCAACAAACTCATCAGTAGCTTGCTCAGGGCCCCTAAACATAAAATGAAGTACCAGCAACGTAGTTAGTGTACCCAAAGTTTATTACAGAAAACTGTAAAGACACTTATCAGCTGTCCCCCTACCAGCTCCAAGTCCATAGAAGGCGATTTTGTCACATGATATCTCGAGAGGAGAGTCGGATGTTTGGTGGTACAGTAATAGTGCTTCAGTTTTTTGTCCTTGCACAAAACAGACAAGTTGTTGCCTCATTACTGAATGACAAAGAATGAGTCATATTGTGTACTTGTCTTGACATTTGCTACCACAACTACCACATTTTTGCAATAGCTCCATACGCATCTTGATGATGCTGCGCACCAACTTGACCAAGTTGTGGGCTTTGTATGTAAAGTATGTGCAATGTACTGTATGTTATTAAAAGATGAACAGACACTCAAAGCCATTTATTGAGAGACCACCATTTACCATAATGGTACATGACGTGTTGGTTTAGGCTACATACAGTATATGAATGAAGGCATCGTGCAAAATAATAATCATTAATCAATAATGACTTACTGTTCTGAAAGAGACACTTTCACTGAAATAATATTGTCAGACTGATAGATAGGGTTGGGTATCGTTTGAATTTGAACGATTCCGATTCCGATTTCGATTCCTTGTTTCGATTCCGGTTCCTAACGATTCTCGATTCCGATTCTTGTAAGAGGCAGGGTCAAAAAAGTTTGGATATTTTAAATGAGCTAGCTGACCAACGGTTTGATCTTCTCCATCAATTTTAATTCTATGAACTTTTTACTTTTTATGAACTTTACTATACATTTCTCACAGGGCTGTTTTCAACTACAATATAAATATCAAATCTATGAACTGTCGTCTTGTTGCCTCAGCTCGGTTATGCAAACACCTTCTTCGTTGGTGTTTAGCGGCTTCTCTTTCCGGTTCACGGACTGGGAATCGATACTAGGAATTGAAATGTAAACTTTTGAACGATTCCGGGAGAATTGGAAAGCTAGTCCCGGTTCACATCGATTCTCGATTCTCGATACCTAACCCTACTGATAGACATGATGTGTGTATGTACACAAATAGTATGGGCCTATTTGGAAGACAGTCCAGGGTCTTTTTTTAGTCCAAGTCAGTCCCTGGCTGAGTGTGTGTGTGTGTGTGTGTGTGTGTGTGTGTGTGTGTGTGTGTGTGTGTGTGTGTGTGTGTGAGAGAGAGAGAGCAGGTGGTCAGAAGCATAGGACTGCACTGCACTGCAGCACTGTACTCTGTGGCATTATAGGGAACAGTAAGCTACTCTCTCCTTCACACTGTATTCGAGCAGACCTTGAAATCCTGTTTTACAGAGAGTCTGCTGTTGTGGGGTGTGTGTCAGTTGTGGGGACAAGATGGTGTGCAGAACCATGGTGAAATTCATGGATTTTTTCAGTTTGAACTTAGAGGTTTGGAAATTGTCCTTAGGCTACTGCCCATCAACATTCATGTTGTAGTGGTGGCTCTGATACAAAAAAAAGAAAAATAGGCTATAATGTTGGGCGCCAGGCAGTGATAATCTGCCTGTAGTGAAAATATGTAAATAAATACATTTAGGATAGGAATATTGTAAATATGAAAAAAATATTCTGTCACACCTTTTCACCCTTAGTAGGCCTATAAACAAATCAGAATCAACGTAAGGCGGGTCTTGGCGCCTCTAACATATCTTTCAAACACAACAGCGCCGACTCCGTCAATTAGATTTAAAACGTTCTCCTGCTTGCTAGATTTTGTTCACTGTTGATTCGCTGCTTCTTCTTGATTTTCCAAGTTAACATTAAGGCTGCTAAGTCTATCATTGTCCTATACTTGTTGCCAGGGGTTAAATTGGGATTGGTTATGTGGGGGGGCTCTGCCCTGTACCCGCCTCCGGCCTGCCCAAATATACTTTTTGTAAATTGTTTATTGTTTTGAAGAAAATTATGTGGGGGTCTGGGGGTCCTCCCCCAAATTTTTTTTACTATCATACATGTTATTTGCTACATTCTGGTGCATTCTCCCCGTCCAATGTCATTCACTGAAATGCACGAAGTTGCACATTAGAGATGACAATGAGAGGTACAATGACCCTTTCTCATATGATGGACAAATTGGTGTATTAACACAAAATGAAAGTGAAACTTGCTATGTTATCAGACCATAACCCATTCAAAGCTGATGTGGAGAGAGACTATGGGACTGATGTGCGTTGTAGGGAGTCATGCTCACATATGCATCATTTTGGCACACCGACTATGCCATTGCATGTCAATGTTGCAGCTCCCAGTACAAACCCCTTTACTACAGCTCACAGGGAGTTTCAGTCATAGCACTCCTGCCTCCTACCACCCCCCACGCCCTGCTGGCCCACAGTCACACAGCCATTATAGTAATTCACTGAGGAATGTTACTTATACTCATCCATTACAGCAAGATGATAACACTGGGATGCAATTAGGCCCCCCTCACCCAATATATGAACCGCATAAGTCACGTGCGCGTGGCCAGAATTCACGTTCTGTACACCACCAGGCTTCCTCTGGAAGTGAGGATGACTATGACTCTAGCGAACGAGTCCCCACCCTGCGTCCTGGCCAGTACGATGGCACCGCTCCGTGGAGGGAATTCCTGCATCGGTTTGAGAGCTGTGCCACAGCTAACCGTTGGACTGAGGAGACCAAGACCATTCAGCTGAAGTTCTGCCTGGTGGGTGCTGCAGGTGCAATTGTCCACAGAAATCCACGGTCAGCTCAGTGGGACTACAGTCACCTGGTGAAGGAAGTTGAAATGGCATATATGGCCCATCGTCAGAGCACGCTGCTGCGGTGGCTATTGAGTTGAGACAACGTGTCCATATGAATCTCTCCATACATTAAGAGACGACATATGAAAAAGTGTCAGTGGCATACAGTGATAGGACCGAAAGAGAGCAAGATGCGGTGCGATGAGGTGTAGAGGTCTTCACTCATGCCATGGGTGATAGAGAAATCGTGCAGAAATTATTAGAGAAGCGATTACACACATTAGCTCAAGCCTATGACATTGCCCGCCGTTATGAAACCACTAAGCGGGCAGCGTCACATGTCACCAGCCTCACACAAGCAGGGGCACGTGGGCTGTCTGAACGAAAACCCTGTAAGGCTGTTGTGAGAGAGGGCGACGAGAGAAGAGAAATGGATATTGTGAGGGCCGTCCCAGAAGTGAGTTTCACACCAACTGCAGGCGGATGTCAACGTGCATCAGCCCCAAGAGGCAATAAGGACATTAAGTGGGAAGAAATCCGCTGTCATAATTGCACAGGAATCGGCCACATGAAGAGAAATTGCCCCTCACCTAGGAAAACTACCAGAGGTCAACCTCCAGCTGTTTTCCATGACAGTCCAAAGCCCACTGTGCTTCATTTTAAAACAGTCAGGAAATGACCATTAATCTGACAATCAATGGACATGATATCTGTGCTGTGCTAGACAGTGGGGCGCGGAAGAGTGTGCTGCCTTTGAAACACTACAATGCCATCCACCCTGCCGTCCAGACGCCTCTTCAGCCGTCAGCAGTGAAGACGCTGCTTGGTGTTGGACCTGGTGACGTTCCAGTGGTCGGTAAGGTCCACATTCCGGTACAGATAAACAACCGACAGGTGAGCGTCCACTTAGTGGCTGACATTGCAAGCCCCACAAAGGGTTTCATTGAGAAACATAAAGTGTTAGTTGCTCGTGTCCTTGTGGAGGCCCGGTCTTCTAAAGGTGTGCCCCTCCGAATCTTTAACCCTGGACATATAGCCGTAACCATCAGAAGGGGAGTTATTGCAGGTTTCCTTCAGCCTGCGGAAGCCCTGGAACCGGCCGACACCACAGCCACGATCAAACTGCTGGGACAGCCTACCGTTCCCCAGCACTTGCAAGAGCTATATGACCAGAGTGCAGCTGAGCTTGACCCTGATGGACAGCTTCAGCTAGCCCAGCTGCTGTGCACTTATAGCAGTGTGTTCTCCACTGGACCTGGTGACCTGGGCCGCACCAGTCTGGTTCAACATGACATCATGACCCCGGCAGGAGCCGCTGTCAAGCAACCTCCACGTCGGATGGCGCAAGGGAAGCAGCAAGACGCTGATCAACAAGTGGAGCAGAGCCTTGAGGTTGGTTTGGCCCATCGTAGTCATAGCAGCTGGGCCTCACCCATAGTGATGGTTCATAAAAAAGATGGAACTTACCGCCTCTGTAGGAAAGGGTTGTTTGAGTGGAATGTGATGCCTTTTGGATTGTGTAACGCTCCGGTCACTTTTCAAAGGCTGATGGACCGGATGTTAGCTGGCCTTCAGTGGGAGACGTGCCTTGTGTATTTGGATGACATTATAGTGCTGGGTCGTGACGCGCCAGAGATGCTGCAACGCCTTGGTCAGGTGTTTGATAGGCTACACCATGCCAACTTGAAATTGAAGCCGGCCAAATGCTGCCTTTTACGCCGCCAGGTAGCCTATCTGGGTCACATTGTCTCGGAAGAAGGAGTGACCACAGACCCCAGGGCCGGTTCTTCCTACATCATTACAAAGTAGCCTGCAAAGCGGAGCTAGCGTCTCCAATTGTAACAAAAGTGTGGTCTCATTACTAATTATAGCCCAATAACAAAACCCATGAAGAAAGACCCGTCCGGCGTATGATTTCGACAGGCTAATGTGTGTGTGAGCGTGTGTCAGTCCATCGTAACAGTCTGCATAATCTTTGCAACGTTACATTGGTAAACATAGTTGCAATGTCATATCTGCCTCGTTTTAACGTTTAGCTATACAATGCTGAAGAGAAAGTCATTGTAGGTCCGGTTCCAATAAACAAAACTTATCTAATAGGAGTCCCATGGCTGAAGCGTATTCTTATAAAAAGTCTTGTCTTCCAGACAGTTAATGTTCGAATGTTTATTGTAACAAACAGCACAGTTCATACAATTGACACGACCAACACGGCCAGAAAAACCGTGGAACTCCTAACATCTCATGCCGTGCATCATATTCAATCACGTTCTCCAAAAACTAAAACGTCTTAAAGTGACATGCACCTGATTAAACAACATGTCACCTAGGGCCTACAGTGTAATCAGACTAACTAAAGTTACACTAAATTATATCCTGACATCAAATAAAATTAGAAAACATCAGAATTCTTTAGCATATTACATTTCAAATGAATTATTCCAAATCTTCAAACAGAGGCCTATCTGACGGTTACAGTCATCATTCTAAATAACCTGTGAGTTTTAATTGTTTTCATGCATGTCTGGAAAACAGGTGAGGAATGTTTTGGAGACATACATGTGTTTTAGGCACATCTAATCTCTGACCTAATCTCTGACTGAAAGTGTGCAGAATTTATGCATTTACATAAATGAAACTGTTTGTCTATCAACATCCATTAAACTATCTGTCAACATTCATTAAACTGTTTACCAACATCCATCAATATCTGTGTTTAATTCAATGGCAACCTCCATAGCAAGCAACCCCAAAAAGGCATCTTATAACAACATACTGTAAATTACGCTACATATAAATCCCCATTCGCTCTCTTTTACCGCATCACTTTTTTGCATTATTTGTTGTAACTATAGATTATAATTTACATTTCACTTTTAGCATTTTTTTTTTTTGCACTGTTTGATTCCTTTGAATTTAATTTTTTGTTCAATTTTCTATTTTTGTTAGGTTGAAAAGGTTGAAAACTACCACATACAGTATGCTACATGTTTTCTCCATTGTCGGTATTAATAACGTATGGAGATGTCCATGTGTAACCTGCATTGTGTTGAACCTGCGCGGGTCAGCCCTGCAGCCCCCCAGACTCAAACCCGCGAACAGCAGCACCTCAGATCGTGAGTCGAGCGTGCTAACAATCGAGCCAGAAGCCCAGGCTATGAGCTTTTATGCCAGCAGTCTTGAGGCGTTGGGGAGTGAGGTTTAGGCTACCAACATTCCACACGCACACCTAAGCTAGCTGGCATCTGACCATTACACATGTTCTGTAGCCTACCTTGTGTTTTACTTTAGTCAAGTGGTGAAATCTGGTAGCCCTGCATAGGATAATGTTGACGTGAGCCATAGTATTTATGGTAATCTAAAACTATGTTATGTTTATGCAGGGATTAAAGCAAAAAAAAATCCTGAGCCTGAACTTTTTTAGACTTTGTATGCGACTCTATACGACACTGTTGGTCGATCGATTGGAAACCGGTTTACTTTTTGGAGTGTTTGCACACGACACAGGCCTTGTTTGTGATGTTGGACCCCAAGAAAGGCAATAGTAGTCCAACACACTACAATATGCTACATGTAGCATTTAGGATTTCTTTTTATATCAAGTTTTGCTGCTAATCTTTGTCTTTGACAGGTTACAAATTCACCTACAATCATAGGTTGTCATGTTGTCAGGATATGTGAAATTGGAAGGCAGGCATTTGAAGAATAAGATTTAGTTGCAACCATTTAAGTTAAGGTATTCAAAAAAAGACAATGATTCTCTTTCTAAAGAGTAGCCTAATAACAGTGTTTCCCACAGATTAGAAGGCAATGTGTGGTGGTCGCCTCATGTCTGACTTTTTTATCACTTTGCTTTCATATAATGTGAATTTATTTATTTAATGATTTTTTAACAAGATGTAAAGCACACACAGACACACAGACACACACAGACACACAGACACACACACACACACACACACACACACACACACACACACACACACACACACATGCAATTATTTATACATTCTGTATACTGACATTTCTGATATTCATAACAGCAAACTTTATGCAGCTTATAGCCTGCTATTCATATTACAACTCCACCTCTTAAATTCAGCTGTTTGATTGAAGCCTCAAAATATTGTAAACAAAGTAGCATAGTTGGCTAGTTTATCATACTAGCTGGTTGGACTGCTCAGTGTCCCCACGTGTGTTTAAGTTTCAAGGTAAGCTCATACTTTTTCTCCTTGGGACAGGCCCTTTAAATCTTGGAGTTGAAAAACATTGGTATTGAGATGGTCAGTCAACTTGAATGCAGAGTTTTAATCAGATGTGTGCAGCATAGCCTACTAATGCTAACCGTATTTAACAATAATTCCGCTAGTCGTCTTCGGTGCGTCATTGCGTTCACGATTGTGAATGTTTTGTTTGGATTAAATGTGCATGTCGAGGGGCGGGTGTCCATTGCGCACGAGAACGGGCCAAGGAGAATTCGTTTACTTCTATACGGTTTGGTAAAGTTGCACGCATAGTCTACAAAATTTGCGGAAGAACTTATGCTTCCACCCGCAGCGTCAGGTGCATTAGAGCGACCGCGCTTCCAGGGATGATCTCGTTATGGAGACAGACGCGGTGTGCACGAAGGGAGCTGTGTCTGTCTGAATGTGTGTGTGTGTGTGTGTGTGTGTGTGTGTGTGTGTGTAAGTGTGTATTAAAGAGTGCGTGACGGGTGAGTGACAGAGAGGGAGAGCAGGGAAAGGAAATTCATCTTAACGAATGCTGCGTGCTTTTCAATAGCGTTAACAAATAAATAATATTTTAAAAAATGAACGCAGTCAATGGCCGCACGCCAGAATTCCGGCACGGTGCCGGAAAACTTTAATCCCTGTTTATGTCTCCAGAATTTGAAAAATGTCCAACCTGGTTTTAAGGGTCTAGGCCTGGGTGTGCTCAAGAGCGCAATCTCAGTTTCATCCACCCTGCTTCTCACACTTTTTTTTGTTCTTGCACAAAACAGAGGTTGTTTACGTACATTTATAGTTAGGTAACAACTACCACACATTTACAAGGAATAGCTCTGTTAGTTCCCTTTTGGTGAGAGCTTTTGATGGTTTTGGTTGGCTGACCCACAACAGTGCTAACTGATGCAATTGATGTTGGTCTGTGGCGTAGACTCTATGCAGCTGCAGTCCCAAAGCTAACGTTAGTTGAGTAGGCCAAACACATCTTGATGAGATGGTCACAGGTAAGCACATCTAGCAAATTCAACATGATGCTATTTCCTATGATGCTACAGTCCCAAAATGTAATGGTTTCTTCCTTGGGTCATGTCTGACCTTCCCTGAAAAGCTCATCGAAATTCATCCATTACTTTTTGAGTTATCTTGCTAACAGACAGACAGACAGACAGACAGACAGACAGACAGACAGACAGACAGACGCCAATGAAAACATATACCTCCTTGGTGGAGGTAAATAATGAGTTGATAATCAGTTAAAAATATTCCATATGCAGAATATACAGCCCTTGGAGTCCTTGAACTGAAGATATTTGGAAGTGAAGCGGAAGATGGAGATGCTTATAGATTTCCAAGAGTAAGTGAGTGTAGAAAGTCAGTGAATGTCATGTTGAAAAATAGTCATGTTTTAATATAAACATCACATAATATCACATATAATAAATAAATAATACTCAGGAACAGTATGGTGACATAGCACAGACAGATAATGTTTTGCTAATGATTTCAGGGGAAGAAGTTGAGATTGAGGCAATGAAAGGTCAGGATGAAGAAAACAGAGAGGATTATGAGCCTGAGGAGATAGATAGAAATGTGTTACTTGAGGATGGCCCTTTTGTAAACATCAAAAGGAATAATGATATTGAGTGGCGTCGCATCGCCTTTATCCCAGTAAACATGACATGGGAAAGTCCTGCTCCTGCTACTGAACCCCCTGAGCCACTAACACCATATGGTTCCTTCAAGCAGTATGTTCCCAGTGAGATGTTCCAGCTGATGACAACAATTACATCTATGCAGAGCCCTTGTTGGTCTACATTTGGCAATCGGGGCACTGAGTTTGCCAAGGGATATCCTCGTGCCTCGTGCCTCGTGTTTTTTACAGCTTCGTTCCAACCTGCATGTGAGACAATGAGAGGCCTTCTGAAGACACGGATGTGTTCTGCAAGATCAGACCACTCTATGATTCCATAAGGAAATGCTGTCTAGAGCTGCAAGTGGAGGAACATCTCGCTATTGATAAGCAGATGTGTCTTTCAGAGGGAAACTCTCTGCTTCAGTATAAGCCATGGGGAGTCAAGATATATTTCCTCTGCGGCAAAAGTGGCCTGGTTATGACTTCCTCATCTATCAACGTGCCACAACAGAGCTCTCTGAGCAGAGCAAGAAGGTTTTAGGACATGGGGCAGGTGTGCTTGCCCACCTGTACCAGAGAATCCAGACTCCTAACCACAAGTTATTTTTTGACAACTTCTTCATGACCTACAGTGTCCTTGAAGTGCGGACAGAACAGAAAATCCATTCGGCTAGCACAGCTAGGGATGGCCGCTTTGCAAAGCCTCCACTGAAGAGAGACAAGGAAATGACAAAGAAAGAGTGAGGGAACCTCAATGTAGTGAGGAGTAGGGATGGAGAGGTGGTTTTAGTGAAGTGGTTTGATAACCGCTCTGTTGTGCTGGCCTCCGACTTTGTTGGTGTAGGAGATGAAGATGAAGTTGCTAGGTGGGAGAAGAAAGATGGGCGGTTTGTTAAGGTCAAGCGAGGTGGTCAAGAAATACAACGAGGCCCTGGGAGGAGTGGACAAGCTTTATCAACTCATCAGTCTTTACAGGATTGCCACCCGGTCCCGCAAATGGTCACTGAGCATGATTACTCATGCCTTTGATGTTCCTGTGGTGAACATCTGGCTTGAGTATTGCAGAGACAAAGAACAGCAGGGCACCCAGCCACAGCAAGTCATGGATCTCTTTGACTTCACATTGAATGTGGCAGAAACTCTTGTGCATGTGGAGAAGCCCCACACATTGAGAAAACGAGGGAGGCCAAGCAGTTCCAACACACCCAGTCCCAGTCCATGCAGAGTCCAACTCACCATTAAGAGCCACCAAAAAAGAGAAGAGCCATGGAAAAATGGCCCATGCCAAATTATGATGCAAAAAAGAAGCAACAAGGTGCAAATTGCCAGGCTGTTCAGGAAAAACACATGTCTACTGTGACAAGTGCCAGGTGCACTTCTGTTTTGTGTCACAGAGAAACTGTTTCAAATATGCCCACAGCAAATGAGGCTAAAGTAACCAAACCAAAAAAAAGAAGAAGAAAAAAGATCTCTATGATTGTTATATTGTAAAACTGTTTGTGTAACCTGCGTTGTGTAGAAACAGTGCGGTCCAGCCCTACACACACCTGGACTTGAACCCGCGAAACAGCAGCACCTCGGATCGGGAGTCGAGCGCGCTAACAATCCAGCTAAAAGCCCAGGCTATAGCTTTCATGCCAGCAGCGCTCTTGAAGCGTCGGGGAGTGAGGTTTACTAACGTTCCACAGCACAGCTAACTAACTTGCACCCGTTACACTTAAAACATCATTTGAAATGTTCAAGTTCATTCTCTATGTGATGTCAATGTGACAATTATCAGACAAAACAATAGGTATGATGTTGGTATTTTAACAACTGTTTGGACCGGATGTTCACTGAAATGGACAAAAGAGAGGTTGAAAGAGTTAAAGTTTTGCTAAAAATATATTTTCATTGATACTAATTTCTGGTTGCATTAAGGATGGTAAAAGGTCATTATTACATTTTTTACAACCTTGGAACCTTTTTTTTATTAGTCTTATTAAGATTAGATTAGCAGAGAGTTTCCCAAAAGGCCATCCTGCGCTTTCTTGGTCACTTGCTTTGGGTGGTTGAAATGTGATGCCATAGACTGAGAATTGTCTCTGGATGGTAATGCACAGTGCCTAGACAAATAGTTAAATTTTTGTTCCATCACACCAAAGATTTAGCCTAGCTTCTCATGGTCTGAGAGTCACTCAGATGCTTTTAAGCTCTCAGTGTCTGTTGATGCATCTGAGCACTAAACTTTAAAAGCCTGAATAATGTTATATTATTGGTTGTTGTTCTGTTCTCCCTTCTCTACAAAGACTGTATCTCATGTGTAATCTTTAAATGCTATTCATAATGACCCGTGGGATCGTGGTTACATGTCAGACCAAGAGCTTCACTTATAGCTTGGTTCGGCAGTCAGAATTCTTAAAAGAGCTTTATTCACAGCACTTTGTGTGGCTAACAAACGCAATATACCGATACAATATAAAGATACACTTTTTTATACATTCTTGACTAATGATCCCCATATGTGGTATGCCACCCAGTCAACAACACTACAACAAGTAACCCCACAAGTTTGTATCACAAACAACCGCCTGTGGTGAGATGCCTTGCTGACATTGCGGCCATGGACATTCTGCCAGTCAGTCACTCATAAGTAGGCTAAAGCGCTATTGATAGTGACGGTGTAAATGTTGCTCTGTCACAGTGTCCTTCAGTTTGGCATTGGAGGATCAGTTGAAGAAGCATCTTAGCCTGGCTAACGCCACCACTTATATTGAATCTTAAATCGACCAACCTGTTTTAAGATTTGGCCTACCTGTTTTAAGATCTGCCTACCTGTTTTAAGATTCAATCTATGGTCCAAGAAAAGGTCAGCCATGTTTTTTTGCTGACCTTATGGTTTGAGCAAATTTGAATTTGCTCCTCAGGTCTGCCAGCAAATCTTAAATTCTCAGAGATTTCAGAAATCATGAAAATCCAAGAATCAATCACATCAGTTTAATCCGGCATGGGGTGGGTATGATAACAACAGACATAGGAGTATGGTTAGGAGTGCTGCCAATGTCTGCGCTGATGGCATTAGTTTATATACTGTAAACACAGACTTTAATCAAAAGAAGGAGAAAGAAGTGTTTGCTGTATTGCTGAATACATTCTGTAGGATTTTAAACAATCATTTTAAGGTTCATTTCACTGCTGGTTACATTCTCTTGAAATTGTAAATGTTTAGATTGGTCTTAGGCAGACTACTTATGACCAAGACATCTCAGATACTGAAAATAAAACTGTTTTTTTTTGCCACAGGAGGGTGCTAGTGCATAAGAAACGGGAAGGCTTTTGAAAACGTGTTGAGTCAGTATTAACCTGACTTTCGCCAGATCCTGTAGTTCGCTGTCTGCTTCACACAGGGATCTGGGACTTCTCGATAGGAGATGTATTTCTGAAGGCGGGTCCTTGTAAAACATCCTCGCATGTGATTTGATAAACCACTTGCCTGTTATCTTGAATGACGTGCTAGGCTTCTTCAAGCTCTTGCCAAACCCGGTCGGAAGAAGAGTAAAAACATCCTTGCCACCAATAAATGTCTTCAAAACTATTCTCTGTTAATCTTTTAAAGAATGAATACTCGATAGATTCGACAAAACGGTTGAAATAGCAGAATCAATGTCAGCACAAGACTCCTCGCTGCGTGCCGCCATTGTTATTTGAATCAAACACTCGCTTCGGCGCTCCTGATTGGTTGCTCATTTTTTTATCACTGGCACAGGGGTTTGGATTGCCCTCGCGTCCAGACCCTTGTGTGGAGCTCAGCGAAACGCCTCTGGTGGAGCATGGCGGAACTACAAGGGTCTGGCGAGAGTCAGGCTAAGTCAGTATAGCCAGCGGGCTGGAACCACCGGTTAGCCAGACTAATGAGATAAATTACCAAGACATGTCAGACACTGAGAAAAGAACAGTTTAATTATTCACCACAGGAGAGTGCTAGTGTATAAGAAACGGGAAGACTTTTGAAAACTTGTTGAGTCAGTAGCCAGCAGGCTCGAACCATGTTAGCCAGGTTACTGAGATAAACAACATACAGTAGTTGACAAAAATATTATATATACAGTATATTGTATTATCATTTCCATTTGATGGTGTGACATTCTGTAACATGCCTTGAGAAAATAAAATCCCCCTCTCCACGTTACACCCCCCCCCCCCCCCCCCCCTTTAAATACACCATCTGAATTGGTTAAATACTGATAAAAGCAGTTTATTTCTTCGCCAAAGGAGGGCGTTATTGCATAAGAAACTGAAAGTTGGTATGGCCAGCAGCAGCAGGATCAAACCATATGTTTTGCTTTGCTCATACAATTGTTATCTATAACGTATAAAAGGAAAAAATGCTAAGACACTGTTCAGAAATTATGTTAAGTGGTGCACAAAATCGATTAAACAATCGTTGGTTGCAAGTAGAGTCAGAAGGGGAACAGGCCTTGTACCCTTCCTGTCCATCCAACAGGGCAGATATCTGCATTATAACCCAGTGTTTTTCAACCACTGTGCCGTGGCACACTAGTGTGCCGTGACACATTGTTAGGTGTGCCATGGGAAATTATCCAATTTCACCTAAGTGGTCTAAAAAAGAGTGAATAGAAATAATTTTCTTTGTGTTCATTTGATTCCAATTCAAGACACTTTGACAAGAATGACTTGATATCATTAATGCGGGCTACAGATTTGTATTTAATTGAATTTTCCATAAAATTTCATTTTATTTAACATTTTTGGCTGGTGGTGTGCCTCAGGATTTTTTCAATGAAAAAAGTGTGCCTTGGCTCAAAAAAGGTTGAAAAACACTGTTATAACCATGGAGGTATTATATATAACTGGAGAGCGTGACTAAGTCCTGCCCTCCATACAAATGAATGGCCGATGCTAGGCTAGTAAATCCGGCCAATTTTCGTCAACGCCATATTGAACATGGAGCTCCGATCCAGCGCCAGTCGGCTTTGACCATGCGCAAAGATCCAAAGCTGGAAATGACGCATGGACCTACATTGATCTTTATTGGACATTCTGTAAAAAGAGAGCCATCCTCCAGTTCAGAGGGTGGCGATAATGCACATACCTTGCTTGCCGCGTAACAACAAGCAGAAATAGTTGCTCGGGAACGCACACCTGAGTCCAGTGGAGTGTCGCACGGAGTAATGATTGGCTGTAGGTACCCGTCCACCAACATGTACGCGCATGAGAGCTCGTGCCCAACACGGATTTTCGTGCACGGAGCTGGTTCTAAATGCTCCATGAGGCGCCATAATTGAAAATGGCGCTTGCTAACTTGCCGAAGCTAATCAACACAGCCTTGACCCCCTGGTTATAACCAAATGGACTCATTGAATCAGTAACTGTGCAGTTAGAAAACCTTCCATCCACCTTTCCCTAAGCCTGTGAACGAACAAGTTGATTCAGAACAGTAAACTCAGGACATCTTAGGAAGTCGTCAAATGGTTAGCGTTGATTCGGAAACCATTATTAAAAAGACATTTGCCACCTGAAGTAAGCATGTGGCATGTTTAAATTCAGCAGGTGAAATTATAATGCTTTTTTATGAAAAATATTATGAATTTCTGGAAACTTTGACAATAAGTTGGTTAGCAGTATATTACGGTGGCCGAGAAGGGCCAAACGCGCTCAATTAGAGAAAGCAGTTTCAAATACAAAACGGTGCAAATTAACAAAAGTACAAACAGAGAAACGTGGTACAAATGAAAAAAAACGCACTGCAAGAAACAAAAGCAAATGCATCTTCATGAAATGCGCTGCAGGAAGAGAAACGATGCAAAACACAAAACGCTGCGTCTTCATGAAATGCGCTACAAATAGAGAAACGATGCAAGATACAAAAAGCTGCATGTACAGCGCTCCTACAACGGAAGTGCTCCAAACCTCCAGAGGGCGCTCTCATAGTGACAGCGCCATGGAGAGGCAGACACACAGGAGGATGACGAGTTCTTCTAAAATGTAGTGCAACGTCACGTAATGTACAGCGTTGTACATTGACATAAACATAATATATGAATATAAACAAAGACAAGTCACATTACCTTGCTACGCTGTAATGCAACTTCTTCTTGCGATCAGTTTTTGATTGAGACGTTAGAAGAACTCGTCATCCTCCTGTGTGTCTGCCTCTCCATGGCGCTGTCACTGTGAGAGCGCCCTCTGGAGGTTTGGAGCACTTCCGTTGTATAGGAGCGCTGTACATGCAGCTTTTTGTATCTTGCATCGTTTCTCTATTTGTAGCGCATTTCATGAAGATGCAGCGTTTTGTGTTTTGCATCGTTTCTCTTCCTAAAGCCCATTTCATGAAGATGCATTTGCTTTTGTTTCTTGCAGTGCGTTTTTTTCATTTGTACCACGTTTCTCTGTTTGTACTTTTGTTAATTTACACCGTTTTGTATTTGAAACTGCTTTCTCTAATTGAGTGCGTTTGGCCCTTCTCGGCCACCGTAGTATATGGCATAGTATAGGGATTTTCAACAACACTAATATTTCAGTGTGACAAATGAATGCAAGAACAATAAAACACAAAGTCAATAAATATCACTTGATGGGTATAAAATGCCCGGCATCATTCATTCATAGAATACACGGCCAGACTTTATCTTTAGCCAAAGTTAATTGTCCCTTCATCTTCCTGTCTCTGAGAACCAAGACAATGCTGGGTGTGTCAAAAAGGCTCAAATGAATGGTGCCTTTCCCTGTTATACCGGATGCCACTTTTACACTTTTAACCTGAGAGGTTTTTGTCTGTGTGCTGACTCACCTGTGTGCGTGTGCAGTGTGGCGTTGCATTGAGTAAGCAACATGGTTTTCCCCAGTCATCAGCATTATTTCATGGTAATTAGGGTTCATAGTAAACGGATGGGTATATAGAGTGCAACACTGGGGAAAAAGGTGTTAAGGAACCAATTGAAACACAGATAGGCCAAGATTAATCTCTCTATATGCATAAGAACTCAGTACACAACCGCTAACTGCAACATTGTAACTATTTTGATTATTTTTACTCCATCCAATCTAGCTAAGCCATAGCCAAAAGCTGGCCACATACAGTATCCGTTTGAGAGCCAATGAATTCATCAGAGACCGGGAATCCATTCATCTGGCTGCAGGCCTATTATATTTCGACTGTTACTGGTTCTGTTTATTTATTTATTCATTTTTTTTTTAAACTAAAAGCATATTTCAAAACATTGCTGAGTCAGTATCTGGCACATATTTCCACAATTCACACATAATATTCACATGTGTATAATGGCCCCTTTGACACTGACAAACATAAGTGAAATGCAGAAAGACTAAGGGAGTGGCATTTCCTTACAAGGGTGTGACATAAGGTGCCCTGGTATTAAATAGTATAATCCAACATTTAACATTGTAACAACATGACACAGACGACTTTCTGGCGCAGTCTTCAAAAACATCAAACAGGGTGTGTCTCTTCCTAAAACTACTCACATTGTGAGTATTAGAGGTAAAGCTCTCTGAATCACATGTGTTTGTAAATCATATTGTTTAAAATACTGTTCATGTATTCATCAAATTTGCCATGTCCTAGACAAGAAAATATACTGTGTGTATATATATATATATATATATTTATTTATGGAGATTTTCTTTTCTTTTCTAGGCTTAATCCATGTATAGGAAAATCACATATCCAATGTGAAAATAAATCTGTGCAGTGTGATCAAGAGGGGGTAGAAACCTTGCTTATCCTCATCCTGTCTATATAGCGAGTAGTCCTGTCTATCAAGTCCTGTTCAGTCCTGTTCAGACCCCATCTCCATAAAACTGAAGGGGGACAAAGAATCAATTCATTTCAAAAGCAAATCAAATTACCCAAATCAAAACCAACTGCTCCATCTTTTTCTGCATACACATTAAACATCTACACATGAATGCTGTATAAACTCACTGTACTAGCCTACTGTTATGGTAAATAGAATATCATCTCAGTTTGTAATTGTAAATTTCATGATTTATGAAAATAAAAAATGCAAATAAATGGTTCCCTAACACTGCTTTTCTATTATTGAAATACTGACATGACTTTTAATTGGCTATAGAGGTCACTGTTGTTCAATATTTTATCATGTGTATAGAAAGATGCAGAGAGAGAGAGAGAGCGCTACTGAAGCTCTTACTGTCTATAATCTTATAGTTGTATGATATTTTTTTTGTAATAACAAAAATGCTCCAGCTATTGGAGACAACTATTTAAAGTTGAGGCTTTACATAATCATACGTTGTTCACTAATTTCTGATAGCAGCCTCATGAACAATGTCGGTGTGCATGTGTTTGTCTTATAGAGTATTTACGAACAAAGGGAAAGCCAAAGGCACTACACTATAGTCAAGGTACATGGCGATACAAGGAGTTGTATGTTTATTTGTTCAGTAATGCTTGACTTGAAGGTATACATAGTGACATGAGACTGTCACAAACACATGGCACTGTCATGAAGCATGAACCCTAACACTAACTTGTCATGACAAAAACCGAATGACACTTACTGACAGAAGCGTTTTGTCATAAACGTTTATGATTTGTTTATAATATTTGTGACACGTTTGCGACAGTGTCATGTCACTCTTTTGTTGTTACAAGGGCAAGAGAAACACAAAAAGTGCAGTGCTCCATCTAGAAATACCCATTTTGCCAGTACAGATGCAGAGGTAGCCACAGCTTCTCTTCATGTAATAAGGAATGTCATTTTCTATATATAAAAAAATGGCATTGCATTTCCGTCACCGTAATGCTGCCAGGCGTTTGTTGTTTCTTCCTTCTCCTTAGTCTTATCTATTTCTTAAGAACCAAAACAATGATGGGTGTGTATGTTCTTAAAACGTCTGCTGCGTGTTCCTGTTATGTCATGTTTACCTTTTAAGTCTGAGAGGATTTTCAAAAGTCTCTTGAAGGCCAGATAACGCCCTTAAGAAGTGTTTTGTTTTAAGGTCCGGGATGGACTACCTCACGGACACAGTATTCCCAATATGACTACAATGGCAACATAACTGCTTTATCATGCTTTAACATGCTTTGAGACATAATATAACAAGTATGATTTACCACTAAACATCAGCTTTGACCAGAATTTTAGCATGACAAGTTGAAAGAAAATGAACAGTCTGACAACCAGAGTCTGACAACTGAACCAACGTATGTCCCCTTTAAAATCATCTTATTAAACCCTCAATACACCACACGACAGTATAACAGTTGATGGCCGCGTTTCCCAGATTCGTTAAGAAGCTCTTAAGTGCTAAGAACTTCTTAGGAGCGTTCTAAGAACATTCTAAGAATGATCCTAAGAAGTTCTTAGCACTTAAGAGCTTCATAACGAATCTGGGAAATGCGGCCAATACCAGTATATCTGCATAGCAGTTTAATTGCTATATATTAGCTCAGTCTGCAAAAGAAATGTGTCAGCAGTAAAGGCCCGCAAGTAGAAGTGCACATTTGGACAGTATTACTGTTGCCTGTTGAGGAAAATGAGCTGCAAGTGGGTGAACGAATGAATAATGAACATGGATGGTCATAGTTTTCATTTGTATCAGTATGGGGATTGATGTTGGGTTTTTTTCTTTTATTAGCCTACTTGTTTACGAGACGACCACAGGTTTTGAAGCCACAACTGTTCACACAGATCTACCTCTAATGGGGAGTGTTATTTTCAAATAAACAAAAATTGCATTGCATTTGCCTCACCGATATGATTTAGTGAATGTGCAAAATAAGCTGGAAAAGAAACTTAGCTACATACAGAAAAAAATACATTTCCCACAGCAGGCTCTCGTCAGAGCAGGCTTGTGCCCCTCAAGCAGGACACAACAGCAAAGCACAACTGGCTGAAGACAGCAACAAGACAACAGATGACAAGACGATAGACAATACAATGTGCTACATGATATCTATAAACATCCTCCTTCACAGTGCAACATGGATTATCTGCAGCTTATCCAAATTTAACACAACAATACACGACTGTCTAACCAGCAGCAAAAAACTACATAGAAAAAAACAAGTACATTCCGATGTGAAGACGGCCCTATTCAGGGCCCATGGTGGCAAGAGCTGCTTCAGATTAAGATCAATGGTTCATAGAATCAGTGCCACACAACAGTCTAATGCAGCTTAAATGTAAGCTTAAATGTAAATCCTCCTCTGACTTTGACAGTTTATAACAGTTTGTAACACTTGAACACATGTTGACAAAAACAAGATAACTTAACTGGATTAAATTGAGTCAACAAATATTTTCAGAGTTGTGATCTGGAGTCCAAAGAAGATCTGAGCACTAAACGATAATAAAATCGCATGATGAGAAACAAACACAAATGCACTTTTTAAATATATGCCAAATTATTAACCATAG
Source organism: Sardina pilchardus (assembly GCF_963854185.1). Taxonomy (NCBI): domain Eukaryota; kingdom Metazoa; phylum Chordata; class Actinopteri; order Clupeiformes; family Clupeidae; genus Sardina; species Sardina pilchardus. The sequence continues at coordinate 19,042,194 of NC_085009.1, forward strand.
TCTTTACAAATGAATGCAAAAAATAATTTATACAGTCCTTTATACACATTTTGAAAAAAGGGAGTCATTTAGCTTGATACAGTTTTCACTGTCTTTTCACTGAGTCACAAATGTCTTAAATGTTGCCACTGTCAAGACTGGACAAGATATTTTGACTGTAAAGGACAAGGACTGTTTTTTTGCCCTTTGCTATTCTTAGCATGAACTGTTTTTCTTTCACTTACTTTGTCACAGACTGAACAAGTGCCACACCTGTCAGTGTCAACAAGTCTGGCATGTCTTTTGCATCACTACGTCAATGTGAATTTGGGAAATGTACATTCATAATTGAATTTGTGTCTGATGCTAGTAAAACATATCATACCTTTCATAACATTGATATTTATAACATTTGATATATTTGTGTAAATATATATTTTTATTTATAACATTTCATATATTTGTTTGAATACATTAATAACATTTAGAACACCATAACGGTCCCAATATTCAGAAACCAACATGTGATAAACTAGAAAAGCACTCTGTGAGCGCAGACCTCCGCCAAGAGTCATCATACAGTAACCGCCTCCTGGTTCCAGACGGTGATACGGATTAACTGTTCATACATGCATCACAGTATGTGATACAATTATTAAATGATTAAATGGTTAACATAATTGTTAAAAGGCAGGGCTTTGAACCAGAATTACTTTCCAATTGGTTTGTTCCGAACAGAAACAGTACTTTAACATTTCCGGTATTCGGTTCAACCCAAAAATTGATGTTCCTGAACCGGTTAGAACCAAAAAATAAAGTTCCTGAACCGGTTAAAATTATATTATTTGCATACAAAAACATAATTTTCCTGAAGTCTCTATCTTGTCACCAAATATTAAAAAGCACTAAATAAATATAAATAACACATGCATAAATCCTTTTACATCGCAACTTGGTGTAACAACCAACCAGGTCCGTGTAGATGCTTATTACATTAACAATAGCAGCAGGTTCAAAAACTCCTAGCCCCACTGGAAAGAAATGAGCTACCTGAAGAGAATTTCAGGCATTAGGCCTATTGGTGCAAATGACATAGGGTGGGCTACATAGCTGTCATTGAGAACTTCAACTGACCAAACCTGGCCAGGGTCCAATCAGTGCATTTGTTTCTCTTTTGTCATCAGACAATAAAAACACACAATGGTGTGTAGGCCTACATTATAGTCTGTCTGTCGCCATACTAAGCTCGATCTTTTAAGATTGAACATTAGTATGGGGAGTCTGCACTTTATTTCTACTGCACAGGAGGTGTGATCAATGGGCATCGTTCAAATTACTCCGTACGCTTAGATAGCCTACATAGCTGCCATTGAGAATACTAAATGTATAAACACATCACATGCCCAAAACCTTGAAACGAAAACAGATTTTGCCTGTATGGCTGGCAGCAAGTTTCTCCAATAGCCTACATTGAACCTCACTTCTTGTCAAAGAACGGAAAAAATAACGCTATTAACCGGTTACCATTATTTTAGCTAAACTTTTCTGTTCTGGAACGTAATAGTTTTTAAAAAGTGTCTGGTTTCGTTTCTGTTCCTAGCAAAACATCAAAAGTTTCTGTTTTTTCGTTTTCGTTCCGTGAACCGGTTCAAAGCCTTGTTAAAAGGTCTTTAACACGGAAAGGGAATATTGACCATGTCACATATTAAAGCATATGAAGATAGGATTCATGGATAAATAGCAAAGGTCATTGGTTTGTAGTATAGGGATCTTCAATACTTCTATCTTATTTATTGCAATACTGACGTGGTCTTTAGTTGTCCATAGAGGTCACTGTTGCTCAATACTTTATCTTGTGTATACAGTCGAATGCACATTCACATTCACACCCAAAGTTGTTTTTCTTGTTTTTCTTGTTTATTATCTGAGCTTTATTGCAGTGTACTGTGTACTTCTACATCCTTAGGCCAAAAGACGGCATAGGCCAAAATATGTCAGTTTTGTGAGTTATGTTTTCATACTAAGTTATAGCTTGAGGATGCGTTTACTTTTTTGTTTTGATTCTACATCCTTAACAGTTTTATAATCTCTATGCTCTAGCACTACCAAACAAAGTCTGATAGTGTTCTAACAAAATGAGATGAAGCTACCACAGTTGTGAAGCTGGAGGTTATACTGTCTGGCTCTTATTTTTAGTCAATGTTCTCTGTCTATTCCTCCTTTTCACCACTGTTTCAGAGAACCAATACAATGCTGGGCGTTTCAAAAGGCTTTTGTCCTGTTGTACTTAACCTGTCACCTTTTAATCTGAGAGTTTAGCAACTGTAAACTTGTAAACTATAGGTTTAAAGCAACAACATAAATCAATGTGTTTGTGTGTCATGTTTGCTTTTGTTTGCCTATGGTCATTCAATGGACAAATAAACAGCTAACATACAATGACTTTCCCCAGGCTATGCTTTATGAACACTGGTTGGCAAAACAGTAAGTGAACCATTTGAAATTGCCTACATTTATGTATAAATATATCTTAAAACATGCTCTGCTCTGAAATAATAAACCAAAGCGTCCTAAAATAATGAACAAACATAAACTGTTTTAACTAAGAATAAAACACAATTATTGTGTTTTTGTGTCCATACATCAACCACATCAACATACAAGAAGGTTTTTGACCCTACATCATTAAATAGTCACCGTGGTGGTTGGAAGAAAGTTCATGAAATCTATGACTGTGACAAAAATCAAGTCACAAGTCACAGGTTGGCATACCTGAAGTGATACAGCAGCAATGAATATGAAGGTGTGGCTCAGAGCTACGTTGACTACTGATCATGATCGTGAATCATGCTTTTCAGAAAAAAAGCTTCCAGAAGATCTACGATCACAGATTATTCAGTTGCATGAACCTGGAAAGGGTTATATACAGCATATATATATCATAATATTTATAAAATATCACCCAAAATGGTGAAGTATTCATGGGTTTCATCAACCTTTCCACCGGTGTATTAATCAAGCACCATGCAGTCTGCATTCATAATCGAAGTGCTTGATTTCATACACCTGTGGAATGGGATCTGATGAACCCCATGAATTATGAAATTAGACACATTATGAATTGCTTTGCTTCCTATGGACCAAGTCCATGACAAATGGGTGTTTAATGATGCCAAGTATTATAATGATTTGTTCGTTAATCACTTGGCAATACTTGTGAAGGAAGAATAGCTCACCATGTTAAACCAGACAATCAGATAATAGTTCACATACGTTTCATGCCACTTGTTCTACCAGTGCCATGTGATAACAAACTTGTGTCTGCCGTCTTGGTTGTTGGGGGTGTGATCCAACTTGGCCTGATTCTTATTGAAGGGCGGAAATTCAGGCCTGCTACAAACATGTTGCAGTCACTAATCTAAGTTCTTATAGCCTCCCAGAAATGGTAAAAGTGCATAAATTCCATATTCAAGTAGAAGTGATACATTTGTTAAAAAAAGACTCTAGAATAAGCATTTCACTTTTTCACTCAAGTAAAAGTAACAAAGTACAGGCTCTGAAATCTAAATTACAAAAGTGAAACATATTCTAACATTTTTAAAGTATTTGATAGTTGTTTCTGTTAGGACTGTAGCCTACAGCTGTAACTCCTTCACTGTCTCTACCAAGCCACGGATGAACTTGCAGAGAAACAAACATTCTGTTTAAGTTAAGCTCAGATTTGTTTTTGTACCGACAGTACTTGGTGACCTTTATGTGAAAATGTTAAATATTTTGAGGTAGTTTGACTGTTCGAGTTAACAGTACACAATGGGGAGATTGTTTATTTGATTTAATGCTTTGGTTAGACTGATGTCATGATAAGCAGAAATAAAATGGTAAAAGAACAGGTTGTGACCTTTGTGACAAGGGAGTGATAACTGAAACATTTTACCCCGACATAATGTGATCAAGCTTTCAGTTACAAGCGTGATAATGATACACAGTATTATCTATTGTTTTACAGGGCGTATAGAAAAATATCAGAAAATGTCAACATGTTATTAAGGCCCGTGGCCACAGTTCCTGAGAACATCAAGCCATGTTTTTTTTTTTTTTTTTTTTAAGTATATTTTTGGGCTTTTTATGCCTTTAATGACAGAGACAGTGACAGGAAGTGAATGGGAGAGAGAGTACATGGGATCCTGAAAGGACCACAGGGCGGGAATCGGCGTACGGTGCAGGTGCCCCAGCCACAGCTAGGGCCTATCAAGCCATGTTTTTTTTTCTTAGCTCTACAATGCTTTTTTAGTTTCACAATGAAAACGTGGTATGTAAAGGGTATGGCACAACAGACAGCATACATTTGAACTGAATAGGTGTGCCTCCTTTCTGTCATACTCATACAGCATCTGCCAATAAAAACTTGTTACTGGAATAAGAGGTGGATTAACTAATTGCATGGCTATAAATAGGTGTGTTGGGAACAATATGAGGTTTGTTTGCTCTGTTTTTACAAGTCAAAGTCAGATTTATTGTCAACTGCTCCACATGTATGAGATGTATAGAATTATTGAAAATAAAAATCCTCTCTATCCCACAGTGAAAGAAATTAAGGGCACAAGGGATAAATTCAAAAGTGCAAATATAAACCTCCTGACAGTCTGGCAGAGTGGGCACTGAGGCTCCAGTATCTTCTCCCAGAGGGCAGAGACTGAAGAGGGTGGCTGGAGACACCCACAATCCTGGTCGCTTTGCATATAAGTCCAGGAGTGAGGCGATGGCGATGATGATGATGATGATGATGATGATGATGATGATGATGGTGATGATGATGATGATGATGATGATGATGATGATGATGATGATGAGGAGGAGGAGGAGGAGGAGGAGGAGGAGGAGGAGGAGGAGGAGGAGGATGATGAGGAGGGTGAGTGAGGATGATGATGATGAGGATGATGATGAGGAGGAGGAGGAGGAGGAGGATGATGAGGAGGAGGAGGATGATGAGGATGATGATGAGTGAGGATGATGATGATGATGAGGATGATGATGAGGATGATGATGATGATGATGATGATGATGCCTTTGATGATGACAACCTTTATTTGCACAGCACTTTTCATACACAGCATGCAGCTTTACATTTGGAACATGCAACAAAATAATAAAAAAGAATCAGTCAGTTCTCTTTGTTGCTGTAGCCACTTGATGATGATGATTTAATAAGCAACATATCAGAATTACAGAAAAGAACATAGAACATAAAATATATACAAAATAACTCTTTATCACATGTGTCCTTTAAAGCTTTCCTCGACAACTGCACTTGCTGCTATCATGCAGGAAAATGTCCCTGTTTAATCTGACTACCAAAGCTGAAAGAATTTCCTCTAAGCAAATACCAAATCATGAACATACCAAACACGTGCAAAGATGGAAACGCAGATATCAGTATATGAGTGAGAGGATGCCCTGTTGATAGCGACAGCCGATTACGCGATTCTGATTCAGATAACATGTTCGGAGACTCAGTACAGGTGCAATTTTCAACTCTGTTAGAATGTGACTGGCACGATCGTAAATAGCATTGGCTATTTTTATAAAGTTAGAGCTACACAGAGGGCTATTGTCCAGGCTACAGGTGTACTTTTCTTTGTCAGGCCTTCCTGCCATCAGAGAGACGGTGTACAGTACTTTCCATTTGGCGTGCAAAGGTCATCTGTCCCATCAGATGTTAGGTCAACTTATGGCATAAACATTCTTCTATGAACAATACTTCAAGGTTATCATTTGAAGAGTTAAGATGCAAAACCCTCTAAATCCATCTGACCACTTTTCTTTTCAATTAGCTTTTTTTTTTTTTTTATCAAGCTCCTATAGGTTTTTGCCTACAAACTGATATTTCAGGCCATGAAGAGAGTGGTATTTTAGTGGGTTTTGAAATGTAATTATTTGATGAGGTATACTAAGTGTGGCGACCATTCACTCACCATTGTTATCTCGTTTTTGACAGGCGACATTTAGAGTGTTTTGCATCTGAACTCTTCATATATCATTTAATATTCTATGTAACTGTGGATTCACACACACAGCGCTTTGTGCTGCTGACTACTAGTCGTGAACCAAATTGCCCTCTCGGGGACATGAAAAGATTATGCAACTCAATTCACCATTAGGGTTAGACTATGGTTCGTTGCTTTATCCATAATTCCTGTAGGCCAAGGGATTGATGATATGGAGTCAAACGAAGATCTGGGGACCGTATAGGGTCATAAAATCATAAGCACATGAGATGAACCATAATCAAACCATAATCCTTGTTAAGTCATTAATAACCATACTTTAAAGTATATTTGCTTTTTGCCTGACGAGGTGAGTGGGAGGGAGATGGATGGGGTGGGATCGGGAAATAATGCGAGTCAGATTTGAACCTGAGTCCCTGGCCTGTGGACACTTGGACCCAAGGGTAGTAGAGGTGTTGTAGCCTGTTACTGTATGAAAACAGCACAATGACACCAATGCTAAGTCAGGTCAGTTTTGGGTTCTTGCTCGACACTGTTGTCAATGATTCACACGGAAGAAATGTTCATTATTAAGGCTATGCTTGTTTGTCTTTGATATTTTTGGCTTAACCACTACTAGTTACTTTCATTTCCTCTTCACTGAAACGTAACAAACAAAACTGACACACCAGTCTGGCTTGTCTTTTGCGTCAGATCAGTGTGGGCGTATGCAAATTTATTTTCAGACCTGGTGTATGAGAGGAATGAGCTGGGTTATGGAGGATATGACGTCAACAGTGCTTTTAATAGCAATACTCTTTTCCTTACCAATAAGCCTGAAGGTAAAATACGGCGTCACAGACTCCCTGTGCTGTCACTAGTGGTTAATTAGTGGTTATTGTCTTTGGCAGAGCCATAGAGAGAGAGAGTTGCGACACGCTTTGATGTCGCCGCCACGCAAAACCTGCGCTGAATGGCTGAATTGCAGGAGGGTGGGATGTACTTCTAGATGCTGGAAGGTGTAATCAATTAACTCATTAACTACTGACCAAGAGATTGGCTGTAAACAGTTCCAAAAGCCTCATAACGAGGAAATAGCCTGGAAAAAGTGCTGGCATTTTTTCCTATGGAGGTCTATGGGAGTGTCGCCACTCTGTTTTATCTACCGCTCTGGTCTTTGGGCTGTGACCTGAAACCAAGTACTTCATACAGGGTGATAGACATCCTGTACACTACTGCGGACTCTTGAAAGAATTGACTGCATCTACACAGACACACAGACACAAAGACACTCACACACATATACTCACCATGAATCCTATCCTACAGACTTGCGCCCCTTATTTCCCTCATTTCTCTCTCTCTCTCTCTCTCTTTCATACACACACGCACACGCACGCGCACGCGCGCACACACACACACACACACACACACACACACACAAACACACACAAACACACACAAACACAGTCTGTTCATGTTATTAGAGCAGATACTAAACACCAAATATCTTTTGGGATGAGGAGAAAATAGGAACCTATATGCTACAGTATGTGTTTGTTGTGCATCAGCACCTTTTCTGACAGACCAGAATCTAAGTTTTGAAAGAGTCTCAATTATATAGTTTGAAAGCACATTCAAACAACACAATTAGCATGGCAAGCAAACGATGAGGAACTAAGGTTGCCAAGCAGGTTTATCTTTCCATCGGTTGTCAAACCACATTCACAGTGTAGTCACAGCCTTTATGACAAAGCAGGAAATAACCTTGTGATCTCTGGACATCTTTAGCGGGTAATGGGAATGTTTGATATGTATGAGGTGAAGGACCTTTTGAGACATTTTGATCATATCAGTCGTGTGTCTGTTGTCGCCATGGATCATTCCAGAAGGTACGTAAAGAAGAAGAATGTGTGACTGACCTTTGCCACCCACAAAGAGTTCCTTAAGAGTATCTGATCTTGACTCTCCGTCACAAACGGCATACAGTACACTTGGGTGTAATAACGAGACTTAATAGGCTTAAAATGTGTTTATGGAACTGATTGGCAAAATAACTTTGACTTGGAAGTATTACCTACTGCTATACTGTGCATGACTAAACTTAAGTATGAATGTAAAGTCAACTAATCTTCATTTGAGCGGGTTATATAGCTGAAGCAGAAAACTATGAGTAGCCAATGCTATTCCATGCTGATCAATGGCACTGAGAGAGTTCACCAATTGTCTACTTTTTTTATAGAATAAATTACTTCTGTCTCAGACCTCCCATCCCAAACGAAGAATCGGGAGAGTTAAATCTTTGTAGATAATGTTCATACTTCAAGAGCATTGTGATTCCCTGTTGCTTTATATAAGTGTATGTTATACCACAATCAACCTGTACAAATCATGTAGGTATTGTATCACTAAGGCAAAGTTTTTTTTTTTTTTTTTAATCATGCACTCCTTTGAGTTGAAGAGTCACTCACTCACTTTTTCCACCTTTGAAAGTTTTGTCTCATGATTTTTATTTATTATTATTATCGTTTGATTTTTCATATATTAACATTCAGCATTAAACAGACATTTCCATCAGATATTTTTTCATATACTGTACTGTCTCATGGGTTTTCATGACATGTTAGCTGTGGTGAGATATGATATGTTGCTAAGGCACATACAATTACACAATCACAACATAAGGTCATACAATCAACCATTCAAGAAGTCAGAGACCGTATAGAAGAGACCGAAAGCAACACAATGTAGTTATACCTTAAAAGTCTTTTGTTGAGATCGCTTGGGTAAAAAGAGTGCAACTTACTTTTGAGGTAGAAAAGTAAACAATCAAGTAAACTACCTGAATTGCTGAAGTTTGTGTTACAATGTAAAGTTAGCTTGTTATCCTCACTTTCCCTGTTGACCTTGCTGACAGGCTACTCTGGAATAGAAATTGCCAGTTGTGCAAACAAATGCTAGTATAGTGCACTTGGTAACACTTTACTTGACGGGTTCATTCATAACACATTCATAACAGCTGTCATGAAGCATTCATGACTGATTCATGAAACATGACTCAACATTCATACCAACACTTTCATGAATGTGGAAGACAAAACGACGAAAATGTGTCAAAATAAAAGTCCAACAATCTATTAATCCATATACAGGGTATTATGAATCCTGTCCAGCGTTTGTAAACATCTCATGCATATTTTATGAAGTCTACTTCAAATGTCACTTTACTATACGAGTTGTGAAGTATTCATCATACTGAGAACCAGACCATCTGCAGACCATCTGTGGACCTCTGAATGGTTGGACATTCATGTTTTATATATCTATATATACAGTCATTGGTGTAGACAATTATGCATTCTTCAGAGGTTATATTATCATAAAATACACAAACAAACAAACAAAAAACAAATAATTCTCCTGGACACTGGACTTTCCCCTTGACTAAGATGTGAGCAGGTTGGCTAAAACAAAAAAGACAGCAATGCTACTTCGCGATTGTTGGACTTTTATTTTGACAAGTTTTTAACGTTTTGTCTTCCACATTCATGAAAGGGTTGGTATGAATGTTGAGTCATGTTTCATGAAACAGTCATGAATGCTTCATGTGCAGTTCATGACAGCTGTTATGAATGTGTTATGAACGAACCCGTCAAGTAAAGTGCTACCGTACACTTATACTACTTAGAATTCCAATTTCACATAACTTGGTCATTACAAGTAGTACAAGACAAGTATACTCTATGCTTTGAAGTTGTAACAACTACTGTTACAGTTCAGTAAGCTAACACAACGTTTCCCACAATGCATTTCCCGAATACTGCAGCCCCGGCCTACATATTTAAAGGGATCGCACATTTTTTCCTACTGAAATTCAACCTTAAAATTCAATATATAACAAAGAGACAGTGACACCAAAGGCTATATACACTGTTGTTGTGAAATGTATGCACATTTTATGTTGATTCACACCATCAAGTAGATGACTATCCAAAACACACTGATCCTGTGAGTAAAACAAGTTCTTTTTTTTTTTTTTTGAAGATTATTTTTTGGGCTTTTTATTCCTTTATTTGGACAGGACAGTAGAGAGAATGACAGGAAGTGAGTGGGAGAGAGTCGGGGTGGGATCTGGAAAGGACCACGGGGCGGGAATCGAACCCGGGTCGCCAGCGTACGGTGCAGGTGCCCCAGCCAGTTGCGCCACTGCCGGGGCCGTAAAACAAGTTCTGACAGAATTGCAGACAGATGCTAATCTGTAGCCAGCATCCATATCCGACAGATATACAAGATAACATAGCCGATACCCTTAGTGTCTGCCAAATTATTAAGACTACAAGTAGGCGTGAGCTTGTGTAGTAGCCGACTTGGATGCGAGACCTCCTTGGAAAGTTAACTGCAGGTGCTGCAATCCTTTAAAGTTAACATAGAGCCGAAGTCTTGACTCACTGTGGTTATTAAAGTGCCCATATTATAAGTCGGTAATAATGTTTTCCTACAAGCTATTTCCAGCAAACAACTGCAGGAACATGTTTTCTGGAACTCATAGACACATTTTAACTCCTGGAAAAATAGTCATAATATGGGCACTTTAAGGATTAGGGGACTCCCTCATCCTCCAAAGTAATTGGCCCAATCATTGCCTTGGACGAGACAAACCTTCTGGCGCATAATGGCTGCTGTGCATCACCCAGCATATTGGCTGCGCGTAGTCCCCCTTCACTGTGAAGCACCTTGAGAGTGGAGTATAGCACACTACTGTATGTAATGTGTTGTTCTACCCACAGCGTTAGTGTGTTTTGGGTAGTCATCCACTTGATGGTGTGATGCAGCATCACCATAAATTATACAACATAACCTTTAGTGTCACTGTCACTTTGTTTATTGTAATTCAAGATTGAATTTCAGTAAGGGTTAATAATATGTAATACATTTACAATTACTTGGGCTGGGGCTGTGGCATCCTGGAAACACATTGTGTGAAATGTAAAATTAGTTAGCACAACTTCAATACATGTGTTGTGGCTAATAAACACACTACTGTATACTAATAAACATACTATAATGACCGAGTTCAGTGAAACAAGAATAATAAGTAGTGTCATTGCACTATACTAAGTACGGTAAGCATTTGTTCACAACTTGCTCTGTAATTTAAAGGCAATAGGTCTGCATGCTTTTTAAAACTAAAGTTTAACTAACAGGTTAAGTAATGTTAACTAACTAAATTGCAGCAAAAGCTCAGCCATTCAAGTATAGTATACTTGATTGAAATATATTTTCATTTTATTTTATCATCCACAGGTCACACTCCCCTATCTCCAAAATGATTGCCAAAAGTATTGGGTCACTTGCCTTGACTCACATATAAACTTAAGTGACAACCCATTCTTAATCCAAAGGGTTTAATATGATATCAGTCCACTCTTTACAGCTATAACAGCTTCAACTCTTGGGAGGGCTTTTCATAAGGTTTAGGAGTGTGTTCATGGGAATTTTCAACCATTCTTCCAGAGGCGAATTTGTGAGGTCACACACTGATGTTGGATGAGGACACTGGCTCTCTGGCCACTTCCTGTTCCAACATGACTCTGCCCCAGAAAATAAGGTCCACCAAGACAAGGATGACGGAGTTTGGTGTGGATGAACTTGACTGGCCTGCACAGAATCCTGACCTCAAAGCAATAGAACACCTTCGGGATGAATGAGAGCGGAGTCTCCTCTACCAACATCAGTGTGTGACCGTACAAATACGCTCCTGAAAGAATGTTAAAAAAAAATCCCATAAACACACTCTTAAACCTTATGGAAAGCCTTCAGAGTTGAAGCTGTTAAAGCTGCACAGGGTGGACCAACCTCATCATAAACCCTAGAGAGTGGGATGTCACTTAAGTTCATATGCGAGTCAAGGCAAGTGACTCAATACTTTTGGCAATATAGTGTATATAACATTCTTAATGTCTGATGAGTTTGAACATTGTGTACAGTGGTCACAGCAAACCAAAAAAAAAAGCCTTTGGGTTGATTGGGCAGCCAGGAGGCAGTGTTCAATGTTTTTAGTTTCTAAATGAACCAGTCTGTCTTGCAGTCTGTGGGAACATTTGATTGTGGTCAGACTGATCTGTTGTGGGCAGCCGTGGTGTACTGGTTAGGGCTTCGGGCTTGCAACCGGAGGGTTGCTGGTTCGATCCCCGACCAGTCCACCACTGCTGAAGTGCCCTTGAGCAAGGCACCTAACCCCTCACTGCTCACCGAGCGCCGCTGGTTGGGCAGGCAGCTCACTGCTCTGGGTTAGTGTGTGATTCACCTCACTGTGTGTGTGCTGTGTGTGTTCACTAATTCGGTTAAATTGGGTTAAATGCAGAGAAATGAATTTCCCTCACAGGATCAAAAAAGTATATGTTCTATTCTATTTTCTATTCTGAATGTGGAGGCGTGGAGCTAATGCTATCTAGAGATGCATCACTGTTGATAACATTCCATTGTTTGAGAACAATGTTTTTGACTCCACCTGCTATTATTGTGTGAGAGCAAGGTGTATGGGCCAAAGACAATCAAAACAATTATACCTCATGATTATTTAAAGGTCTTTAGATGATTGCTCTGATGAATAGCGAATAGTTAGCGAAGAAAGATGAAAGATTGATCTAGTTATTCATCTTGTTAATTGCTAATTTGAATTGCGCTGAAACATCTTTTCTATTCTATTGCTGTTGTTATAGAAGTAATATAAAAATAGAAAATAAGTAATATGAATGCTTATGGCATAACAGTAGTAGTGTTGTTCAACTATTATTGTTATGCTATAAACTATGACGTAATCACATCTTGTTTACACAATTTTGATAAATTACTAGTCTTAAATGTTTCCAAAAATAAACAATTGTAGCAATTGTGGGTGCTAATAACACAGAGATATATACTGTAGGCCTAGATGTGGGTTAGCATTCACTGGCTAAAGCAAAGCCATATCCGAAATGGAATTAAGATTTACCTTATAAACCATGTGACAAACATGTGGGACTACACTACTCGAAATGGTTCTTTAGTAGATGATGGTTCCACAGGATCACGAGCCCTTTGAGCCAGAGAACCATTTTCTGCGTAGTCTACTGTCCTGTTGTTAAGATTGCCCCAGTGAGTTGTGTGGTGACAACGGCAAACCAGGTTAACTGCCATTGTGCCATACATGCAATGATCATTACACTCCTTCACTTTTTACTACCTGTGTAATAACCTACATTTGACAATATAATGTTGTGTAATAGGCAAAGGAGTTCTGGTCATAAGAAAGAAAGAGGAAAAAAAGCGGGCTAATCCAGAAACCTGCTTGTCTACTATGTGTGAAATTGTCTGCATTTGCCACTCCCAACTGGGAACAGATCCAAAATTCTTACTATTATATGTCATAAAACATCTATCACGTACTCTGTATGCTCTACTGTATGTGCTAAGCTGTGTAAAGTGGCATGTGCCTGCAACTCTTAATGCTACAGATGTACTACAGATGGGACATATGTGAAGACACGTCATGATACCGGCATCATGATAGTATCAAAAGTTAACATCTTTTTCTTGCCATCAGATCATCACTGTGAGACACGGTGTGACGAGCAGCAACCATGCAACTTCTCTTTTTTCTTCAGGGCCTTTTGGGTAAGTTGCCAGCAACGTCACAGTGCCACTGTTGTCTGTGTTTACCTGAATTGTCCCTCAACCAACACTTGACTTGGCTGACAGTAACCTCTCCCCTCTCTTGCACTGGACGGAGGAGTCAAGAGATCCTCATGGTTGCTATGTTGTTTCGTTACTATGTTGTTCTAAAAACATCTGTCAGTAAATGGCAGGCCAGCAGAGGCAGACTTCTACAATGAAACCTATTCCTTTTTTCAAGATAATATTTCATATGTGAGAGCATATTTCAGCTGAAATAGAAAATAAGTTATTGAAATAGAAAGGTGCTAAATTAATAATAATGAGGACAATAAAGGTGTTTTTTTTGCACTTACATGGTACCAATTAGTATTTTGCCTGCTAATACACTACTTTATTAATTATGGGGTAATATTTAAAGTCTCCACTATATATGAACATGAAAATATTAAAGATAAAACAAGGTGCGATTGCATTTTATGGCCCTTCTCACAGGACTAAAATGGTATGTGGGAGTAGCTAGACCTTTAGATTTATATATCTTTGATACAACACTGGCATTTTGAACACTAACCATACAATAAGAAAGAACCTATGTTTGTCTTCCGTTGTATGAAGTTTAGGCTGGCTGTGAATAATATTTGTATGCCTATATGCCTAAACATGGTCTCCGCAACAGCATGTTTTCAGGCTATAAGGGAAATGTCTGATGACATTGTACAGACATATTTTATGGGCCTTGTTTCAGCATTGGCTTTTGGCGCAGCAATAAGCTTAGCTGATTTGACACAGAATGACCCCATTTTAATGTTACTCTCTGACAACATTTGATTTGTGAGTAATTTATACAGAAACAACTAACCATAAACCTTTTGACTTTTCTTGTAGCTGTCCTGCACACCACACATGCAGTCGACTTGCAGTCGTTGATAACAACTGTGCTGCAGCCGTTCATTGACCGTAATAATGATTCAGAGGCTGCAACCACCCAACTGTCATCTACCAACAGTCCTGCACCTTCCACTTTTTCCACAGCACCCAAACTGACATCCCAGATGCCCAGCACAGTCGACCGTCCGACTACAGAGCCCAGAACAGCCTTGTCATTGCCTGACGGAAATAGCTCAAATATCACAACCGACGTAACAACTACGAAGACATCGTCATCGTCATCACCGGCGGCGCCAGAAGGCTCCACCCAGCGTGTGTTGACAGCCACCGCGACTGTGACAGAAGAACACGTGCCTGTGACGAGCACATTCCTTCCTTCTGCAGGGACAGAGAACAAAGAATTGACAGTGACCGCAGAGACAGAAAATGTAATCCAAAGCTCAGAGACTCCAGGTTACTTCTCAACTACTGTCAAAGCTAATGGACCAGCTTCAAATCAACCTGAACACACAAATACACCCTGGCCTCAATCTACTACGTCCTCCACTTCCACAATAGACATTAGCTTAAGTTCCTCCAGCAGCATTACCACTCAACAGACATCCAACAGCGAAACTCTGACCACAGAAATTGAATCTACAAACTCTCCTACACTCATAAACGACAAATTAGTGCCCGAATCAAGCCCGACAACACACCTTACCTCAGGTAAGAGGACATTATAACAGCACATCATCACATAGCTACAACCTGACAAAAAAGTGAAATCTAAATAAGATGAAAGAATCCTACTTATTTAAATTCTTGTTGTCCTGTTCTATTCACAATCATGGCAAGTGAAATACTCTTGTTTCCTTGGAAATGATACTTAAAAACAAAAAGAAAAGTATAGTTAAGCCTGTGCCACAGGAACATTTCAACTCAACAACAACAAATGGTAATAGCAACATAACAACAAGGCATATATTAATCTACTTCGACTGAAGATGGTTTAATATCCATTATTTTGATTTCACTTTTTTTGTATCGCAACCTGCTGAACCAGATTGTGTCACAGATAGGCTCACCCAGCCAGCATTTCTCACAGTCTGCTGATAGAAATGTCAGCTGTGTCCGCATTCCACACATCAGCAGACTCAATTTCTCAGAGGTAGGAGCCAGTTATTTAGAAGCCAATGCGGAAATTTTTTTTTTTTTTTTTTTTTTTAGAAATGTTGGCATTCAAAGTAAACAGACACATTAGACCTATTAGGTCATTTATACAGGCCGTGCTCCCATTACAGCACAAACAGGCACAGAACTGGCTGGCTTGGTAACAGTTCCTAAGAGGGTCAACTTTAAAAAAAAAAAAAAAAATCAGACTGTGAACAGGCCATTGTTACAGGGACTGGATTTAGGTGTGGAGGGGGGTAGATTCAGGAATCATACAGTTCAGGATAGGTGAATGTCCTTGACAAGGCTCTCTTTGTTATCAAACTAGGATGAGGCATTACCAGATTGCCCTCCTGGGGTAGAGGTTTGGATAAGCAGGGTGGGTAGCAAAATCTAACATGAATTAATCATGAACAACATGTACCACATTTAATCCAGGGTGTTCTATATGAATTTGATTACGAAATAATGATTTAAGGGAAGTGAAATACAAACTCAGCGTGCCTCCACTGATGTGATTTGATACAGTCCACTACTGCCAGACTCCTTACTTAATCAAGTGTTACTCTTCAACATCTACCTAGTCTGGTTTTCACCATACCTGTACTAAGCTCAATCTTTTAAGATTGAACATTAGTCTGGCGAGGCTGCGCTTTGTTTCTCCTGCACTTCGCGTCGCCTAAGTTTCGGTTTCGGCGCGTCACCGGCCAATAGCGTGCCAGGAAAATTCAAATTTCCCAGAAGTTCAGGCAGGGTTCACCCAGCCTAACATCTACCCCTAACCTACAGGATTACTTTTACACATGTAAAAGTCCGGCTTCAGAAAGTCCTGCCACATATTCATTCCAACCATCAACTTAATTTGCTGATTCTAAGTAGCACAACCAAGTCAGATAGATCTGCTAGGTACAACCAATACATGGTAGGTATTTTCTTAAGCCGGACTTTTACACCTCACGCCTTTACATTTCTAACTCTTACATACAGAGCACTACTCAGCCCTGATTGTGTGATTAATTCCATTCAATATGTCATCAATTCACTTCCTGAGATCAAAAAACGTGTCCAGTCCCCACCCTCTCCTCCAGAAATATCTCACTTCACTGTCAGGCACTGACATCACACTGTCACTTGTCCTCAGAAAAACACTCAATCGCATAGATTGCACGCACTGATTCAAAGACTGATTCAAAAACATGTTTTTACAAACCTCTACAAAACTCTGGCCTTGAGGCACAATACTCTATTGAGAAGTTATTTACAACCACAGGCTGTACAAGTCCTCACACAGTCACAAAAGTGCCTTAATATCTTCAAATACCATCTGCTTTTGTATTGGCAAAACACTGTCATTACTTTGGCTTTCACAACAAAGACAAATGACAATGACATCCACGGAACAATACATTTTCAAATAGATGTTGACGGAAGCCATGATGCAACACTTAACAGTCACCACAAAGTCAGAGCGCTGCTGCAGTATCTGATGCACAGGGTTTTGTGGAAATGACATGGAGATGTACTGATAACATCCATTGTTTCAACACCAGGAAAAGATGTAAGATTATGTAATCTTCGTATGCAGGCACAAAGCAGCCACAATAAAATATAGATAGATGTACTCTAATTCCACTCAAAAATGTTGGTGGTAATTGTTGACAGAGCTCAAGCCAAAAAAGGGAGACAATAAAGAAAAACTACATATAGCATAATAGCTAATAAAATTGCATAAATAGCTAATAAAATAGCATAAATAGTTCAGATCAGTTACAGTATGTTTTCAGGAGTCTGAAGCATCTGTAGCGTCTACCATGACATCTACCATGGTATCAGTGGCTATATCTTTATAGCTAACTTTCTCCTCCGCTACAGTAATTTCCTGCATATAAGCCGCATTGTGTTTAAGCCGCAGGGCAGTGTTTTATGCAAGTTAATAGAAACAAAACCATATTAATACCATATTAACTGTCCCTGTGTATTAACCTCATAGCTGAAGAAAATTTGCAAAATCAATGTATAAGCCGCGGCTAATAGTAGGGAAATTACGGTAATTCATTTCGATGGCTTATGGTCATGTGAAGGACAGACAAACCTGCCACTATAGCGACACAGGCCTTTCATTTATATGTCATCATTTCAGATGTTTGTTTCAGGAGCTCTAAAATGCTGGATTTCAAATGAAAATCAGAATGAATGTGGCCTTAGGATATATGCATTGTGATGCCTGAGTTGGAGACAACCAGCTCTCTTAGTTCATGTCAGCAACCCTTCAACACTTATTTCTGCAGTCAGACAGACATGCCAACCTGAGATTGTACTATTCATTCTTCAAATCTTAAAGTACAGACAAAATAATTTGCCATACTCTCCTCAGGAATACAGTCAGTAATAATCTTGTGTTTTAAATATACTGTGAATGTCTTTATTGGAACTGTTACTCAGCACAAGCCTGATGATTACTATCTTGATGCATCTTACATGCTGAATGTAGCTTTTTGACAATAAGGGCAGTGTCAGTTATTTTAAGAGGATCATTGCTTGGGGCTATTGCTGTAGTCGAAGGTAACATCAAATGTACCTTTCAACAACAA
Organism: Sardina pilchardus; assembly: GCF_963854185.1. Classification (NCBI taxonomy): domain Eukaryota; kingdom Metazoa; phylum Chordata; class Actinopteri; order Clupeiformes; family Clupeidae; genus Sardina; species Sardina pilchardus. The sequence continues at coordinate 19,060,444 of NC_085009.1, forward strand.
GAGCACTAGAGCAGTGTCATTTACTTTAACAGGATCATTGCTTGAGGCTATTGCTATTGTCAAAGGTAACACTTCAGCTGATGCCTGTCACTTACTTGATGCCGGTGAATGTGAGGGTTGACACAGTGCTGAGATGTTGAATGGTGAATGTATGTGTGGGAATGTACAGTAATCTACCTAGGGTGCCTTTAGGCTATGTAATCGCTATGCGGTGAACGATTTTCTTTACTTTTTGTTGGATGATCTGTGCCGAACCACAGCATATAGTGCATCATGGAAAGACAGTATATGTCTCCTGCACCTGGCCATACCTATTCATTTAGCGAACGCTCTCATCCCAAGCAACTTACATATGTTAGGGATAAGGTATTGTCCGCTAACTTCAACTTTCAATGAAATTCCATCACAATAAGCGAACAAACTTCTTGCGGAATGATATGAAATGACATGAATCAAAAGCACAAAACCTGTTGCCATTGACAGTGGTCATTATATACCTTGCAGTCATAATCATATAGATTTACAGTAACAGACCTCCGCATGTTGGGAAGGCCCATTCATGTGAATGGAACTTTCTGCAGCACTCTAAAGAGCCATGTACGTCAGTTATATGACAAAGGTCCCCCGAGCAACTTGAGGTTAAGTGCCTTACTCAAGGATCACAATGGTGGAGGCCAGGTATTGAATCCACATCTTTTCAAGCTACTGCACGCTAACACAGTTCCTTAGCCACTACGCTACCATTGCCCCATGCACTATGAAAACTGAATTTGAAGCTGGTGTACGGTGTACATTTTAGGACATCCTCAGACTCAGTTGTCAGACTCAGAAAAACATCCGTCATCCTCAGACAAAACTGCCTCAGCGTCAGAAAAACCTCTGTCATCTTCAGGCAAAACTGTGTCAGCGTCAGAAAAAACCTTGTCATCCTCAGACTCAGGTGTCAGACTCAGGAAAACTACCGTCATCTTCAGACAAAACTGCCTCAGCGTCAGAAAAACCTCTCTCATCCTCAGACAAAATTGCGTCAGAAAAACCTGTCAGAAAAACCTCCCTCATCCTCAGACAAAACTTTCTCAGCGTCAAAAAAACCTCTGTCATCCTCAGACAACCGTGTCAGAAAAACCTCTCTCATCCTCAGACAAAACTTTCTCAGCGTCAAAAAAACCTCTGTCATTCTCAGACAAAACCGTGTCAGAAAAACCTCTCTCATCGTCAGACAAAACTTTCTCAGCGTCGGAAAAACTTTGTCATTCTCAGACAAAACCGTGTCAGAAAAACCTCTCTCATCGTCAGACAAAACTTTCTCAGCGTCGGAAAAAACTTTGTCATTCTCAGACAAAACAGTGTCAGAAAAACCTCTCTCATCCTCAGACAAAACTTTCTCAGCGTCAGAAAAAACTCTCTCATCCTCAGACAAAACTGACAAAACATACAAACATAATTGAGATTACAGTATTTCTGTCTAAAATCATGCATGATAGGCCTACCAATGAATCATTCCATAGGGCACGGAATGAATAATTTAATTAGTCTGTGAACCGAGCTAACTAGCTAGCGGACGCTAGCTTAAAAAGCAATGGAAGTGAATGGCAGTAACCATGACAAATAGCTATGCGCTGCCAGGTCACTAACAGTTGAAAGACTCCGCTTAAACTGTATACCGTTGCAAGTTCGCTTGAGTATAAACTACCCACTTAAACTAATGTCACTAATCTTATTCAGGTAGATGTCATTTCAAAGAAATGACACAGCTCCGTTTAAAATGTTACCTAGCTAGGCGGCTAGCTAGCTAGCCAGCAACCAGACAGCTAGCCCCTCAAGGGGAGTACGCCCTCGCTGCATTAATATCAATGGGATACTTGTGGAATGTTATCAATAAATTGGTCATTATGGCTTTCTGGATTTGTTGACGGTATTTTGGAATATTTTGTCATAATCTGTAAGTTTTCCCGATCATTTCAAGCCTAATAGTGTATTTTTTAGTGTATGGATTTGTTAAGAAAATAACTTAATATCAGACCATGCTGCTGTTGGTTATGGTCTATGGTTACTGTCTGGTTGCTGGCTAGCTAGCTAGCCGCCTATCTAAGGTAACATTTTAAACGGAGCTGTGTCATTCTTTGAAATGACAACTACCTGAATAACATTAGTGACATTAGGTAAAGTGGGTAGTTTATACTCAAGTGAACTTGCAACGGTATACAGTTTAAGCGGAGTCTTTCAACTATTAGTGACCAGCGCATAGCTATATTGTCATGGTTACTGCCATTCACTTCCATTGCTTTTTAAGCTAGCGTCCGCTAGCTAGAGTTAGCTCGGTTCACAGACTAATTAAATTATTCATTCCGTGCCCTATGGAATGATTCATTGGTAGGCCTATCATGCATGATTTTAGACAGAAATACTATAATCTCAATTATGTTTGTATGTTTTGTCAGTTTTGTCTGAGGATGAGAGAGTTTTTTCTGACGCTGAGAAAGTTTTGTCTGAGGATGAGAGAGGTTTTTCTGACACGGTTTTGTCTGAGAATGACAAAGTTTTTTCCGACGCTGAGAAAGTTTTGTCTGACGATGAGAGAGGTTTTTCTGACACGGTTTTGTCTGAGAATGACAAAGTTTTTTCCGACGCTGAGAAAGTTTTGTCTGACGATGAGAGAGGTTTTTCTGACACGGTTTTGTCTGAGAATGACAAAGTTTTTTCCGACGCTGAGAAAGTTTTGTCTGACGATGAGAGAGGTTTTTCTGACGCTGACACAGTTTTGTCTGAGGATGACAGAGGTTTTTCTGAGTCTGACACCTGAGTCTGAGGATGTCCTAAAATGAACACCGTAGCCTACTGGTGGCATATTACATTGTATTCATTCTCATGGTTAAAGTGCAGTAATGCTCACAACACTCAGCTGAACCGTTGAGTTTCAGCTGAGTCACAATAGTTATCCACCTCAGTCCATTTCATGGCTAATGTAAAATGCTAAAGATATTGGCAGAGGAGTCATCTCACATTCATTAAAAACTGACTAAAGCTGGGCAGACAATGTGTGATTTTCTTTTCTTTTCTAGACTCGTTGTAGCCTACTTAGTCATTTTGATAGTAGGCTAATATAGATAATATACACGTACAGCCTGTGTTGCCTTCATATAAGGCTTACATAAGGCTTTTCATTTTTTGCGGCTCCAGACAGATTTGTTTTTTGTTTTTTTGGTCCAAAGTGGCTCTTTGAACATTTTGGGTTGCCGACCCCTGCCCTATCCGCTATTGCAGCCTTGCAGTTTGTCTAGGAAGCGATCGCTCCTTTTTTACATCTGGAAGTCTGAGACGCGTAAGGAACGAGAAGAACCACGCTTGCAATTTATAAATATATATATATAGCCTATATAAATACACACGCTAAAGCTGTAGGGGAAGCTCTGCAGAGAAATATGCAAGTATAAGGTGCTGTGTCCACCAAACGCGTTTTTTGCGCCGACGGCGACAATTTTCAATGTAAAGTCTATGTAGCTCAGCGCTCACAGCGCTCAGCGCTCCCTTGGCGGAAAAAAACGTCGGCGCCGACCGTTTTTTGTCGCAGCGCTCAGAGCGCTCAAAGTTGAAATCTGTTCAACTTTTAGAATAGCGCCGGGCTCGTCAATGGCACTTCTCGTTATAAACCGTCTCTGGATTTGGTAACTTAGCAACAATAAACACTTCGAAGCGCCGAGAGAAGGAGGTTGAGGGCGCTCTGGCTGTAAAAAACGCGTTTGGTGGACACAGCACCTAAAACAAGCCAAAACGAAAAAGCGAAACTGAAACCGGAGATGAAATCGCCAATCCTGCATAGTTTCTCTTTAACCTCAAAATCTCAACACCGTTTGTGTGAAACTGACTTTCCATTTTTACCAGAGTTACACTTTAACTTTATACTGTACACTCACAACATGACTCTTTTTTTTACATAATCCTGCTCTTGTTCATGTTGTTGCAGCTTCCGCTCCTTCAGAATCTGCAAGTGTGGAGATGCTGACCACAACCACTAAGGTACACCCTTCAACATATACTTCTGCTAGCAACACACCTCCATCCACTGCATCAGCATCAGTGTCAGCAACTCAAATTCCATCATCTTCAACGCCAACTATCAGCTTGCACACAACCACCAAATCCATAATCACAGTGTTGACCGAAAATCAATCACCAGTTGTCCCTGGAACAACAATTACTGTGACAAACTTGCCAACCCAAGTTGCAGTAGAAGGCTCAGTCCCAGCCTCAGCCCAGGTGATTACTTCTACAGCTACCCCTACAGATTTATCTGAGAGTGATCCAACTCCCTCATCCTCAGTTTCAATGACTACCTGGTCAGCTTTAAGAGCCTCCACTCTTTCAACATCTGATATGACACCAATCCCATCAACACGCCAACCACAAGCATCATCTCCCCTCCTTGCTACAACAGTCTTAGTTTCATCTACTACACCTGCACAGTCTGATGCTTCACCAGGCAACCCAATCTCAAATGAAGTGACACCCCAAATGCCAGACCCAATAACATCATCCAGATTTGACATGTTAACTTCAATAAGATATGCATCTTCTGTCAATTCTGCAATACTTGATTCAGAGCACACAACTGACCATACAATTACAACACCTGTATCAGCAAATATACTTTTAAGCTATGAAGCAAGTCAATCCACCACACCAGAGCCCAGTATAACCACAGTCTCAAAGTCTTCCCTACCATTATCAGCAACAACAGCAACAACAATACCTACTACAAAGTCTGTAACAGTGACCTCACCATCAATATCAAACACTCCAGCTTTGACATCTGCATCTACTCTTCAATCCACATCATCACTAGTACATGAAACATCCCAAAATACATTGACAAGTTCACCTGCCATACCACCTAGTACACAACTGTCATCTACAGCAACATCTTCTGCAGACACACATGCATCAACTTCATCACAATACTTAAGCAATGAGACTCAAGTAACATCCAAATCTGATTATTCTCCATTATCTAACACTCCAGCTTTGACAGCTGCATCTACTCTTCAATCCACATCATCACTAGCACATAAAAAATCCCAAGATACATTGACTTCACTGTCAATGACAAGTTCACCTGCCATACCACCTAGTACACAGCTGTCATCTACAGCAACATCATCTGCAGACACACATGCATCAACTTCATCACAATACTTCAGCAATGAGACTCAAGTAACATCCAAATCTGATTATTCTCCATTATCTAACACTCCAGCTTTGACAGCTGCATCTACTCTTCAATCCACATCATCACTAGCACATGAAACATCCCAAGATACATTGACTTCACTGTCAATGACAAGTTCACCTGCCATACCACCTAGTACACAACTGTCATCTACAGCAACATCTTCTGCAGACACACATGCATCAACTTCATCACAAGACTTAAGCAATGAGACTCAAGCAACATCCCAATCTGATTATTCTCCATTATCTAACACTACAGCTTTGACAGCTTCATCTTCTCTTCAATCCACATCATTACTAGCACATGAAACATCCCAAGATACATTGACTTCACTGTCAATGACAAGTTCACCTGCCATACCACCTAGTACACAACTGTCATCTACAGCACCATCTTCTGCAGACACACATGCATCAACTTCATCCCAATACTTAAGCAATGAGACTCAAGTAACATCCAAATCTGATTATTCTCCATTATCTAACACTACAGCTTTGACAGCTTCATCTTCTCTTCAATCCACATCATTACTAGCACATGCAACATCCCAAGATACATTGACTTCACTGTCAATGACAAGTTCACCTGCCATATCACCTAGTACACAACTGTCATCTACAGCAACATCTTCTGCAGACACACATGCATCAACTTCATCACAATACTTAAGCAATGACACTCAAGTAACAGCCACATCTGATTATTCTCCATTATCTAACACAACACCTACCACTAGTTACAAGGAAACGTCACCCAGGCAAACCTTGACATCAGTCTCTGGAGATTCACAATCCACAGGCATAAAACTGACATCAACCTCTCAAGTGTCATCAGTATCAGCAGCTAGTACCAAACCTTCCATAACAGATGCTTTTTCAACTGATTTTCCTATCACAACAACAAGATCCACCGCAGCTTCATACTCCTCTTCTCCATCACTGATAGTAACACATTCCACCACCAACACTGCTGGAGTAAACACTCTCAGCACATCATACCCACCTCACCACTTTCCTCAAACAAGTGCTACTACTACTACTACTACTACTACTACAACATCATACATATCAAAAGCTTCCACTGCAGATGGAGCAGGTGAAATAACTATACCAGCAACAACTACAACTTTACAACCTGCCTTACCTGACACAACATCTACCACCAGCCCCATAACAACTTCCACACACCTAACCCCATCTGACTTTCAATTCAGCACATCCCAAGAGAGTGTTTCATCAGGCCAAAGCCTTGAAACATCATCAGACAATGGGGGGCACACTATGAATTTTTCATCTCCCTCATCTCTATTTTCTACTCCGGTACCATCGGTATTGTCATCCACAACACTTGGAAGTGACACTCACAATTCACAATTGCCCTCCACAAGTACATTTTCTTCACTAAGGTCAAACTCAACGTCAACATCTGCATTTGAATACAAGGCCACACCAACACTGCAGCTAGGTTTAACATCAAGTGACAAGTCCACTAATGGCAATATAGATTCACTACAGCTTACTACAATCTCACACACTGCTGAGGAAATGCCATCTTCCTCACAATTACCACCAACAGCATCGCCAACAATACATATCACAAAGTCTACATCTACAGTAACATCACCACCAATGTCATCCAATTTAACATTGACATACACATCTGTTCCACAGGTATCCACAGCAGCAGCAGTTACCGACCATTCAACTATCACCAAAACTACATCAACAACTAAAACAGCTGCTTCACTTGCAACATCTGTACTTACCCAAACAACTGCCCAGATTCCAGCAACCGACAACAGCATTGCACCCTCCACAGGTGCTGCATCATCTGCAATGACAACCGTGCCATATCAATCCATGGCACAGCTGACATCAGGCGTGACATTTTCAAAATCTCAATACAAAACAACTGCTTCTATACACACAAATGGTTCTCCACTGGAGTCAAACACACACATATCTACCACCCAAACAAAAACAACCATAACCCCATCTCAACTGAAAACATCCCCAGATGCTGCTCACATGTCAGGTTCTTCTGAAGGCACAATCACAAATATACCAGTATCCTCTCCAACATTATCTCAACTAACAACATCTACTGCGGTGGACGTTGTAACTGACTCAACAAGTACGTCTGTGACTACATTCACAACACAACCAACAACCGCAACACCAACATCTGTCCCTCCAGCTTCAGCATCTACAACTGTATCAACCGCACCCCAGCTTACTACTCTGACACAAGAAAAACATACAACTAAGAACTCTCTTTCAAAATCTGCAACATCAACTTCTAACTCAAATGCCCCTGTTGCAGGCAATTATACCTCTGGGGCATCTGAAGAACCATTCACACCAACAGCTTTCTCACCACCTGATGGAACAACTATTTCATCACAGCCAAGCACAGCCTCAGTTGCTGCAAATATGGCTGTATCCTCAGAGGAAACAAGTAAATCAATATCTGTGACCTCTACAGAATCGCCAGTGATGTCTACAGATTCCTTAATTACAACATCTTCAAATTCCCCTGCAGCCTACACATCTAATTTTCAACCCTCACCATCTCAAGCACATGAATCGTCTCAATATACTCGGACTTCAGCCCAAATGGTTTCTCTACAACCTACAGCAATACTAACCCAGGCAGCCCCCCAGGATTCCTCCACTGACAATGTCATTACATCATCCACAAGTGCAGCATCAGCGGCAATAAAAACTGCATATCAATCCACAACTCCGCAGACATCAACAGATACACGTACACAAGCCCGATCTACAGCAACTGTTTCTGCACATGCAAATGATTCTCCTATGGACTCAACCACAAAAACACCTGCCACCCAAACATTATCATCCAAAACCCCATCACAATTAACAACACCCCTAGGCACTGCTAACATAACAGGTTCTTCTGAAGGTGGAAACACAAATGTTCCAGAATCCACTACAACACCACTCCCATTAACAACATCTACTCCAGGTGAAGTTATAATGGACTCACCAAGTACATCTGTGCTTACATCAACAAAGCAACCAACAACAGTAATGTCACCATCTGCTGTATCACATACCACTCCAGCTTCAGCATCTACAACTGTATCAACCACACCCCAGCTTAACACTCACTCCACAGATGCAGCATCAGATGCAATGACAACACACATCAATCCACATCAATCCATGACTCAGCTGACATCAACAGTCCCATTTACAAAATCCCAATTTACAACAACTGTTTCTACACACACAAATGATTCTCCCATGGACTCAACCACACAAACATCTACCTTCCAAACAAAAACTTCAAACACCCCATCACAACTAACAACAGCAATAGACACTGCTCACATAACAGGCTCTTCTGAAGTCACAAACACAAACTCACCAGTATCCTTTTCAATATTCTCTCAAACCTCACCTGGCTCAACAAAGAATTCCCCAATTGAATCTGTGCTTACATCCACAAAGCGATCAACAACAGTGATATCACCATCTACTGTATCACATATCGCTCCAGCTTCTGCAACTACAACTATATCAACCACACCCCAGCTTACCCCTCTGACACAAGAACATCCTACATCAATGCTAACCCAGGCAGACTCCCAAGACTCCTCCACTGCCAATACAATAGTATCATCCACAGATGCAGCATCAGCTGTAATGACAACTGTGCAACATCAATCTATGACTCAGCTGACATCAACAGTTACATTTTCAAAATCCCAATTTACAACAGCTGTTTCTGCACACACAAATGATTCTCCAAAGGACTCAACCACACAAACATCTACCACCCACACAAAAACTTCTAACACCCCATCACAACTAACAACAACAGTAGACACTGCTCACATAACAGGCTCTTCTGAAGTCACAATCACAAACCTACCAGTATCCTCTCAAACATCCCCTGGCTCAGCAATGGATTCCCCAAGTACATCTATGCCTACATCCACAAAACAATCAACAACATCACTATCTGCTGTATCACATACCACTCCAGCTTCAGCAACTACAACTGTATCAACCACACCCCAGCTTACCCCTCTCACACAAGAACAACCTACATCAATGCTAACCCAGGCAGACACCCAGGATTCCTCCACTGGCAATACCATTATATCATCCACAGGTGCAGCATCAGCTGTAATAACAACTGTGCCACAACAATCCATGACTCAGCTGACATCAACAGTCCCATTTACAAAATCCCAATCTACAACGGTTTCTGCAAAAAGTATTTCTGATTCTCCAATGGACTCAACCACACAAACATCTACCACCCACACAAAAACGTCTAACACTCCATCACAACTAACAACAACAGTAGACACTGGTCCCACAACAGGCTCTTCTGAAGTCAAAATCACAAACCTACCAGTATCTTCTTCAATATTCTCTCAAACATCACCTGGCTCAGCAATGGATTCCCCAAGTACATCTATGCCTACATCCACAAAGCAATCAACATCACCATCTGCTGTACCACATACCACTCCAGCTTCAGCAACTACAACTGTATCAACCCCACCCCAGCTTACCCCTCTCACACAAGAACATCCTACATCAATGCTAACCCAGGCAGACCCCCAAGATTTCTCCACTGACAATACTACAGTATCATCCACAGATGCAGCATCAGCTGTAATGACCACTGTGCAACATCAATCTATGACTCAGCTGGCATCAACAGTCCCATTTACAAAATCCCAATCTACAACGTCTGCTTCTGCACACACAAATGATTCTCCAAAGGACTCAACCACACAAACATCTACCACCCACACAAAAACTTCTAACACCCCATCACAACTAACAACAACAGTAGACACTGCTCACATAACAGGCTCTTCTGAAGTCACAATCACAAACCTACCAGTATCCTCTCAAACATCACCTGGCTCAGCAATGGATTCCCCAAGTACATCTATGCCTACATCCACAAAACAATCAACAACATCACCATCTGCTGTATCACATACCACTCCAGCTTCAGCAACTACAACTGTATCAACCCCACCCCAGCTTACCCCTCTCACACAAGAACAACCTACATCAATGCTAACCCAGGCAGACACCCAGGATTCCTCCACTGGCAATACTATAGTATCATCCACAGATGCAGCATCAGCTGTAATAACAACTGTGCCACAACAATCCATGACTCAGATGACATCAACAGTCTCATTTACAAAATCCCAATCTACAACCGTTTCTTCAAAAACTATTTCTGATTCTCCAATGGACTCAACCACACAAACATCTACCACCCACACAAAAACGTCTAACACTCCATCACAACTAACAACAACAGTAGACACTGGTCCCACAACAGGCTCTTCTGAAGTCAAAATCACAAACCTACCAGTATCTTCTTCAATATTCTCTCAAACATCACCTGGCTCAGCAATGGATTCCCCAAGTACATCTATGCCTACATCCACAAAGCAATCAACAACATCACCATCTGCTGTGCCACATACCACTCCAGTTTCAGCAACTACAACTGCATCAACCACACCCCAGCTTACCCCTCTCACACAAGAACAACCTACATCAATGCTAACCCAGGCAGACCCCCAAGATTTCTCCACTGACAATACTACAGTATCATCCACAGATGCAGCATCAGCTGTAATAACAACTGTGCCACAACAATCCATGACTCAGCTGACATCAACAGTCTCATTTACAAAATCCCAATCTACAACTGTTTCTGCAAAAACTATTTCTGATTCTCCAATGGACTCAACCACACAAACATCTACCACCCAAACAAAAACTTCTAACACCCCATCTCAACAAACACCACCACTAGGCACTGCTCACATAACAGGTAATTCTGAAGGCACAAACACAAATCCACCAGGATCCTCTCCAACATCACTCCCATTAACAGCAACTACTCCAGTTGAGTTTGCAATGGACTCACCAAGTACATCTGTGCTTATACCCACAAAGCAGTCAACAACAATAACACCAACATCTGCTGTATCCCCTATCACTCCAGCTTCAGTATCTACAACTGTATCGACCACAACCCAGCTTACCACTCTTACACAAGAACAACAAACAACCAAGTCCTCTCTTTCAACATCTGCAAAATCAACTTCTAACTCAAATGCCACTGTAGAAGGCAACTATACCCCTGGAACACCTGCAGAATCATCCACAATAAACATGTTCACATCACTTGAAACAACGACTACTTCAACACAGCCAACCACAGGATCAGTTTCTGAAAACATAGCTGCATCTTCAGAAGAAACAAGCAACCCAATTTCTGTTGTCTCTTCAAAATCACCAGCAACAACAAAACCAAGTATGTCAATGTTAACAGAGAAAAGTCTAACCACGTCACAGTTGATGACAATCCCGCTCTCTACAACTTCAAATAGTTTAGCCACACAAATGCCCACCAAGACAAAACCATTCTCCATGGCTACTACTACAAGTCACATTGCACTGCCTACATCAAAACCAACAGTGCATTCTACATCAAGTATTTCAAATGCTGCTGCAGGAAACACAGTGCAGCAAAGTTCAAGTCCTATACAACAACCAACAAATAACACAACTCAAATGACAACCACTGAAGCTCTATCCAAAGCTGTGACACCAATACAGACAACAGCGAGTTCCTCTTCAAAATATGCAATTTCTGAAACAGGCCAAGCTCATTCCAGCAAAGTCAGCAAACAGACTTGGGCCACATCTATGTCATCCATCTCTGGGACGACCACGTCAGCAATGAGCCAAACGGCTCAATCACTCCCCACAGCATTACAGATCACCACTGAAGAGAACATAAATAGACAAACTGTAACCACACTATCAACAATTATGCCAAGCAGCTCAGCCAATGCACAACAGTCAGCAGAGCTGTCTCCCAAAACTACTTCTGTTTCAGTTTCATCATCATTACCTATGTCCACTACGTTTTTGCAAACATCAGAACCAACTAAAGCACAATCATCAGGTACAGCTCAAACATCTACAGAGGCATTTTCTGGTGCCATCAACACAGTTTCACAACCGTCATCCCAATCAGCTAAATCAGATCTCACTGTGAAAATAACAGCAGTACACATTCAATCACACGAAGTTTCTCAGCCAAGTACAGCATTAATGACCACAAGTGAAGCAACCAAATTAAAACCTATGACATCAGAGAACACTGCAGTGTCATTGCCTACTAAACTTACTGCAACACCAATGACTGTAGATGCCTCAATCACCTCACCAACACATGGCCTTACCATCCCAGACTCTGCATCAAGTGTAACTCCAACATATGACCAAACGTTATCACAGTCAACCACAACACAAACAATATTGACCACCACGACCACTCCTATACAATTAAAATCTACAACTACACAATCAGCAACTAGAACTTCCACTAATATATTCGACAGCAGTACATCAACACAACATGTATCTACAACTGGGTCAACTATTCCAGATTCTGCATCAAGTGTACCTCTAACATCTGACCAAAAGTCATCAGAGTCGACCACAACCCAAAGAGTACTCACTACCACGATCACTTCAACACAGTTCACAACAGCGACTACATCATCAGCAAATACTGTAGACAATAGTGCAAACAACAGCTCAGACAGCCCCACACAATCAACACCTGAAACAACACAAGTTTCAACTGCAGCTTCAAAAAACACTTCAGTTACCAATACCTCCCCTTTCTTACCAAATCCTCTCACTGAACAGTTGGTCACTAGTGTAAGACCTCAACCTACATCTTCATCAGTGAATAAAACCTCGGATCCTTCAAAAGAACCATCAGCCACGCCGTTACTTACAACTGCTCCCCCAGAACTTTCAACAGTGACCACACCCATAGTTTCATCAGTTCGGTCACCAATAACAGCAACAACAGTGCTAGACCCTACAGACGTGACCACAGCTAAATCCATCAATATAAACACCACGTCACTTCCTGCAGGACCAACAGGGTCTGCAGCAGCAGCTACAGATGGGGGTTCAACCTCTCAAACTCAGCAAGGAGCTATAAATGGATCACCTGCCTCGATGGTGGCCACCACTGTTGGGCCAGGAACAACATCAATGTCCATAGCAGGAGCTTTCAGTAGCACCATGCAGCACCCAGAACTTGAGTCTACAAGTGTCACCAAGAAGCCTGGTGTCAGTTCTGTACCAAGTCCACTTCCACAAACAGGGGACTCTTCTTCACAGTCAACAACTACAACCACTTCTTCACCACCAACAGCCACAGCAACCACCAGCCCTTTGCTTTCACGTTCGACATCTTCCACTGAAGGGTCACAGGTGTTTACAACAAAGCCCACAGAACCCCTGACAACCAGCAGCATGTCAGCATACACATCCCCTCCTAATGTGGTCCCATCAACCGCAGGCACAGACTCAGCAGCATCATTCTCGTTCACAAATGCAGCTTCAGTCAACAGAACAACACCAAAATCAAGTGATATATCTCTGTCAAAAAGACCTACTAGTTCTATCTCAACAGCAGTTACATACAACACAACCCACACCTCAACTGAGCCCGTCACATCATCATCATCATCATCATCATCCTCATCCTCATCATCATCATCATCATCGTCAACAACAACATTATCCTCCTCCTCCTTCTCCTCCTCCTCTTCTATGCATTATGAGTCATCCACTACAAGCCAGAATGTCGGATTGTCTTTTACACAAGAAACCACAATCCAAATGCACAATACCAGCCAATCAGAACTCAATACAACATCCCAAAATTCCATGCAAACAACAATCACTGGTGGTCCTGACGTTGAAAATCAAACAAACACAATCACAAACCCCATTAAAGTATTCTCCTCATCAGGGACATCCTCACCACCCCAGGATTCAGTCACATCTTCAACTGGGAACATAAACGAATCACAGAACACTGTAGTCACCGAACATATAACACCTCCCCATGCTACTGCCACCTTAACTCAAAAATCCACAACAGGCATGACTGCTTCAGTTGTTCCAACATCAGCCCTGCCATTCGTTGCCACGTCCACATCTAACAGCTCATCACTGTCCAGCACAGGAACATTAAGTCTGTCACTAACACTTACAACCAATGCGCCAACAGAAAACAGTGCACCTGGCTTAACGACAACACCGCTAGTACAACCTATCAGCACAGCGACAACTGAGAATAGCAAAGCAACATCAAATATCAGCAGTTCGACCCACTCTTCTGGGCCATGGACTCAAAATACACCGCAAATGAATGTTACAGAATTCCAGGCCAACATTACAGTAGACCCTGACCTCACAACTGCAGCTAATTCCTCCTCACAATTCACTGCATCTCCCACGTTCGAATTGTCTGCTGTTGTGGACAGATCTTCTGTCAGTCCTACCACAGAGGGTGATTTCAGTCACACTACAGATCAAAACCCAGAAACTATCACTCTACCAGAGTCCTCAGAAAGCCCTCCTCCTACTCCATCTGTAAAACGAGCCATTGTGTTCATCAGTCTGGAACCTATGATCAAGCCCATAACATTTGAGAACCCAACAGTGTCCAAGTCTACATTTATTATTCCCCAGGATAACCAACATAATAGCCAACAGGCTGCAACAAGCAGCTCCTCAACATAAACCTGTGGTATATGAAAGCAGCTCTGAGATAATAACGAGATATTATCTCATAATTACGAGATATTGTATATTACATATTGTAAAAACATTTTTTGGAAGATATTTTTTTTATTCTTATTCTTTTAACATACTGTATGTGTATTATCTTGAAATAATGAGATATTGTCTTGAAATAATGAGATATTATCTTGAAATAATGAGATATGATCTTGACATAACAAGATAATATCTAAAAAATGTTATTCACTTGCGGTTCAGGGCTTCCGAAGCATTTACTGTATTTTAAACAATAAATATTTCTCCAGGAGATATATAGCCTGCCCTGAGCACTTTTCTTTTTTTTTATGTAGTGTGTATTGTGTAATGAATGCTCAGTAGTGTAAAAATTGTTTTTAACAATTGTGAAAAACTGTAATGATGTGTGTTTGTCTGCAAGCACATCCTTGACTGAGATGGCTTTCAGAAATGAAGATACATAAATGTAGATAACTGTACGTGTAGAGGTACAAAGGTGTGTCACTGGGACAGTAGGCCTACCCTCAGAAGTACAAAATGGTGCCCCTAACGAAGATGCACATTTGTACCATTATAGTTTGTACCCTTTGATGGCAAAAAGGTACAACCTAAGGTGGAAATCATTTTTCATTAACCCATTCCAAATATCACTAAAATATCTTAAATGACAAACACATGACACACAAACACATGACTTTATGTTCTATGCATCACAGACCACAGTAGACAGTGGTACATAAACCAGTCAGTTTTGCCTTAGGCACAACCAGTTATCAACACTGTTTTTTTCAGGAGCTGGTATCTCATCTGGCTTTATTGTGGGTTTGACACAACTTCTGATATGAGTAATTTTACAGATATTCACTACACGCCTCTTCAGAGTGCTGCATAAATTTCTTATATAATTACCACTACAAGGTATAATGACCGTTGTCAATGGCAATACGTTTTGTGCTTTTGATTAACCTCTTTCATACCATTCCACAAGAAGTCATTTCACTTACTGCAATGTGATTTCATTGAAAGTGAAAGTCAGTTGGTAAGATGTTGCCACGCCACACCTGGCTGAAACTGTCAAGTTCTACAGTATCTGTGTGGCAAACTATTTATTTTGTCGGTGGAAGCCACGAAACGGTAGCCAAGTCATTTTTAAAGACATATTGTGTCAAGTTTCTTTCACCAATGCGCAGCGAGTTGGACAATACATGTAAATGTAGAAGATTGATCCTAGTTAGTTCAGACTGAGGCAAAATGCCAAGTCTAATGTAATATATTGGTAAAATCTATTCTCTAATCAAATACCAAGAGCGAGATCTTTGCTTGTTGTTATTTAAGTTGGACTTTGTGTTGATCTTACAAGCTGATGGAAACATAAACTCAGTTAATATGTTTCTATTTGTGCGGTGCACAATATGTACAGAACAGAAGATATTCCATGTTAAAACTGATCAATCAAATAAGTGGAGTCAAATCCTTTGTTAGTTTACGCAAACCTGGCAAATAAAGCTGATTCTGATTCTGATATATCAAATAAGCAAAATTAACATATCTCTGGTATGTGTGTCTGTTTCCAAGTCAGAAGGAAGTACAAACAGTCCTTGTTACACACCTACTGTATGCCAAGCTGATCACAGTGTAGCAACTGTGTGCCACAAGGGGAAAAGAAACCATGAATGTTATCTCTTTATGCAATGTTTGCTACTTTCTCAAGTCACATTCCAATTTGTTATTACATAGGTAGAAAGAAAAAAAACTGGGGCAAACTATCTTTATGTATGGGGTCAGTGTATTTCAGGACTTGTGCCAGGCCATTTTGTTGCTGACACTGCCCATTCTTGCATTTTTACCACCATTAACCACTGTCTTGTGAATTTAAAATGTAATCTGTATTTCCTAATATTTGCTTCATCTGGAATAAAATGCTAAATGTCATATCCTTGTTTCTTTGTTTCAAACCTGTTCGACTATCAGAATTGGGCTACTAGGAAGTGACTACTGTCATCAAGGTGTGAACAGTCACATCCAATTCAGATTGTAAAATAATTATATGGGGATAATGGGAACATAGTAACCAAGCTCAATCTTTTAAGATTGAACATTAGTATGGGGAGGCTGCGCTTTGTTTCTACTGCATAAGAGGCGTGCTCAATGGGCATCATTCAAATGACTCAGTACGCTGGGATAGTCCATCAAACAATCAGACCAACAATCCGGTGCGTCTTTTAGCCTTTAAAGGTGAGGGTTTTGAACATTCTAACAAAAGATTCCATTCCGCAAAAATTCAAGGTTCTAAAATTGCAGATTCTATGTATCCTTAAGAGTTAGATAAGCTAGTTTCTGATTGGAGCCAAAGGTTCTGGCAGGGAACAGAGGAGATAGATGTGCAGGTTTCCAGCCTGAGCTGCTGGGCGAAATCCAAATTCGCCACAAGTTCAGGCAGGGTTCACCCAGCCTAGGAACAGAGGCTATAGGCTATAGTGCTATCATCTAAGTGGAATCATCTAATTACATGTACAGTGTCCTAGGCATGAATACATCTAGACATCAAGATAAATGGCAAACTATTATTTTTTAAGTCCCTTTCTACTCAAATTCATCAGGGGTACCACGAAATGCGGTGTTGAATGATAATGATAATTGTAACAGAATTATGGTTCAAGGCACTGTGGAGATCCAGTCAAGGTACAATGGTGGTTCAAAAACTCAGCTTGAGGAGGTAAATGTCCTATACTGTATGCCTACAGTGTGCTCGGGGCTTAGTGGATACACCACAGCACAGTTCACAGTGATTAACCCCCACACTGTCCCTTTTGGACCGAATTTAATTCTGAGATGACAACCAGGACTCCCCCACCACAACATTGTAATTCTAAGGCTAGAAAACCTTCCAGACTCAAACTTCCAGATTTCAAACACAGCATTGGTGTTAATCAGGTTAATAGATTTTCCAATAGGCCTACTGCATGCTTGGGTGGTTGTGGTTAGCCCTACCTTGTTTGTTTCAGTGCTTATATGATTTGATTGATGCTCACTGTCATATTGATTTGCATATTGACTATGAAATTGACATTGCAATGTGGGGTGTGTGGATTTTATGTCTTTGTCTCTCTCTCTCTCTGTGTGTGTGTGTGTGTGTGTGTGTGTGTGTGTGTGTGTGTGTGTGTGTGTGTGTGTGTGTGTGTGTGAGAGAGAGAGAGAATGTCTATATATTTCACTTTCAAAAGTAAATCAGTCTCAGGTGTGATAGGGATACATAGGACTGCAGAACTGTGATTCTATGGAGCTAAAACAAAGAGTGCATCGTTCACATAGGGTAAGTCCTAATATGGCCATTGACCTCTTTAGACTTTTGTATTTCCTTGTATTTATCTTAAATTGCTGGCCACCGATTCCCATTTTTTGGATAGACATAGACATAGACAAAAAATGGCATTATCTCAAAGACTGCACTGTGACTAGTGGTGGGCATAGATTTGTTTCTAGATCTAGATTAACCTCACTGTACTCTTGGAATTAGATGCATTAGGTGCACCAGCACAAAATTTAGGTGCACCCAAATTTTTCATTGCATTGCCTTTAACGCCAAAAGGTCACCTTTTTTTCGCTGTCCTTTCATATAATGATTTTTTTAACAAGAAAAAGCCATAGAAAAAGCTTGAAACACAGTAAAAGAATACACACACACACACACACACACATACTGTATATATGTACACACACACACACACACACACACACACACACACACACACATATATATATATATATACATGTGTATATATATATATATATATATATATATATATATATATATATATATATATATATATATATATATATGTATGTATGTATGTATGTATGTATATATATATATATATATATATATATATACAGTATATATAAATATACAGTATATATTCTTTAAATAAATATTTATATATTCTATATACTGACATTTCTGATATTCATGACAGCACACCTTATGCAGAGTGTAGCCTACCATTCACATTACAACTCCGCCTCTTTAATTCAGCTGTCTGCTTGAAGACTCAAAATATTGTAAACAAAGTAGCATAGTTGGCTAGCTTATCATAGTTTACTGGTTGGACTGTTCCGTTTCCCCACGTGTGTTTACTCTAAGTTTCAATGTAGGTTAATAGGCTACTTTTTCTCCTTGGGACAGGCGGGACAGAGTTTTGGAAAACATTGGTATTGAGATTATCAGTCAACTCAAGAGTTTTAATGAAATTTCTGCAGCAATGATGCTAACCGGATTTAATAATAATTTAGCTTGTCGTCTTCTATGCATCATTGCTTTCACGGTTGTGAATGTTTTATTTGGATTAAATGTGCATATTGAGGGACGGGTGTCCATTGAGCGCGCACGGGAGAGCGAGGGAGAGGGAGAGCAAGAGAAAGTGGGCCAAGGAGAGGAGGGTTATTTCTATACTGTTTGGTAAAGTTGCACGCATAGTCTACAATAAAAACCTTGTGAAAGAAAGCAGCCGAGCAGCGTCAGGTGCACCAGTGCGACCAAGATTTTTTTTCAGGCGCACTCTTAAACATTTTGGCCTTTCGCGCTAAAATATTAAGGTGAAAGTGATCATAGCTTGCGTGGTATAGACCCAGCTCCCAACCCAACTTTGAGAATAGATTAACACCGATATTTTGTTATCACCCGATAAGAGTAGCACATTAACACAGCACGTTAACGCAGATAACGCCCCACCACTATTTTTTTACATTCCATTTCTTCATACAATCAATTATAGTGTCACTTTTGGATAACAGTTAGTTATTCTGAAATAAGGAAATGATCTTATGTGCACACATATTACTAAATAGGGTAAATAGTGTGCTGTGAATTCGTTTTTTAAGTGATGATGTAATAATGGGATAATAAATAGTTTTCCGGGTCCAACGGCTTTCAAACTCACATGTTATTCTCCATAGACAGTAAAATAAACTATTATTTTCCGCTATTCTGACTAGCCTTTAAGAAAATTGTCATCTTATATGGACTTGTTGCCTCAACCTAATCAAATCTATATTTTTCGCGGAAGCCTGGACCTTACCCATTCATATATCATCTAGCTGCATAGCTACAGTGATTACTTTGTTAAAGTTTAGCAATTTTGTTTTAAAACCGCTAAAACGAAGGTGGTGATGACAAAGTCAACAAGTAGCAAAAAAAAAAGTAGTCTTTTCACAAAATAGCTGCTGGGTCCGTGACGTCGGACTTAACAACCGAATAGTAGAAAATGTATACGAGTATACAGTATGTGTCTATGATTGGCTATATATTATGAATGGAGAGTTTGTGTTGCTGTGCCATATTTGTGGTGTCTCTAGGCCTAGGGAGATGTCCCCCGAGACCTTTGGTCAGTCTTCTTGTGTCCTTATGTCTGCTGTAAGAACACAGACTTATATTTTCAATTTTAGGGCATTCAACATGCACAATCATGTCTCAGTCATGACAGCCACCTTACTGTACTGACTACTGACTAGCTCTATGATCTGGTTAACAATTAGTTGTAACCAAACTCCTCACTTCCCAGTCTTTCTTGTGGTCGCTGGAGTCATAACACTATAAAGCTTGAGGAGTCATAGAGCATTTTCACAGTGACAGCCTACATTTAAGCCTACCTTACACTGACAGACTTTGACAAGATTTGGAAAAGATTCTTGAAAGATTGCAGTCTTTTGAGTAAATTAGTTAAAAGACTACAATCTTTCAAGAATCTTTCCCAAATGTGACCCTGTAAAGCGGAACCAGTCGTTTCGGTAAAATTAATTAAATTAAGTTATTGTGCTCACGTGAACGGCCATAAACTAAGCTTTCCAACGATATGTATATCGAGGGTATTACACAAACTATCGCTAAAATGACAGCATCCAAAGTTGACATGGTTCTCCTGTCACGATATGCCAGAAGAGGAGAAATCACCTTTTTAAGCAGCGCGTGCACAACGGGAATGACAGCAAATGTGTTGAATCTTCGCCGGGTTTAACAGTCAAAACGTATGTTTTTCCGTGAAATGCGTTCACGATATGAAACTGTAGACTGTATACAGTCGAATAAGGCGAAAACGTGAAATTCAACATTTTAACCCGGAAGTTTGTTATTGTTGATTTTCTCAAAATAACGTTGTGCGCAAAACGACTGATTTCGCTATGAATGGTCACAAATCATGCCAACGTCTGTCTGTGTAAGGTAGGCTTTAATTGATTTGTTTCTGTTTGCTTGTGTAAGTTGGAATGCAACAATAGAGGGTTTTCTCCAAGATCAATACCCACTGAGCAAAAACTGGTCCAAAATATGTCCAGAAGACGTGGTCGCCGAACTCCTAGTCTTCAGACTAGCCAGAATTTCCTGGACGTTGAATAGATGTGTTGTTCTGGGTGTGATATAGGCGTCACTTGAAGACATCTGAAAGACTTAATTAGACATCCAGAAGACGTCCTCAGAGTAGCCAGAATGGCAGAACGTCTATTTGCAACTAATTTTGGCTGTCTATAGACGTCCCAAATGGGGACAGGCTGGACTATTGTCCCAATGTCATTTATTAACTGATTCAAATAGACGTTCAGATTATGACCTAACAGAATGATTATTTGCAACTAATGTTGGTTGTCTATAGACGTCCTGAACCGGGTCAGGCTGGACTATTGTCCCAGTGTCATTTATCAACTCATTTTGACTGTAAAAAAGACGTCCAGATCACAGACCACTGTTTTTTGGACGTCCATAGACATTGCTTGCTCAGTGGGTAAGCTTTAAAGCAGAAATGGGGTGACACCAGGGCTACTTACATCTGTATGTTTTTTTACAGGCCAAAATGTGGCAAAGGGTAACCATTGCAGGTGTGCTTATTCTTGGTGAGTTGGGTGCGCCAGACAAAACAATAATAATAATAATAATAATAATAATAATAAGGCAATGTAGGTAACATAAGGTAATATAAACTGATAAATTACATTTTCGATTCATATTTCACACTAAGCCATGGCACAATCAGCCTCAACGTCAACACCTGTCCCTGGCCTTGGCCCTGTCTCTGGCCCTGGCCCTGTAGAATTGGCCCCTACTACTACTACAACTACAACTGGAGCAACACAATCAACTATGACTGTAGTAACACAAACAGCTGCAACTGGAACACAAACGACTGCAACTGAAGCAACACAAACGACTACAACTGGTGCAACACAATCAACACCAACTGGAGCAACAGAGTCAAGTGCAACACAGTCAACTACAACTGGAGCAATACAATCAACTACAACTAGAGCAACACCATCAACTGCAACACAAGCAGCTACAACTGGAGCAACACAATCAACAGCTCTTGGAGAAACACAATCAACTAAAACTGAAGCAACACAATCAACTACAACTGGAGCAACACAATCAACTACAACTGGAGCGACACGATCAACTCCAACTGGAGCAACACAGTCAAGTGCAACACAGTCAACTACAACTGGAGCAATACAATCAACTATGACTGTAGAAACACCAGCAGTTACTGCTGGAGAAACACAATCAACTGCAACTGGAGCAACAAAATCAACTACAACTGAAGCAACACAATCAACTCCAACTGGAGCAACACAGCCAAGTGCAACACAGTCCACTACAACTGGAGCAATACAATCAACTATGAATGTAGGAACACCAGCAGCTACTGCTGGAGAAACACAATCAACTGCAAATGGAGCAACACAATCAACTACAACTGGAGCAACACAATCAACTACAACTGGAGCAACACAATCCACTACAACTGGAGCAACAAAATCAACTACAACTGGAGCAACAAAATCAACTACAACTGGAGCAACACAATCAACTACAACTGGAGCAACACAATCCACTACAACTGGAGCAACAGAGTCAAGTGCAACACAGTCAACTACAACTGGAGCATTACAATCAACTATGACTGTAGGAACTCAAGCAGCTACTTCAGGAGAAACACAATCAACTGCAACTGGAGCAACAAAATCAACTGCAACTGGAGCAACACAATCAACTGCAAGAAAGTCAACTGCAACTGGAGAAACACAATCAACTACAACTAGAGCAACACAATCAACTGTAACACAAGCAGCTACAACTGGAGCAACACAAACAACAGTTCTTGGAGCAACACAATCAACTACAACTGGAAAAACACAATCAACTATGACTGGAGCAACAGAATCAACAGTAACTGGAACAACGCGATCAACTACAACTGGAGCAACACAATCAACTCCAACCGGAGCAACACAGTCAAGTGCAACACAGTCAACTACAACTAGAGCAATACAATCAACTATGACTGTAGGAACACCAGCAGCTACTGCTGGAGAAACACAATCAACTGCAACTGAAGCAACACAATCAACTACAACTGGAACGACACAATCAACTCCAACTGGAGCAACACAGTCAAGTGCAACACAGTCAACTACAACTGGAGCAATACAATCAACTATGACTGTAGGAACACCAGCTGTTACTGCTGGAGAAACACAATCAACTGCAACTGGAGCAACACAATCAACAGCAATTGGAGGAACAAAATCAACTGCAACTGGTGCGACACAATCAACTGCAACTGGAGCAACACAATCAACTGCAACACAGTCAACTGCAACTGGAGAAACACAATCAACTACAACTGGAGCAACAAAGTCAAGTGAAACACAGTCAACTACAACTGGAGCAATACAATCAACTATGACTGTAGGAACACAAGCAGCTACTGCTGGAGAACCACAATCAACTACAACTGGAGCAACACAATCAACTATGACTGGAGCAACACAATCAACTACAACTGGAGCAACACAATCAACTACAACTGGAGCAACACAATCAACTGCAACTGGAGCAACACAATCAACTGCAACACAGTCAACTGCAACTCGAGAAACACAATCAACTACAACTAGAGCAACACAATCAACTGCAACACAAGCAACTACAACTGGAGCAACACAATCTACAGCTCTTGGAGCAACACAATCAACTACAACTGGAGCAACACAATCAACTGCAACTGAAGCTACACAATCAACTACAACTCGAGCAACACAATCAACTACAACTGGAGCAACACAATCCACTACAACTGGAGCAACACAATCAACTGCAACTGGAGCAAAACAATCAACTGCAAGTGGAGCAACACAATCCACTACAAATGGAGCAACACAGTCAAGTGCAATACAGTCAACTACAACTGGAGCAATACAATCAACTATGACTGTAGGAACACAAGCAGCTACTTCTGGAGAAACACATTCAACTGCAACTGGAGCAACACAATCAACTACAAATGGAGCAACACAATCAACTGCAACTGGGGCAACACAATCAACTGCAACACAGTCAACTGCAACTCGAGAAACACAATCAACTACAAATAGAGCAACACAATCAACTGCAACACAAGCAACTACAACTGGAGCAACACAATCTACAGCTCTTAGAGCAACACAATCAACTACAACTGAAGCAACACAATCAACTGCAACTGGAGCAATACAATCAACTACAACTGAAGCTACACAAACAACTACAACTGGAGCAACACAATCAACTACAACTGGAGCAACACAATCAACTGCAACTGGAGCAACACAATCAACTACAACTGGAGCAACACAATCCACTACAACTGGAGCAACACAATCAACTGCAACTGGAGCAATACAGCCAAGTGCAACACAGTCAACTATAACTGGAGCAATACAATCGACTGCAACACAGTCAACTGCAGCTGGAGCAACACAATCAACTATGACCGGAGCAACAGAATCAACTGCAACTGAAGCAACACAATCAACTACAACAGGAGCAACACAATCAACTACAACTGGAGCAACACAATCAACTGCAACTGGAGCAACACAGTCAAGTGCAACACAGTCAATCACAACTGGAGCAACACAATCAACTACAACTGGAGCAACACAGTCAAGTGCAACAGGAGCAACCCAATCAACTGCCACAGAGTCAACTGAAACTGGAGTGACACAATCAACTACAACTGGAGCAACACAGTCAAGTGCAACACAGCCAATCACAACAGGAGCAATACAATCACTTATGACTGTAAGAACACCAGCAGCTACTGCTGGAGAAACAAAATCAACTACAACTAGAGCAACACAATCAACTGCAACACAAGCAACTACAACTGGAGCAACACAATCTACAGCTCTTGGAGCAACACAATCAACTACAACTGGAGCAACACAATCAACTGCAACTGGAGCAATACAATCAACTACAACTGGAGCAACACAATCAACTACAACTGGAGCAACACAATCAACTGCAACACAGTCAACTGCAAGTCGAGAAACACAATCAACTACAACTAGAGCAACACAATCAACTGTAATACAAGCAACTACAACTGGAGCAACACAATCTACAGCTCTTGGAGCAACACAATCAACTACAACTGAAGCTACACAATCAACTACAACTGGAGCAACACAATCAACTACAACTGGAGCAACACAATCAACTACAACTGGAGCAACACAATCCACTACAAATGGAGCAACACAATCAACTGCAAGTGGAGCAACACAATCCACTACAAATGGAGCAACACAGTCAAGTGCAACACAGTCAACTACAACTGGAGCAATACAATCAACTATGACTGTAGGAACACAAGCAGCTACTTCTGGAGAAACACAATCAACTGCAACTGGAGCAACACAATCAACTACAAATGGAGCAACACAATCAACTGCAACTGGGGCAACACAATCAACTGCAACACAGTCAACTGCAACTCGAGAAACACAATCAACTACAAATAGAGCAACACAATTAACTGCAACACAAGCAACTACAACTGGAGCAACACAATCTACAGCTCTTAGAGCAACACAATCAACTACAACTGGAGCAACACAATCAACTGCAACTGGAGCAATACAATCAACTACAACTGAAGCTACACAATCAACTACAACTGGAGCAACACAATCCACTACAACTGGAGCAACACAATCAACTGCAACTGGAGCAACACAGCCAAGTGCAACAGAGTCAACTATAACTGGAGCAATACAATCGACTGCAACACAGTCAACTGCAGCTGGAGCAACACAATCAACTATGACCGGAGCAACAGAATCAACTGCAACTGAAGCAACACAATCAACTACAACAGGAGCAACACAATCAACTACAACTGGAGCAACACAATCAACTGCAACTGGAGCAACACAGTCAAGTGCAACACAGTCAATCACAACTGGAGCAACACAATCAACTGCAACTGGAGCAACACAGTCAAGTGCAACACAGTCAATCACAACTGGAGCAACACAATCAACTATGACCGGAGCAACAGAATCAACTGCAACTGAAGCAACACAATCAACTACAACAGGAGCAACACAATCAACTACAACTGGAGCAACACAATCAACTGCAACTGGAGCAACACAGTCAAGTGCAACACAGTCAATCACAACTGGAGCAATACAATCAACTATGACTGTAGGAACACCAGCAGCTACTGCTGGAGAAACAAAATCAACTATAACTGGAGCAACACAATCAACTACAACTGGAGCAACACAGTCAAGTGCAACTGGAGCAACCCAATCAACTGCCACACAGTCAACTGAAACTGGAGTGACACAATCAACTACAACTGGAGCAACACAATCAACTGCAACTGGAGCAACACAGTCAAGTGCAACACAGCCAATCACAACTGGAGCAATACAATCAACTATGACTGTAAGAACACCAGCAGCTACTGCTGGAGAAACAAAATCAACTACAACTAGAGCAACACAATCAACTGCAACACAAGCAACTACAACTGGAGCAACACAATCTACAGCTCTTGGAGCAACACAATCAACTACAACTGGAGCAACACAATCAACTGCAACTGGAGCAATACAATCAACTACAACTGGAGCAACACAATCAACTACAACTGGAGAAACAAAATCCACTACAGCTGGAGCAACACAATCAACTGCAACTGGAGCAACACAATCAACTGCAACACAGTCAACTGCAAGTCGAGAAACACAATCAACTACAACTAGAGCAACACAATCAACTGTAACACAAGCAACTACAACTGGAGCAACACAATCTACAGCTCTCGGAGCAACACAATCAACTGCAACTGGAGCAATACAATCAACTACAAATGGAGCAACACAATCTACAGCTCTTGGAGCAACACAATCAACTACAACTGGAGCAACACAATCAACTGCAACTGGAGCAATACAATCAACTACAACTGAAGCTACACAATCAACTACAACTGGAGCAACACAATCAACTACAACTGGAGCAACAAAATCAACTACAACACAGTCAACTGCAACTGGAGAAACACAATCAACTACAACTAGAGCAACACAATCAACTGCAACAAAAGCAACTACAACTGGAGCAACACAATCTACAGCTCTTGGAGCAACACAATCAACTACAACTGGAGCAACAAAATCAACTGCAACTGGGGCAATACAATCAAGTACAACTGGAGCAACACAATCAACTGCAACTAGACCAACACAGTCAAGTGCAACACAGTTAACTACAACTGGAGCTATACAATCAATTATGACTGTAGGAACACAAGGAGCTACTTCTGGAGAAACACAATCAACTGCAACTGGAGCAACACAATCAACAGCAATTGTAGGAACACAATCAACTGCAACTGGACCAACACAGTCAAGTGCAACACAGTCAACTGAAGCTGGAGCAATACAATCAACTCCAACTGGAGCAATACAATCAACTATGACTGTAGGAACACAAGCAGCTACTTCTGGAGCAATACAATCAACTACAACTGAAGCAACACAATCAACTACAACTGGAGCAACACAATCAACTACAACTGGAGCAACACAATCAACTCCAACTGGAGCAACACAGTCAAGTGCAAAACAGTCAACTACAACTGGAGCAATACAATCAACTATGACTGTAGGAACACAAGGTGCCACTGCTGAAGAAACACAATCAACTGCAACTGTAGCAACACAATCAACTGTTACAAAGTCAACTGCAACTGGAGAAACAAAATCAACTACAACTGGAGAAATACAATCAACTACAACTGAAGCAACACAATCAACTGCAACTGGAGCAATACAATCAACTACAACTGAAGCTACACAATCAACTACAACTGGAGCAACACAATCAACTACAACTGGAGCAACACAATCCACTACAACTGGAGCAACACAATCAACTGCAACTGGAGCAAGACAGCCAAGTGCAACACAGTCAACTATAACTGGAGCAATACAATCGACTGCAACACAATCAACTACAAATGGAGCAACACAATCAACTATGACTGGAGCAACAGAATCAACTGCAACTGAAGCAACACAATCAACTACAACTGGAGCAACACAATCAACTACAACTGGAGCAATACAATCAACTGCAACTGGAGCAACACAGTCAAGTGCAACACAGCCAATCACAACTGGAGCAATACAATCAACTATGACTGTAAGAACACCAGCAGCTACTGCTGGAGAAACAAAATCAACTACAACTAGAGCAACACAATCAACTGCAACACAAGCAACTACAACTGGAGCAACACAATCTACAGCTCTTGGAGCAACACAATCAACTACAACTGGAGCAACACAATCAACTGCAACTGGAGCAATACAATCAACTACAACTGGAGCAACACAATCTACAGCTCTTGGAGCAACACAATCAACTACAACTGGAGAAACACAATCAACTGCAACTGGAGCAATACAATCAACTACAACTGGAGCAACACAATCAACTACATTTGGAGCAACAAAATCCACTACAGCTGGAGCGACACAATCAACTGCAACTGGAGCAACACAATCAACTGCAACACAGTCAACTGCAACTCGAGAAACACAATCAACTACAACTAGAGCAACACAATCAACTGCAACACAAGCAACTACAACTGGAGCAACACAATCTACAGCTCTTGGAGCAACACAATCAACTACAACTGGAGCAACACAACCAACTGCAACTGGAGCAATACAATCAACTACAACTGGAGCAACACAATCTACAGCTCTTGGAGCAACACAATCAACTACAACTGGAGCAACACAATCAACTGCAACTGGAGCAATACAATCAACTACAACTGGAGCTACACTATCAACTACAACTGGAGCAACACAATCAACTACAACTGGAGCAACACAATCAACTACAACTCGAGCAACACAATCAACTGCAACTGGAGCAACACAATCAACTGCAACTGGAGCAACACAGTCAAGTGCAACACAGTCAACTATAAATGGAGCAATACAATCGACTGCAACACAGTCAACTGCAGCTGGAGAAACACAATCAACTATGACTGGAGCAACAGAATCAACTGCAACTGAAGCAACACAATCAACTACAACTGGAGCAACACAATCGACTACAACTGGAGCAACACAATCAACTGTCACTGGAGCAACACAGTCAATCACAACTGGAGCAATTCAATCAACTATGACTGTAGGAACACCAGCAGCTACTGCTGGAGAAACAAAATCAACTACAACTGGAGCAACACAATCAACTACAACTGGAACAACACAGTCAAGTGCAACTGGAGCAACCCAATCAACTGCAACACAATCAACTGAAACTGGAGTGACACAATCAACTACAACTGGAGCAACACAATCAACTGCAACTGGAGC
This sequence comes from Sardina pilchardus, assembly GCF_963854185.1. Taxonomy (NCBI): domain Eukaryota; kingdom Metazoa; phylum Chordata; class Actinopteri; order Clupeiformes; family Clupeidae; genus Sardina; species Sardina pilchardus. The sequence continues at coordinate 19,090,060 of NC_085009.1, forward strand.
AACACAATCAACTGCAACACAGTCAACTGCAACTGGAGAAACACAATCAACTACAACTAGAGCAACACAATCAACTGCAACACAAGCAACTACAACTGGAGCAACACAGTCTACATCTCTTGGAGCAACACAATCAACTACAACTGGAGCAACACAGTCAACTGCAACTGGAGCAATACAATCAACTACAACTGAAGCTACACAATCAACTACAACTGGAGCAACACAATCAACTACAACTGGAACAACACAATCCACTACAACTGGAGCAATACAATCAACTATGACTGTAGGAACACAAGCAGTTACTGCTGGAGAAACACAATCAACTGCAACTGGAGAAAAACAATCAACTACAACTGGTGCAACACAATCAACTGCAACACAAGCAACTACAACTGGAGCAACACAATCTACAGCACTTGGAGCAACACAATCAACTACAACTGGAGCAACACAATCAACTGCAACTGGAGCAATTCAATCAACTACAACTGGAGCAACACAATCAACTACAACTGGAGCAACACAATCCACTACAGCTGGAGCAACACAATCAACTGCACTTGGAGCAACACAATCCACTACAACTGGAGCAACACAATCAACTGCAACTGGAGCAACACAATCAACTGCAACACAGTCAACTGCAACTGGAGAAACACAATCAACTACAACTAGAGCAACACAATCAACTGCAACACAAGCAACTACAACTGGAGCAACACAATCAACTGCAACTGGAGCAATACAATCAACTACAACTGAAGCTACACAATCAACTACAACTGGAGCAACACAATCAACTACAACTGGAGCAACACAATCGACTACAACTGGAGCAACACAATCAACTGCAACTGGAGCAACACAGTCAAGTGCAACACAGTCAATCACAACTGGAGCAATACAATCAACTATGACTGTAGGAACACCAGCAGCTACTGCTGGAGAAACAAAATCAACTACAACTGGAGCAACACAAGCAACTACAACTGGAGCAACACAGTCTACATCTCTTGGAGCAACACAATCAACTACAACTGGAGCAACACAATCAACTGCAACTGGAGCAATACAATCAACTACAACTGAAGCTACACAATCAACTACAACTGGAGCAACACAATCAACTACAACTGGAACAACACAATCCACTACAACTGGAGCAATACAATCAACTATGACTGTAGGAACACAAGCAGTTACTGCTGGAGAAACACAATCAACTGCAACTGGAGAAAAACAATCAACCACAACTGGTGCAACACAATCAACTCCAACTGAAGCAACACAATCAACTGCAACACAGTCAACTGCAACTGGAGAAACACAATCAACTACAACTAGAGAAACACAATCAACTGCAACACAAGCAACTACAACTGGAGCAACACAATCTACAGCACTTGGAGCAACACAATCAACTACAACTGGAGCAACACAATCAACTGCAACTGGAGCAATTCAATCAACTACAACTGAAGCTACACAATCAACTACAACTGGAGCAACACAATCAACTACAAATGGAGCAACACAATCCACTACAACTGGAGCAACACAATCAACTGCAAATGGAGCAACACAATCAACTGCAACACAGTCAACTGCAACTGGAGAAACACAATCAACTACAACTAGAGCAACACAATCAACTGCAACACAAGCAACTACAACTGGAGCAACACAATCTACAGCACTTGGAGCAACACAATCAACTACAACTGGAGCAACACAATCAACTGCAACTGGAGCAATACAATCAACTACAACTGAAGCTACACAATCAACTACAACTGGAGCAACACAATCAACTGCAACTGGAGCAACACAATCAACTGCAACACAGTCAACTGCAACTGGAGAAACACAATCAACTACAACTAGAGCAACACAATCAACTGCAACACAAGCAACTACAACTGGGTCAACACAATCTACAGCACTTGGAGCAACACAATCAACTACAACTGGAGCAACACAATCAACTGCAACTGGAGCAATACAATCAACTACAACTGAAGCTACACAATCAACTACAACTGGAGCAACACAATCAACTACAACTGGAGCAACACAATCCACTACAGCTGGAGCAACACAATCAACTGCAACTGGACCAACACAGTCAAGTGCAACACAGTTAACTACAACTGGAGCTATACAATCAACTATGACTGTAGGAACACAAGGAGCTACTGCTAGAGAAACACAATCAACTGCAACTGGAGCAACACAATCAACAGCAATTGTAGGAACACAATCAACTGCAACTGGACCAACACAGTCAAGTGCAACACAGTCAACTGAAGCTGGAGCTACAAAATCAACTACAACTGGAGAAAGACAAACAACTGCAACTGGAGCAACACAATCAACTGCAACACAGTCAACTGCAACTGGAGAAAAACAATCAACTACAACTAGAGCAACACAATCTACAGCTCTTGGAGCAACACAATCAACTACAACTGGAGCAACACAATCAACTGCAACTGGAGCAATACAATCAACTACAACTGGAGCAACACAATCAACTACAACTGGAGCAACACAATCCACTACAGCTGGAGCAACACAATCAACTGCAACACAAGCAACTACAACTGGAGCAACACAATCTACAGCTCTTGGAGCAACACAATCAACTACAACTGGAGCAACACAATCAACTGCAACTGGAGCAATACAATCAACTACAACTGAAGCTACACAATCAACTACAACTGGAGCAACACAATCAACTACAACTGGAGCAACACAATCCTTTACAACTGGAGCAACACAATCAACTGCAACTGGAGCAACACAGTCAAGTGCAACACAGTCAACTATAACTGGAGCAATACAATCGACTGCAACACAGTCAACTGCAGCGGGAGAAACACAATTAACTATGACGGGAGCAACAGAATCAACTGCAACTGAAGCAACACAATCAACTACAACTGGAGCAACACAATCAACTACAACTGGAGCAACACAATCAACTGCAACTGGAGCAACACAGTCAAGTGCAACAGAGTCAATCACAACTGGAGCAATACAATCAACTATGACTGTAGGAACACCAGCAGCTACTGCTGGAGCAACACAGTCAAGTGCAACTGGAGCAACCCAATCAACTGCAACACAGTCAACTGAAACTGGAGTGACACAATCAACTACAACTGGAGCAACACAATCAACTGCAACTGGAGCAACACAGTCAAGTGCAACACAGTCAATCACAACTGGAGCAATACAATCAACTATGACTGTAGGAACACCAGCAGCTACTGCTGGAGAAACAAAATCAACTACAACTGGAGCTACACAATCAACTACAACTGGAGCAAGACAAACAACTGCAACTGGAGCAACACAATCAACTGCAACACAGTCAACTGCAACTGGAGAAACACAATCAACTACAACTAGAGCAACACAATCAACTGCAACACAAGCAACTACAACTGGGTCAACACAATCTACAGCACTTGGAGCAACACAATCAACTACAACGGGAGCAACACAATCAACTGCAACTGGAGAAATACAATCAACTACAACTGAAGCTACACAATCAACTACAACTGGAGCAACACAATCAACTACAACTGAAGCTACACAATCAACTACAACTGGAGCAACACAATCAACTGCAACTGGAGCAACACAATCAACTGCAACACAGTCAACTGCAACTGGAGAAACACAATCAACTGCAACACAAGCAACTACAACTGGAGCAACACAATCTACAGCACTTGGAGCAACACAATCAACTACAACTGGAGCAACACAATCAACTGCAACTGGAACAATTCAATCAACTACAACTGAAGCTACACAATCAACTACAACTGGAGCAACACAATCGACTACAACTGGAGCAACACAATCCACTACAACTGGAGCAACACAATCAACTGCAACTGGAGCAACACAATCAACTGCAACACAGTCAACTGCAACTGGAGAAACACAATCAACTACAACTAGAGCAACACAATCAACTGCAACACAAGCAACTACAACTGGGTCAACACAATCTACAGCACTTGGAGCAACACAATCAACTACAACTGGAGCAACACAATCAACTACAACTGGAGCAACACAATCAACTGCAACTGGAGCAACACAATCAACTACAACTGGAGCAACACAATCCACTACAACTGGAGCAACACAATCAACTGCAACTGGAGCAACACAAACAACTGCAACTGGAGCAACACAATCAACTGCAACACAGTCAACTGCAACTGGAGAAAAACAATCAACTACAACTAGAGCAACACAATCTACAGCTCTTGGAGCAACACAATCAACTACAACTGGAGCAACACAATCAACTGCAACTGGAGCAATACAATCAACTACAACTGGAGCAACACAATCAACTACAACTGGAGCAACACAATCCACTACAGCTGGAGCAACACAATCAACTGCAACTGGAGCAACACAATCAACTGCAACACAGTCAACTGCAACTCGAGAAACACAATCAACTACAACTAGAGCAACACAATCAACTGCAACACAAGCAACTACAACTGGAGCAACACAATCTACAGCTCTTGGAGCAACACAATCAACTACAACTGAAGCTACACAATCAACTACAACTGGAGCAACACAATCAACTACAACTGGAGCAACACAATCCTTTACAACTGGAGCAACACAATCAACTGCAACTGGAGCAACACAGTCAAGTGCAACACAGTCAACTATAACTGGAGCAATACAATCGACTGCAACACAGTCAACTGCAGCGGGAGAAACACAATTAACTATGACGGGAGCAACAGAATCAACTGCAACTGAAGCAACACAATCAACTACAACTGGAGCAACACAATCAACTGCAACTGGAGCAACACAGTCAAGTGCAACAGAGTCAATCACAACTGGAGCAATACAATCAACTATGACTGTAGGAACACCAGCAACTACTGCTGGAGCAACACAGTCAAGTGCAACTGGAGCAACCCAATCAACTGCAACACAGTCAACTGAAACTGGAGTGACACAATCAACTACAACTGGAGCAACACAATCAACTGCAACTGGAGCAACACAGTCAAGTGCAACACAGTCAATCACAACTGGAGCAATACAATCAACTATGACTGTAGGAACACCAGCAGCTACTGCTGGAGAAACAAAATCAACTACAACTGGAGCAACACAATCAACTACAACTGGAGCAACACAGTCAAGTGCAAATGGAGCAACCCAATCAACTGCAACAAAGTCAACTGAAACTGGTGTGACACAATCAACTACAACTGGAGCAACACAATCAACTGCAACTGGAGCAACACAATCAACTGCAACACAGTCAACTGCAACTCGAGAAACACAATCAACTACAACTAGAGCAACACAATCAACTGCAACACAAGCAACTAAAACTGGGTCAACACAATCTACAGCACTTGGAGCAACACAATCAACTACAACTGGAGCAACACAATCAACTGCAACTGGAGCAATACAATCAACTACAACTGAAGCTACACAATCAACTACAACTGGAGCAACACAATCAACTACGACTGGAGCAACACAATCCACTACAACTGGAGCAACACAATCAACTGCAACTGGAGCAACACAATCAATTGCAACACAGTCAACTGCAACTGGAGAAACACAATCAACTGCAACACAAGCAACTACAACTGGAGCAACACAATCTACAGCACTTGGAGCAACACAATCAACTACAACTGGAGCAACACAATCAACTGCAACTGGAGCAATTCAATCAACTACAACTGAAGCTACACAATCAACTACAACTGGAGCAACACAATCGACTACAACTGGAGCAACACAATCCACTACAACTGGAGCAACACAATCAACTGCAACACAGTCAACTGCAACTGGAGAAACACAATCAACTACAACTAGAGCAACACAATCAACTGCAACACAAGCAACTACAACTGGGTCAACACAATCTACAGCACTTGGAGCAACACAATCAACTACAACTGGAGCAACACAATCAACTGCAACTGGAGCTACACAATCAACTACAACTGGAGCAACACAATCCACTACAACTGGAGCAACACAATCAACTGCAACTGGAGCAACACAATCAACTGCAACACAGTCAACTGCAACTGGAGAAACACAATCAACTACAACTAGAGCAACACAATCAACTGCAACACAAGCAACTACAACTGGGTCAACACAATCTACAGCACTTGGAGCAACACAATCAACTACAACTGGAGCAACACAATCAACTGCAACTGGAGCAATACAATCAACTACAACTGAAGCTACACAATCAACTACAACTGGAGCAACACAATCAACTACAACTGGAGCAACACAATCCACTACAGCTGGAGCAACACAATCAACTGCAACTGGACCAACACAGTCAAGTGCAACACAGTTAACTACAACTGGAGCTATACAATCAACTATGACTGTAGGAACACAAGGAGCTACTGCTAGAGAAACACAATCAACTGCAACTGGAGCAACACAATCAACAGCAATTGTAGGAACACAATCAACTGCAACTGGACCAACACAGTCAAGTGCAACACAGTCAACTGAAGCTGGAGCTACACAATCAACTACAACTGGAGCAAGACAAACAACTGCAACTGGAGCAACACAATCAACTGCAACACAGTCAACTGCAACTGGAGAAAAACAATCAACTACAACTAGAGCAACACAATCTACAGCTCTTGGAGCAACACAATCAACTATAACTGGAGCAACACAATCAACTGCAACTGGAGCAATACAATCAACCACAACTGGAGCAACACAATCAACTGCAACTGGAGCAACACAATCCACTACAGCTGGAGCAACACAATCAACTGCAACTGGAGCAACACAATCAACTGCAACACAGTCAACTGCAACTCGAGAAACACAATCAACTACAACTAGAGCAACACAATCAACTGCAACACAAGCAACTACAACTGGAGCAACACAATCTACAGCTCTTGGAGCAACACAATCAACTACAACTGGAGCAACACAATCAACTGCAACTGGAGCAATACAATCAACTACAACTGAAGCTACACAATCAACTACAACTGGAGCAACACAATCAACTACAACTGGAGCAACACAATCCACTACAACTGGAGCAACACAATCAACTGCAACTGGAGCAACACAGGCAAGTGCAACACAGTCAACTATAACTGGAGCAATACAATCGACTGCAACACAGTCAAATGCAGCGGGAGAAACACAATTAACTATGACTGGAGCAACAGAATTAACTGCAACTGAAGCAACACAATCAACTACAACTAGAGCAACACAATCAACTACAACTGGAGCAACACAATCAACTGCAACTGGAGCAACACAGTCAAGTGCAACACAGTCAATCACAACTGGAGCAATACAATCAACTATGACTGTAGGAACACCAGCAGCTACTGCTGGAGCAACACAGTCAAGTGCAACTGGAGCAACCCAATCAACTGCAACACAGTCAACTGAAACTGGAGTGACACAATCAACTACAACTGGAGCAACACAATCAACTACAACTGGAGCAACACAGTCAAGTGCAAATGGAGCAACTCAATCAACTGCAACAAAGTCAACTGAAACTGGAGTGACACAATCAACTACAACTGGAGCAACACAATCAACTGCAACTGGAGCAATTCAATCAACTACAACTGAAGCTACACAATCAACTACAACTGGAGCAACACAATCAACTACAACTGGAGCAACACAATCAACTGCAACTGGAGCAACACAATCAAATGCAACACAGTCAACTGCAACTGGAGAAACACAATCAACTACAACTAGAGCAACACAATCAACTGCAACACAAGCAACTACAACTGGGTCAACACAATCTACAGCACTTGGAGCAACACAATCAACTACAACTGGAGCAACACAATCCACTGCAACTGGAGCAATACAATCAACTACAACTGAAGCTACACAATCAACTACAACTGGAGCAACACAATCCACTACAACTGGAGCAACACAATCAACAGCAATTGTAGGAACACAATCAACTGCAACTGGACCAACACAGTCAAGTGCAACACAGTCAACTGAAGCTGGACCAACACAATCAACTATGACTGGAGCAACAGAATCAACAGCAACTGGAGCTACACAATCAACAGCAACTAGAGCAACACAATCAACTGCAACGCAATCTACAGCACTTGGAGCAACACAATCAACTACAACTGGAGCAACACAATCAACTGCAACAGGAGCAATACAATCAACTACAACTGAAGCTACACAATCAGCTACAACTGGAGCAACACAATCAACTACAACTGGAGCAACACAATCCACTACAACTGGAGCAACACAATCAACTGCAACTGGACCAACACAGTCAAGTGCAACACATTTAACTACAACTGGAGCTATACAATCAACTATGACTGTAGGAACACAAGGACCTACTGCTGGAGAAACACAATCAACTGCAACTGGAGCAACACAATCAACAGCAATTGTAGGAACACAATCAACTGCAACTGGACCAACACAGTCAAGTGCAACACAGTCAACTGAAGCTGGAGCTACACAATCAACTACAACTGGAGCAAGACAAACAACTGCAACTGGAGCAACACAATCAACTGCAACACAGTCAACTGCAACTGGAGAAAAACAATCAACTACAACTAGAGCGACACAATCTACAGCTCTTGGAGCAACACAATCAACTACAACTGGAGCAACACAATCAACTGCAACTGGAGCAATACAATCAACTACAACTGGAGCAACACAATCAACTACAACTGGAGCAACACAATCCACTACATCTGGAGCAACACAATCAACTGCAACACAAGCAACTACAACTGGAGCAACACAATCTACAGCTCTTGGAGCAACACAATCAACTACAACTGGAGCAACACAATCAACTGCAACTGGAGCAATACAATCAACTACAACTGAAGCTACACAATCAACTACAACTGGAGCAACACAATCAACTACAACTGGAGCAACACAATCCTTTACAACTGGAGCAACACAATCAACTGCAACTGGAGCAACACAGTCAAGTGCAACACAGTCAACTATAACTGGAGCAATACAATCGACTGCAACACAGTCAACTGCAGCGGGAGAAACACAATTAACTATGACGGGAGCAACAGAATCAACTGCAACTGAAGCAACACAATCAACTACAACTGGAGCAACACAATCAACTACAACTGGAGCAACACAATCAACTGCAACTGGAGCAACACAGTCAAGTGCAACAGAGTCAATCACAACTGGAGCAATACAATCAACTATGACTGTAGGAACACCAGCAGCTACTGCTGGAGCAACACAGTCAAGTGCAACTGGAGCAACCCAATCAACTGCAACACAGTCAACTGAAACTGGAGTGACACAATCAACTACAACTGGAGCAACACAATCAACTGCAACTGGAGCAACACAGTCAAGTGCAACACAGTCAATCACAACTGGAGCAATACAATCAACTATGACTGTAGGAACACCAGCAGCTACTGCTGGAGAAACAAAATCAACTACAACTGGAGCAACACAATCAACTACAACTGGAGCAACACAGTCAAGTGCAAATGGAGCAATACAATCAACTGCAACAAAGTCAACTGAAACTGGAGTGACACAATCAACTACAACTGGAGCAACACAATCAACTGCAACTAGAGCAACACAATCAACTGCAACACAGTCAACTGCAACTGGAGAAACACAATCAACTACAACTAGAGCAACACAATCAACTGCAACACAAGCAACTACAACTGGGTCAACACAATCTACAGCACTTGGAGCAACACAATCAACTACAACTGGAGCAACACAATCAACTGCAACTGGAGCAATACAATCAACTACAACTGAAGCTACACAATCAACTACAACTGGAGCAACACAATCAACTACAACTGGAGCAACACAATCCACTACAACTGGAGCAACACAATCAACTGCAACTGGAGCAACACAATCAACTGCAACACAGTCAACTGCAACTGGAGAAACACAATCAACTGCAACACAAGCAACTACAACTGGAGCAACACAATCTACAGCACTTGGAGCAACACAATCAACTACAACTGGAGCAACACAATCAACTGCAACTGGAGCAATTCAATCAACTACAACTGAAGCTACACAATCAACTACAACTGGAGCAACACAATCGACTACAACTGGAGCAACACAATCCACTACAACTGGAGCAACACAATCAACTGCAACTGGAGCAACACAATCAACTGCAACACAGTCAACTGCAACTGGAGAAACACAATCAACTACAACTAGAGCAACACAATCAACTGCAACACAAGCAACTACAACTGGGTCAACACAATCTACAGCACTTGGAGCAACACAATCAACTACAACTGGAGCAACACAATCAACTACAACTGGAGCAACACAATCAACTGCAACTGGAGCAACACAATCAACTACAACTGGAGCAACACAATCCACTACAACTGGAGCAACACAATCAACTGCAACTGGAGCAACACAATCAACTGCAACTGGACCAACACAGTCAAGTGCAACACAGTCAACTGAAGCTGGAGCTACACAATCAACTACAACTGGAGCAAGACAAACAACTGCAACTGGAGCAACACAATCAACTGCAACACAGTCAACTGCAACTGGAGAAAAACAATCAACTACAACTAGAGCAACACAATCTACAGCTCTTGGAGCAACACAATCAACTACAACTGGAGCAACACAATCAACTGCAACTGGAGCAACACAATCAACTACAACTGGAGCAACACAATCCACTACAACTGGAGCAACACAATCAACTACAACTGGAGCAACACAATCCACTACAACTGGAGCAACACAATCAACTGCAACACAGTCAACTGCAACTGGAGAAACACAATCAACTACAACTAGAGCAACACAATCAACTGCAACACAAGCAACTACAACTGGGTCAACACAATCTACAGCACTTGGAGCAACACAATCAACTACAACTGGAGCAACACAATCAACTGCAACTGGAGCAATACAATCAACTACAACTGAAGCTACACAATCAACTACAACTGGAGCAACACAATCAACTACAACTGGAGCAACACAATCCACTACAACTGGAGCAACACACTCAACTGCAACTCGAGCAACACAATCAACTGCAACACAGTCAACTGCAACTGGAGAAACACAATCAACTGCAACACAAGCAACTACAACTGGAGCAACACAATCTACAGCACTTGGAGCAACACACTCAACTGCAACTCGAGCAACACAATCAACTGCAACACAGTCAACTGCAACTGGAGAAACACAATCAACTGCAACACAAGCAACTACAACTGGAGCAACACAATCTACAGCACTTGGAGCAACACAATCAACTACAACTGGAGCAACACAATCAACTGCAACTGGAACAATTCAATCAACTACAACTGAAGCTACACAATCAACTACAACTGGAGCAACACAATCGACTACAACTGGAGCAACACAATCCACTACAACTGGAGCAACACAATCAACTGCAACTGGAGCAACACAGTCAACTGCAACACAGTCAACTGCAACTGGAGAAACACAATCAACTACAACTAGAGCAACACAATCAACTGCAACACAAGCAACTACAACTGGGTCAACACAATCTACAGCACTTGGAGCAACACAATCAACTACAACTGGAGCAACACTATCAACTACAACTGGAGCAACACAATCAACTGCAACTGGAGCAACACAATCAACTACAACTGGAGCAACACAATCCACTACAACTGGAGTAACACAATCAACTGCAACTGGAGCAACACAATCAACTGCAACTGGACCAACACAGTCAAGTGCAACACAGTCAACTGAAGCTGGAGCTACACAATCAACTACAACTGGAGCAAGACAAACAACTGCAACTGGAGCAACACAATCAACTGCAACACAGTCAACTGCAACTGGAGAAAAACAATCAACTACAACTAGAGCAACACAATCTACAGCTCTTGGAGCAACACAATCAACTACAACTGGAGCAACACAATCAACTGCAACTGGAGCAATACAATCAACTACAACTGGAGCAACACAATCAACTACAACTGGAGCAACACAATCCACTACAGCTGGAGCAACACAATCAACTGCAACTGGAGCAACACAATCAACTGCAACACAGTCAACTGCAACTCGAGAAACACAATCAACTACAACTAGAGCAACACAATCAACTGCAACACAAGCAACTACAACTGGAGCAACACAATCTACAGCTCTTGGAGCAACACAATCAACTACAACTGAAGCTACACAATCAACTACAACTGGAGCAACACAATCAACTACAACTGGAGCAACACAATCCTTTACAACTGGAGCAACACAATCAACTGCAACTGGAGCAACACAGTCAAGTGCAACACAGTCAACTATAACTGGAGCAATACAATCGACTGCAACACAGTCAACTGCAGCGGGAGAAACACAATTAACTATGACGGGAGCAACAGAATCAACTGCAACTGAAGCAACACAATCAACTACAACTGGAGCAACACAATCAACTGCAACTGGAGCAACACAGTCAAGTGCAACAGAGTCAATCACAACTGGAGCAATACAATCAACTATGACTGTAGGAACACCAGCAGCTACTGCTGGAGCAACACAGTCAAGTGCAACTGGAGCAACCCAATCAACTGCAACACAGTCAACTGAAACTGGAGTGACACAATCAACTACAACTGGAGCAACACAATCAACTGCAACTGGAGCAACACAGTCAAGTGCAACACAGTCAATCACAACTGGAGCAATACAATCAACTATGACTGTAGGAACACCAGCAGCTACTGCTGGAGAAACAAAATCAACTACAACTGGAGCAACACAATCAACTACAACTGGAGCAACACAGTCAAGTGCAAATGGAGCAACCCAATCAACTGCAACAAAGTCAACTGAAACTGGAGTGACACAATCAACTACAACTGGAGCAACACAATCAACTGCAACTGGAGCAACACAATCAACTGCAACACAGTCAACTGCAACTGGAGAAACACAATCAACTACAACTAGAGCAACACAATCAACTGCAACACAAGCAACTACAACTGGGTCAACACAATCTACAGCACTTGGAGCAACACAATCAACTACAACTGGAGCAACACAATCAACTGCAACTGGAGCAATACAATCAACTACAACTGAAGCTACACAATCAACTACAACTGGAGCAACACAATCAACTACAACTGGAGCAACACAATCCACTACAACTGGAGCAACACAATCAACTGCAACTGGAGCAACACAATCAATTGCAACACAGTCAACTGCAACTGGAGAAACACAATCAACTGCAACACAAGCAACTACAACTGGAGCAACACAATCTACAGCACTTGGAGCAACACAATCAACTACAACTGGAACAATACAATCAACTGCAACTGGAGCAATTCAATCAACTACAACTGAAGCTACACAATCAACTACAACTGGAGCAACACAATCGACTACAACTGGAGCAACACAATCCACTACAACTGGAGCAACACAATCAACTGCAACACAGTCAACTGCAACTGGAGAAACACAATCAACTACAACTGGAGCAACACAATCAACTACAACTGGAGCAACACAATCCACTACAGCTGGAGCAACACAATCAACTGCAACTGGACCAACACAGTCAAGTGCAACACAGTTAACTACAACTGGAGCTATACAATCAACTATGACTGTAGGAACACAAGGAGCTACTGCTAGAGAAACACAATCAACTGCAACTGGAGCAACACAATCAACAGCAATTGTAGGAACACAATCAACTGCAACTGGACCAACACAGTCAAGTGCAACACAGTCAACTGAAGCTGGAGCTACACAATCAACTACAACTGGAGCAAGACAAACAACTGCAACTGGAGCAACACAATCAACTGCAACACAGTCAACTGTAACTGGAGAAACACAATCAACTACAACTAGAGCAACACAATCGACTGCAACACAACCAGCTACAACTGGAGCAACACAATCAACAGCTCTTGGAGCAACAAAATCAACTACAACTGGAGCAATACAATCAACTGCAACTGGAGCAACACAATCAACTGCAACACAGTCAACTGTAACTGGAGAAACACAATCAACTACAACTAGAGCAACACAATCGACTGCAACACAACCAGCTACAACTGGAGCAACACAATCAACAGCTCTTGGAGCAACAAAATCAACTGCAACTGGAGCAATACAATCAACTATTACTGTAGAAACACAAGCAGCTACTGCTGGAGAAACACAATCAACTGCAACTGAAGCATCACAATCAACAGCTCTTGGAGCAACACAATCAACTACAACTGGAGCAACACAATCAACTGCAACTGGAGCAATACAATCAACTACAACTGAAGCTACACAATCAACTACAACTGGAGCAACACAATCAACTACAACTGGAGCAACACAATCCACTACAACTGGAGCAACACAATCAACTGCAACTGGAGCAACACAGGCAAGTGCAACACAGTCAACTATAACTGGAGCAATACAATCGACTGCAACACAGTCAAATGCAGCGGGAGAAACACAATTAACTATGACTGGAGCAACAGAATTAACTGCAACTGAAGCAACACAATCAACTACAACTAGAGCAACACAATCAACTACAACTGGAGCAACACAATCAACTGCAACTGGAGCAACACAGTCAAGTGCAACACAGTCAATCACAACTGGAGCAATACAATCAACTATGACTGTAGGAACACCAGCAGCTACTGCTGGAGCAACACAGTCAAGTGCAACTGGAGCAACCCAATCAACTGCAACACAGTCAACTGAAACTGGAGTGACACAATCAACTACAACTGGAGCAACACAATCAACTACAACTGGAGCAACACAGTCAAGTGCAAATGGAGCAACTCAATCAACTGCAACAAAGTCAACTGAAACTGGAGTGACACAATCAACTACAACTGGAGCAACACAATCAACTGCAACTGGAGCAATTCAATCAACTACAACTGAAGCTACACAATCAACTACAACTGGAGCAACACAATCAACTACAACTGGAGCAACACAATCAACTGCAACTGGAGCAACACAATCAAATGCAACACAGTCAACTGCAACTGGAGAAACACAATCAACTACAACTAGAGCAACACAATCAACTGCAACACAAGCAACTACAACTGGGTCAACACAATCTACAGCACTTGGAGCAACACAATCAACTACAACTGGAGCAACACAATCCACTGCAACTGGAGCAATACAATCAACTACAACTGAAGCTACACAATCAACTACAACTGGAGCAACACAATCCACTACAACTGGAGCAACACAATCAACAGCAATTGTAGGAACACAATCAACTGCAACTGGACCAACACAGTCAAGTGCAACACAGTCAACTGAAGCTGGACCAACACAATCAACTATGACTGGAGCAACAGAATCAACAGCAACTGGAGCTACACAATCAACAGCAACTAGAGCAACACAATCAACTGCAACGCAATCTACAGCACTTGGAGCAACAAAATCAACTACAACTGGAGCAACACAATCAACTGCAACAGGAGCAATACAATCAACTACAACTGAAGCTACACAATCAGCTACAACTGGAGCAACACAATCAACTACAACTGGAGCAACACAATCCACTACAACTGGAGCAACACAATCAACTGCAACTGGACCAACACAGTCAAGTGCAACACATTTAACTACAACTGGAGCTATACAATCAACTATGACTGTAGGAACACAAGGACCTACTGCTGGAGAAACACAATCAACTGCAACTGGAGCAACACAATCAACAGCAATTGTAGGAACACAATCAACTGCAACTGGACCAACACAGTCAAGTGCAACACAGTCAACTGAAGCTGGAGCTACACAATCAACTACAACTGGAGCAAGACAAACAACTGCAACTGGAGCAACACAATCAACTGCAACACAGTCAACTGCAACTGGAGAAAAACAATCAACTACAACTAGAGCGACACAATCTACAGCTCTTGGAGCAACACAATCAACTACAACTGGAGCAACACAATCAACTGCAACTGGAGCAATACAATCAACTACAACTGGAGCAACACAATCAACTACAACTGGAGCAACACAATCCACTACATCTGGAGCAACACAATCAACTGCAACACAAGCAACTACAACTGGAGCAACACAATCTACAGCTCTTGGAGCAACACAATCAACTACAACTGGAGCAACACAATCAACTGCAACTGGAGCAATACAATCAACTACAACTGAAGCTACACAATCAACTACAACTGGAGCAACACAATCAACTACAACTGGAGCAACACAATCCTTTACAACTGGAGCAACACAATCAACTGCAACTGGAGCAACACAGTCAAGTGCAACACAGTCAACTATAACTGGAGCAATACAATCGACTGCAACACAGTCAACTGCAGCGGGAGAAACACAATTAACTATGACGGGAGCAACAGAATCAACTGCAACTGAAGCAACACAATCAACTACAACTGGAGCAACACAATCAACTACAACTGGAGCAACACAATCAACTGCAACTGGAGCAACACAGTCAAGTGCAACAGAGTCAATCACAACTGGAGCAATACAATCAACTATGACTGTAGGAACACCAGCAGCTACTGCTGGAGCAACACAGTCAAGTGCAACTGGAGCAACCCAATCAACTGCAACACAGTCAACTGAAACTGGAGTGACACAATCAACTACAACTGGAGCAACACAATCAACTGCAACTGGAGCAACACAGTCAAGTGCAACACAGTCAATCACAACTGGAGCAATACAATCAACTATGACTGTAGGAACACCAGCAGCTACTGCTGGAGAAACAAAATCAACTACAACTGGAGCAACACAATCAACTACAACTGGAGCAACACAGTCAAGTGCAAATGGAGCAATACAATCAACTGCAACAAAGTCAACTGCAACTGAAGCAACACAATCAACTACAACTAGAGCAACACAATCAACTACAACTGGAGCAACACAATCAACTGCAACTGGAGCAACACAGTCAAGTGCAACACAGTCAATCACAACTGGAGCAATACAATCAACTATGACTGTAGGAACACCAGCAGCTACTGCTGGAGCAACACAGTCAAGTGCAACTGGAGCAACCCAATCAACTGCAACACAGTCAACTGAAACTGGAGTGACACAATCAACTACAACTGGAGCAACACAATCAACTACAACTGGAGCAACACAGTCAAGTGCAAATGGAGCAACTCAATCAACTGCAACAAAGTCAACTGAAACTGGAGTGACACAATCAACTACAACTGGAGCAACACAATCAACTGCAACTGGAGCAATTCAATCAACTACAACTGAAGCTACACAATCAACTACAACTGGAGCAACACAATCAACTACAACTGGAGCAACACAATCAACTGCAACTGGAGCAACACAATCAAATGCAACACAGTCAACTGCAACTGGAGAAACACAATCAACTACAACTAGAGCAACACAATCAACTGCAACACAAGCAACTACAACTGGGTCAACACAATCTACAGCACTTGGAGCAACACAATCAACTACAACTGGAGCAACACAATCCACTGCAACTGGAGCAATACAATCAACTACAACTGAAGCTACACAATCAACTACAACTGGAGCAACACAATCCACTACAACTGGAGCAACACAATCAACAGCAATTGTAGGAACACAATCAACTGCAACTGGACCAACACAGTCAAGTGCAACACAGTCAACTGAAGCTGGACCAACACAATCAACTATGACTGGAGCAACAGAATCAACAGCAACTGGAGCTACACAATCAACAGCAACTAGAGCAACACAATCAACTGCAACGCAATCTACAGCACTTGGAGCAACAAAATCAACTACAACTGGAGCAACACAATCAACTGCAACAGGAGCAATACAATCAACTACAACTGAAGCTACACAATCAGCTACAACTGGAGCAACACAATCAACTACAACTGGAGCAACACAATCCACTACAACTGGAGCAACACAATCAACTGCAACTGGACCAACACAGTCAAGTGCAACACATTTAACTACAACTGGAGCTATACAATCAACTATGACTGTAGGAACACAAGGACCTACTGCTGGAGAAACACAATCAACTGCAACTGGAGCAACACAATCAACAGCAATTGTAGGAACACAATCAACTGCAACTGGACCAACACAGTCAAGTGCAACACAGTCAACTGAAGCTGGAGCTACACAATCAACTACAACTGGAGCAAGACAAACAACTGCAACTGGAGCAACACAATCAACTGCAACACAGTCAACTGCAACTGGAGAAAAACAATCAACTACAACTAGAGCGACACAATCTACAGCTCTTGGAGCAACACAATCAACTACAACTGGAGCAACACAATCAACTGCAACTGGAGCAATACAATCAACTACAACTGGAGCAACACAATCAACTACAACTGGAGCAACACAATCCACTACATCTGGAGCAACACAATCAACTGCAACACAAGCAACTACAACTGGAGCAACACAATCTACAGCTCTTGGAGCAACACAATCAACTACAACTGGAGCAACACAATCAACTGCAACTGGAGCAATACAATCAACTACAACTGAAGCTACACAATCAACTACAACTGGAGCAACACAATCAACTACAACTGGAGCAACACAATCCTTTACAACTGGAGCAACACAATCAACTGCAACTGGAGCAACACAGTCAAGTGCAACACAGTCAACTATAACTGGAGCAATACAATCGACTGCAACACAGTCAACTGCAGCGGGAGAAACACAATTAACTATGACGGGAGCAACAGAATCAACTGCAACTGAAGCAACACAATCAACTACAACTGGAGCAACACAATCAACTACAACTGGAGCAACACAATCAACTGCAACTGGAGCAACACAGTCAAGTGCAACAGAGTCAATCACAACTGGAGCAATACAATCAACTATGACTGTAGGAACACCAGCAGCTACTGCTGGAGCAACACAGTCAAGTGCAACTGGAGCAACCCAATCAACTGCAACACAGTCAACTGAAACTGGAGTGACACAATCAACTACAACTGGAGCAACACAATCAACTGCAACTGGAGCAACACAGTCAAGTGCAACACAGTCAATCACAACTGGAGCAATACAATCAACTATGACTGTAGGAACACCAGCAGCTACTGCTGGAGAAACAAAATCAACTACAACTGGAGCAACACAATCAACTACAACTGGAGCAACACAGTCAAGTGCAAATGGAGCAATACAATCAACTGCAACAAAGTCAACTGAAACTGGAGTGACACAATCAACTACAACTGGAGCAACACAATCAACTGCAACTAGAGCAACACAATCAACTGCAACACAGTCAACTGCAACTGGAGAAACACAATCAACTACAACTAGAGCAACACAATCAACTGCAACACAAGCAACTACAACTGGGTCAACACAATCTACAGCACTTGGAGCAACACAATCAACTACAACTGGAGCAACACAATCAACTGCAACTGGAGCAATACAATCAACTACAACTGAAGCTACACAATCAACTACAACTGGAGCAACACAATCAACTACAACTGGAGCAACACAATCCACTACAACTGGAGCAACACAATCAACTGCAACTGGAGCAACACAATCAACTGCAACACAGTCAACTGCAACTGGAGAAACACAATCAACTGCAACACAAGCAACTACAACTGGAGCAACACAATCTACAGCACTTGGAGCAACACAATCAACTACAACTGGAGCAACACAATCAACTGCAACTGGAACAATTCAATCAACTACAACTGAAGCTACACAATCAACTACAACTGGAGCAACACAATCGACTACAACTGGAGCAACACAATCCACTACAACTGGAGCAACACAATCAACTGCAACTGGAGCAACACAATCAACTGCAACACAGTCAACTGCAACTGGAGAAACACAATCAACTACAACTAGAGCAACACAATCAACTGCAACACAAGCAACTACAACTGGGTCAACACAATCTACAGCACTTGGAGCAACACAATCAACTACAACTGGAGCAACACAATCAACTACAACTGGAGCAACACAATCAACTGCAACTGGAGCAACACAATCAACTACAACTGGAGCAACACAATCCACTACAACTGGAGCAACACAATCAACTGCAACTGGAGCAACACAATCAACTGCAACTGGACCAACACAGTCAAGTGCAACACAGTCAACTGAAGCTGGAGCTACACAATCAACTACAACTGGAGCAAGACAAACAACTGCAACTGGAGCAACACAATCAACTGCAACACAGTCAACTGCAACTGGAGAAAAACAATCAACTACAACTAGAGCAACACAATCTACAGCTCTTGGAGCAACACAATCAACTACAACTGGAGCAACACAATCAACTGCAACTGGAGCAACACAATCAACTACAACTGGAGTAACACAATCCACTACAACTGGAGCAACACAATCAACTACAACTGGAGCAACACAATCCACTACAACTGGAGCAACACAATCAACTGCAACACAGTCAACTGCAACTGGAGAAACACAATCAACTACAACTAGAGCAACACAATCAACTGCAACACAAGCAACTACAACTGGGTCAACACAATCTACAGCACTTGGAGCAACACAATCAACTACAACTGGAGCAACACAATCAACTGCAACTGGAGCAATACAATCAACTACAACTGAAGCTACACAATCAACTACAACTGGAGCAACACAATCAACTACAACTGGAGCAACACAATCCACTACAACTGGAGCAACACACTCAACTGCAACTCGAGCAACACAATCAACTGCAACACAGTCAACTGCAACTGGAGAAACACAATCAACTGCAACACAAGCAACTACAACTGGAGCAACACAATCTACAGCACTTGGAGCAACACACTCAACTGCAACTCGAGCAACACAATCAACTGCAACACAGTCAACTGCAACTGGAGAAACACAATCAACTGCAACACAAGCAACTACAACTGGAGCAACACAATCTACAGCACTTGGAGCAACACAATCAACTACAACTGGAGCAACACAATCAACTGCAACTGGAACAATTCAATCAACTACAACTGAAGCTACACAATCAACTACAACTGGAGCAACACAATCGACTACAACTGGAGCAACACAATCCACTACAACTGGAGCAACACAATCAACTGCAACTGGAGCAACACAGTCAACTGCAACACAGTCAACTGCAACTGGAGAAACACAATCAACTACAACTAGAGCAACACAATCAACTGCAACACAAGCAACTACAACTGGGTCAACACAATCTACAGCACTTGGAGCAACACAATCAACTACAACTGGAGCAACACTATCAACTACAACTGGAGCAACACAATCAACTGCAACTGGAGCAACACAATCAACTACAACTGGAGCAACACAATCCACTACAACTGGAGTAACACAATCAACTGCAACTGGAGCAACACAATCAACTGCAACTGGACCAACACAGTCAAGTGCAACACAGTCAACTGAAGCTGGAGCTACACAATCAACTACAACTGGAGCAAGACAAACAACTGCAACTGGAGCAACACAATCAACTGCAACACAGTCAACTGCAACTGGAGAAAAACAATCAACTACAACTAGAGCAACACAATCTACAGCTCTTGGAGCAACACAATCAACTACAACTGGAGCAACACAATCAACTGCAACTGGAGCAATACAATCAACTACAACTGGAGCAACACAATCAACTACAACTGGAGCAACACAATCCACTACAGCTGGAGCAACACAATCAACTGCAACTGGAGCAACACAATCAACTGCAACACAGTCAACTGCAACTCGAGAAACACAATCAACTACAACTAGAGCAACACAATCAACTGCAACACAAGCAACTACAACTGGAGCAACACAATCTACAGCTCTTGGAGCAACACAATCAACTACAACTGAAGCTACACAATCAACTACAACTGGAGCAACACAATCAACTACAACTGGAGCAACACAATCCTTTACAACTGGAGCAACACAATCAACTGCAACTGGAGCAACACAGTCAAGTGCAACACAGTCAACTATAACTGGAGCAATACAATCGACTGCAACACAGTCAACTGCAGCGGGAGAAACACAATTAACTATGACGGGAGCAACAGAATCAACTGCAACTGAAGCAACACAATCAACTACAACTGGAGCAACACAATCAACTGCAACTGGAGCAACACAGTCAAGTGCAACAGAGTCAATCACAACTGGAGCAATACAATCAACTATGACTGTAGGAACACCAGCAGCTACTGCTGGAGCAACACAGTCAAGTGCAACTGGAGCAACCCAATCAACTGCAACACAGTCAACTGAAACTGGAGTGACACAATCAACTACAACTGGAGCAACACAATCAACTGCAACTGGAGCAACACAGTCAAGTGCAACACAGTCAATCACAACTGGAGCAATACAATCAACTATGACTGTAGGAACACCAGCAGCTACTGCTGGAGAAACAAAATCAACTACAACTGGAGCAACACAATCAACTACAACTGGAGCAACACAGTCAAGTGCAAATGGAGCAACCCAATCAACTGCAACAAAGTCAACTGAAACTGGAGTGACACAATCAACTACAACTGGAGCAACACAATCAACTGCAACTGGAGCAACACAATCAACTGCAACACAGTCAACTGCAACTGGAGAAACACAATCAACTACAACTAGAGCAACACAATCAACTGCAACACAAGCAACTACAACTGGGTCAACACAATCTACAGCACTTGGAGCAACACAATCAACTACAACTGGAGCAACACAATCAACTGCAACTGGAGCAATACAATCAACTACAACTGAAGCTACACAATCAACTACAACTGGAGCAACACAATCAACTACAACTGGAGCAACACAATCCACTACAACTGGAGCAACACAATCAACTGCAACTGGAGCAACACAATCAATTGCAACACAGTCAACTGCAACTGGAGAAACACAATCAACTGCAACACAAGCAACTACAACTGGAGCAACACAATCTACAGCACTTGGAGCAACACAATCAACTACAACTGGAGCAATACAATCAACTGCAACTGGAGCAATTCAATCAACTACAACTGAAGCTACACAATCAACTACAACTGGAGCAACACAATCGACTACAACTGGAGCAACACAATCCACTACAACTGGAGCAACACAATCAACTGCAACACAGTCAACTGCAACTGGAGAAACACAATCAACTACAACTGGAGCAACACAATCAACTACAACTGGAGCAACACAATCCACTACAGCTGGAGCAACACAATCAACTGCAACTGGACCAACACAGTCAAGTGCAACACAGTTAACTACAACTGGAGCTATACAATCAACTATGACTGTAGGAACACAAGGAGCTACTGCTAGAGAAACACAATCAACTGCAACTGGAGCAACACAATCAACAGCAATTGTAGGAACACAATCAACTGCAACTGGACCAACACAGTCAAGTGCAACACAGTCAACTGAAGCTGGAGCTACACAATCAACTACAACTGGAGCAAGACAAACAACTGCAACTGGAGCAACACAATCAACTGCAACACAGTCAACTGTAACTGGAGAAACACAATCAACTACAACTAGAGCAACACAATCGACTGCAACACAACCAGCTACAACTGGAGCAACACAATCAACAGCTCTTGGAGCAACAAAATCAACTACAACTGGAGCAATACAATCAACTGCAACTGGAGCAACACAATCAACTGCAACACAGTCAACTGTAACTGGAGAAACACAATCAACTACAACTAGAGCAACACAATCGACTGCAACACAACCAGCTACAACTGGAGCAACACAATCAACAGCTCTTGGAGCAACAAAATCAACTGCAACTGGAGCAATACAATCAACTATTACTGTAGAAACACAAGCAGCTACTGCTGGAGAAACACAATCAACTGCAACTGAAGCATCACAATCAACAGCTATTGGAGCAACACAATCAACTACAACTGGAGCAACACAATCAACTGCAACTGGAGCAATACAATCAACTATGACTGTAGGAACACAAGCAGATACTTCTCGAGCAACACAATCAACTACAACTGGACCAACACAATCAACTGCAACACAGTCAACTGCAACTGGACCAACACAATCAACTATGACTGGAGCAACACAATCAACTGCAACTGGAGCAACACAAGAACCCCCTGTAGAAGTGGCCCCTACTACTACCGCAACTACCCCAGCTCCCACTACCCCTTCTACCTCCAGCATCACAACAACAATGCCCACCACAACAACAATGACCTCAACAACAACACCCACCACAACAATGACCACAATAACAACACCCACCACAACAACAATGACCTTAACAACAACACCCACAACAACAATGCCCACCACAACAACACCCATCACAATAATGCCCAACACAACAACGCCCACCACAACTACAACACCCACCACGACAATGCCCACCACAATAACATTGGCAATCACAACTGCAACTCCCGCTATAACTCAACCAACTCGTCCAGCTCCAGTTATTGTGCTTCGAGTTGTCCTTGTCATAGTGTTTCAAGAAGAGCTTACCAACCCCGAGAGCACAGCATTCCAGACACAAGCAATGATAGTTCAAAATGCAGTAAGTACTGCCACACTTATAATGAAAATCAAACACTGTATAATGGGCAAGTATGCAAAACAAAACATAGTAATTAAATGCTGTGGAATGTCATGGTAACCATCCAAACAAAGTGAAAAAATAAGGTTTGGGATGTTAAAGGAATAGTTCGGAATTTTGGACATAGGACCTTATTTCCAACTTAGTCGGGGTGATATAGATCGGTGAAGACCATTTTCAGTGAAGTTCTGCCCTCCCTTGAGTTGCAGCGTTCATCTCGTGCTAACCAGGTGCCGAGATAACGCAAGTCAACGGTAACATCCAGCCTGCCACTGAAAACACTCCACAGAACACCCGAAACAAATAAATGATAACGTCAGACTATCAATGCACATGCCTGTGTTGATAGAACAATGTTAGAAATAAAACTAACCTTGCATCGCATTGCAATAGCCTACTTTGTTCCCTGTATGGCAGTGGCGGATTGATATTGAGAAACTAGTCCCTCAAAATGTAATAAATCATTGAGTTGCAAGGTTAGTTTTATTTCTAAAATTATTCTATCAACACGGACACGTATATCGATAGTCTGACGTTTTAATTGACTTGTCTCGGGTGTGCGGTGGAGTGAGTAAGACTGTTGTTGATGTCAGACTGATGTTACCGTAGAAATGTGTTAGCTAAGAACCAGCGTTAGCAAAGGGGGACGCTGCAACTGAAGGAAGGGGTTAAACGCAATAAAAACGGTCTCCACCGACCTATATCACCTCGGTAAAGTTGGAAATGAGGTCCTATGTCCAAAATTCCGAACTATTCCTTTAACTACGATAGATAGCAGGGCTATTTAGTTTTTTTTGTAACTTGAAAATGTTTTGTTGTCATGTGCAGTGTGATTTGGTCTATCAACAACGTTTTGGATCGCTATTTGTGCGGACCATTGTGATAGCATTCAGGTAAATTCAGCCATATGTTCAATCACATTGATATAAGCAAAGCATTTGGTAAGATTGAGGTTAATACTTTGATCATTTTGCAGGTTGGTTTCTCGAAACCGAATGGACAACGTTGAGACAGATGTTGACCTTGTGTTTAATTCGGATTCAACGGAACCCCTCCCTCCAAGTTCTGCTGTTATGGAAACTTTGGCTACTGCCTTAAATGACTCGAATTCAGGCTTTAATCTGACTGTGCTACCTGATTCCATTTTTGTGACAAGTGAGAACATATTTATGATTGAAAAATTATTTACAGCGATGTTTGCAACTATAAACGAATATGAAAAATCAGGCACAAGACTTTTGCCTTGTACATAATGATAATAATAAGCTTTATTTGAATAGCAACTTTCATAAACAGAATGCAGCTCAAATTGCTTTAGATTTCGAACATGTAACACATTAATAAAAACAATAAGTCATTCCTTGTCATTGTTGTGGCCGATTATGATCTAAGCAGCAACATATCAAAAATACTTAGTTAAGAAATGCTTAGGCCGACAAATGCTTAGTATGTTCTGAGTATATGTTGTGATTATATTACTTTATACATACGTTTCAGGAGTACAGCAATCAGAAATACTGGCAGACTTAACCCTTACATACTTAGCTTTATATTGTCCTGATTCACTGATGTCTGCTTATGTGTTACTTTTCCAGGTGTCCCCCGCTCAAGAAGCAGTCCCCAGTTCCGCACCAATGAACAATTTGCAGCTAATCTTTCCAATTCCACTTCCGATGCCTTCCGTGCCAGATCCACACTCATTAAAACAGAGGTATAGCATATACTTAAAAATGTTTGGTTGAGGACTGTTAACAAAATGATTGGCCTTGTCACTTAAGCTTTGTTTTTTTTGGTCGGTTTGTGACTTGTTTAGCTTGAGCCGTTTTTCTTGCAAGACTTTCAGCCAGATTTCATCAGGCTCTCGCCAACAAGCTTCAGGTGACTAAGAAACTACATATTCCTACTGCATAATAGATCACATCCAAAGACACGTACTGTAGGCTAGATGTTTGCCTGTGTGTTTGTATGAGTGCATGCAGATGTCCTTATGTCTACACTGTGATAAATGAAAAAAAGAAAAAAATACTGTCCACCTGATGAGAAACTAATTTCATTCTATTGATACTTTTTCTCTTCACTAGCAATGGATCAATCATCAATATGATGGACATTACTGTGACTGCCGACGGCACACTCCCCAATGATACGCAGATTATTGCCACTTTGATGAGAGCTGTTGAGAGTGGAATGTTGTCACTCCCCATCATCTCCATCAATGGCACAGGTTAGAGTGTGCTTGTAGTGGATATATGGAACTCCTCAAAGGAAAAGACTTGATGCATGCTAAGCAACCATTTATCATATATTAATTCCAACCTTCTCCCCCCCCCCCCACTCTTCTTCTTCTTCTTCTTCTTCTTTTTTCTCTCTCTCTCTCTCTCTCTCTCTCTCTCTCTCACACACACACAACTAACCAGTCCTGGGTGGAGGAACGCAAGCAGCAACAACCACAGCAGTGACCCTCACAACTACAACGGGAACAGGTTAGCATCTGCATTTAGTGAATATTTGTCCAGCTTCCCACAGGGAGAGACTATTTAGTAAGCTTGTCTCCTACGGCCTCGGGACCATAAGCATTGAAATATAATGTTTGTTTTGACGTTCCTGTAGTTTATGCATAATGAGCCGACCTTAAGCAACTGACAAAATGTTTCATGATAACAATAATAATGACGAGTGCTCAGTATTCATCATAATTCAACAGCATGCCTATAATAATCTTAATTAGCTTTGCTAATGAATGTTTCAATTTTTTTTTTAATGTTTTAGTTCACACATGCACCTATATTAATTCCAACCTTCTTCCCCATCTGTGTGTCTCTCTCTCTTTCTCTCTCTCTCTCTCTCTCTCACACACACACACCCACACACATACACACACACGCAGCTGTGTCAGCAGGTGAAGTCAACATCAGCATTAACCTCTTCAGTGCCTGTGGGCTCACTCTCCTGTCTGTCCTTGCTGCTCAGTCCTGGTAGGCTTGGACATCTCTGACCTTTGACCTTTTACACAGTCTACTGTCATCATGAAGATGTAACCTGCCACCTACCCTAGTTATATCCTTCCACTTTTGTAATGACCCTATTAAGTACTTCCACTTTTGTAATGACCCTATTAAGTGCCAAGTGCGTACTAAGTCACACAGAGAGCAAAATAAAACTAATATCTCATATTCTGCCCTTAGATCTCTTACTTTTGTTCCTGTGTGAAATTGTCAGTCGTGAGATGTCTGAATGAATCTTTATGCACTATTCACCCAGAATGTTTGAATCTTTTGGATTTGGTATTGGTTGTGATGGCAGAAGAATGAGACTTATAACTGCACTATAATTGCACACAAATAACGAAAATATATAGTATCATGTGGGAGAGAAGCAGGTGTAAATCTCTATGTATGTAATCGGTTTTTATTTTTAATTTTTTATTTATTTTTTTTATCACTGTGGTTCATTTTTACAAGTTGTTTGTCTTCAGTTTAGCCAATTGGACATTTTTCTTTGAGGCTGCACTTTTCAACTTGCTCGGGAGAACCAGTTGTGTCACATACAGTTTTTTTTTCCGAATAAATTTATTGTTCATTCTGCTAATAAATACAAATAAAAGAAATGGCATGTCTTTGAAGTTCATGACTACATTTACTCCAAACCCATTTCCAAAAGAGTTGCTGTGTGAAATGTAAATAAAACAGAATGTGACAATAAAACAATCTTGCAAACCCATATTTAGGTGCAAAAAGGACAATGGCAAATGTTGAAATACCCAAATTCTTTGGTTTCCTCACACAGGCTTTTACCGAGTGATTAATACCTCCCCCTCTGGTATTTACAATTTTGAGGGAAAGCGTCAGACTATTCCATAATATGATATCTGTACAGGAAAGAGAAATACTTGAAAATTTAAATACTTGGGAGCAGAGCCATTGTTAAACATACGCCATACGCAACCAACTGTGACACACTGTGTGTTATGGCACGTTTCTATCAGAACCGGTATTTATTTCAGCAGTTTGAGCTACAGTGTTGGACTGAACCACACAGGCCATCCTTCACTCCTCATGTGCATCAGTGGCCTTAGGTGCCGATGGCCCTGTGGCCAGTTCACTGTTTTTCCTTCTTTGCGTCTCATTTGATAGGTAATGGCTAGGCTGGTAGCCTGGCAAGAACAAACTACACAGAAATGTATAGTCTGGGGTCGGACCATTCACAGAGCTGAAGCCTGTGGGTGGAATGAACAGTTGTCTTTCAAACTGCCTCTGCACGTAATAGGCCAGCATTTGTGACCAATCGTAGCCGGTCGGCAAAACGGCAAATACATCCTTCTTTAAAACAAATTACTTGAGAGCTTCTTTCTGCTCAACCTTCAATGAAAAGCCCAAGTCTAACTCTTTCAAAGCCGATTCAAACGAGCATGCTTCGTTAGCTCCATCCATCTTTTGTTTTTCTCTATGGTTGTGCAACACGATCTCACACCCAACTCGTCGAACGAGGACGCATGGTCCAGCCCCCTGGCGTCAATATCGGAAGCCGAAGATGAGCTAAGGCGGGCTCAAGGACTCCGTACACAGATAGAGCGTTCTGATTGGCTAGGCTGGCCTGGAGCCTAGCGCAGGCTTGGCCTCAACGGTGCGACCCTAGACCATCCCGCTAGGCAAAAATATTTTTGGCCGCTAGGGTGTGTCTAGATTTCTAGGCTACTAGGCTGGGTGAACCCTGCCTGAACTTCCGGCGAATTTGGATTTTGCCCGGCAGCTCAGGCTGGAAACCTGTACATCTATCTCCTCTGTCCCCTGCCAGAAACTTTGGCTCCAATCAGAAATTAGCTTATACAAAAGACGCACCGGATCATTGGTCTGATTGGTTGAAGGACTATCCAAGCGTACAGAGTCATTTGAACGATGACCATTGATCACGCCTCTTGTGCAGTTGAAATAAAGCGCAGCCTCCCCATACTAATGTTCAATCTTAAAAGATTGAGCTTAGTATGGAGATAGCCAGACTAGGCAATGGCCACCATTGACTGGAAATACCCCACAAGACCTGCAGTCTTGGAGATGCTCTGACTTGCTGCCTAATATATCCCATTCACTGGTGTCACAACAAGATAGTGTCAAGAAAACTGAAATAACGCTTTTCATCTGAAATAAAGTGTCACATCCTTCTCTATTTCAAACCTGTTAGACAGACCTGTCAATCAGAATCTGGTTTCTAAGGCTTAGTTCACACTGGCAGTCGAAATCGGATGTCTTGCATTATCCAATCAGAACCTGATCTTTCTGACTGACTGTTCTCATTGCATATTGCAAGTGATCACACCCGATCACATCCAATCTTGGCGTGCAATGCTCAGATCCAATATAAATTACACAATCCTGGATTCATTAGCTAGAGTTGTACACAACCAAGTCGTCATGGATGAAAGTGGACTTATTTTTTATATTTTATAACTTATTATGCATAGCCGCGGCGCAAATACCTCGTCACCCTTAATGTTACAGTTTTCCATGTTTCACCATAAAATGATGACTTGAGTCTGACGTTGGTTTTTGTTTTGCTGGTGCCCTGGCGCACACGCTGAATCAATCAATCAATCACTTCCGTCACTCAGAATTACGTTGTTTGTCGCAGTGCAAATGATGAAGAGGCACGTTGAAATCCTATTCAAGTGGTTCGACTGTTCAGATTGAGTCATATCCGATAGTAAGTGATATTGAAGCCACCTCCGTATGTGGTGCGAATCAGCATTGGAAAAATCGCATTTCATGCAGTTTTGTGCCGTTCAGACTACCCAAAATTCAAGCTAGATACAATCCAGATAAGCCAAAAATCGGATTTCGACTGCCAGTGTGAACTAAGCCTAAGTGGCTACTTTCGATTTGTCATCAAGGTGTAAACATTGGTTTGGGAGCGAATTATAAGGTGATAATGGAAACATAGGCTACATCGGCAGGTGTTATCATCCAAGTGGAATTGTTTCATCACATTTACAATTCACACGATCAAATGATAATGATTAATGGCAATCTATTGAGACTGAGATTGAGTATTATGGTTCAGGCCACCATAGTGATCCAGTCAAGGTACAACAGTGGCCCAGAAACTCAAATTGAGTATATCCACCTCATTTGTGGAGCCCTACTTTTCATCTCCCGTCCAATTTATTTACATAATGACTAATGTAAGTGCAGTTTCAGCAAACTAACTAGAATATGCTTCAACACATATTTCAGTGGAAATGTTGACTATTCTTCACCCAATATTGATATTCTACATAATATTTGACTGACACAAAAATATAAATGTACTTTTACATGGTTTATGATGTGTGTACTGAAGTGTTTTGTCAATCCCTCTGTTTGGCTCAGGACAGGTGGATACACTTCACAGAACAGTTCACAAGGATTAACCCTTACACTGTACAGTACCTTTTGCACAGAATATAATGCTGAGATGGCAACCAGGAAACCAGTCTGAAGCTAAAGGGCCTTTATTTCCTCAACATACTGTAGATGTGTCAGTCAGATGATAATTGTAAATGTAATAATGTCCAAGTCATAGAAAAGGAACATGGTCAACAACTGTAACACTCCTTGTGCTTTAGATAGAGGATTTCCCACAAAAGCTGCATGCTGTACCCAGGATCCATCACGACAGTCTTTCAAGGTACACCATTCACTGCCATGGAGGCCAATCCACAACCAAGTCTATCTAAAACTGCACAACAGGAAGATTCAATAGAAGGCTCAACAGTGATGTCTGGCATTCCGGACCTGCAGATTTGGTTCACTACAGTATGTTCAGCAATACAGAAGCAAATTCTACAACTTGTAACTAGAACTAAAGTGGGATTCTCCATGATGAATGAAACACCAACACTAAAATACACACATGAATCTCTGGAAAGCAAAAAGTGGGACCTCAACGGAGTTCCTCTTAAGTCCTATGAAGTCATTTTAGAGGGAGTAGACCAGCTTTCAATAGATTGTATAAGTGAAAATGTGACGTTGTCCTGGCAACGTGATTTACGGTTCTAAACAACTGAACTGCAAATGACATTTTCAATTGCCTCACTGTGTTGCTTCTTTCAAAATGAAAATAAATCAATTTTAAGCAGTGAAAACCACTACCATGTCGAGGCGCTTCTGCATTCTTCTGATGCATTAAAAGGAAAAGTTAGCTCTTGCATGAAAACAAAGTTTATAATGTTGGGCTAATATATGATTACGTAAAGTTAGCTAATGTCAAATCGTAAATTAATTCGTGCAAAAACGTTCCTTTTTCTATAAATCAATCATCTAGCATAGTATTCATGTTGTTAATTTGGTTTGTTTACAACTGCAATTCGGTTGCAACAGAAATGTGACATCACACTTATAAAATGCTCAACAGAAGATGATGGGGAAACTCCAGGTCCATGTATTGGTTTCTCTTTGATGTCACTCCGACATTTCTTAAATAACTAGTATATGAAAAGCATTCTACACATTTTAATCAACATTCATTTCTCCGTGAACAATGACTCATAAGGAAGTCAATTTGCAAGTTGCATTGCAACGTGGTGAAGGATATATGCTTAATGACATTAGTTTGCTTGTGTGTGTGTGTGTGTGTGTGTGTGTGTGTGAGAGCGAGAGAGTTAGTAGTGTCTCATTGTGTCTCTCTCTATATATATATCACTTTCAAAGGGAAATCAGTGTCAGATGTGTGAGATACACAGGACTACAGAGCTACGACGGCTCCTCAGTGATATTAGCTTAATTTGTCCATTCTAGGTAACTAAATAGAGCTTACAGAGTGCTTTTTTCATACATAGATATACTGCATACTAGGACCAGGTAAGTGATAAATCATTGCATTTAAAGACCTTTGTATTTCTATTATGTATAATTTGTTGTCCAATGGCATTTTTCTCAGAGACCCTTATGCCAGTGGAATTTTTGAATGTTATAACTGATTAGAAAAGTTGAAATACTGCTTGACAAGCATATCATTCACTACTGTACTTGTTTCTGACTTGGTGTGATTGAGTAGTCTGAAGTGCATACAATGTTGAGGGGTTGTTTTACATCCCATTGTTTTCACACATTCAGTTATACAGTCACAAATGGAAATTATTAGCTAATTCTGAAATTATCCTATAAACAGTGTATGTACAGACAAATACTACTTATACATAGTGTAAATGGTGACTGTAAAAGTATACATGCATAATTATGTATGTATGCATGCATGCATGTATGCAAGCATATCACCTACGTATGTAGAGTGGCTATATGATATTATCAATATAAAGCTTTATTGCAGACACAAGTCCATATTGTACACATACATAGTAAATAGTATAGGAGATACAAAAATACATAGGAAATCACATATTAGTCTGTAGGACATACAGATTGCACCAATACCTTCTTAAGGCCCGTTCACACCAAGAACGATAACGATAACTATTAACAAATATCGCTCTCGTTAATATGAATGACAACGTTCATACATAAACTATAACGATAACGACATGACGAACGATACTATTGTTGATCACTTTCAGAGCGATTTTGAGAACGATAAAAAGCTAACAGCCAATCAGAACCCATAATATTCTAGCCATCACATTCATTAACATGAGGAGAGACTTTTCTTATCGTTGGCCAGTGTGGACGCTTTTATGGTTATGGTTATGGTTATGGTTATGGTTATGGTTCTCGTTCTTGGTGTGAACGGCGATTCAGCCTAGAAGTGAATCTATTGAGGTTTCCTAGCTTATGTCACAGACGTGAGAATTCTATTTCAATTTCACAAAATGTTCATGGTAAACAATAATCTAAAATGTCAGAACCACAAGAGCTCTTGCTCTTTAATGACAATGTTGATAACCTACATTTGTTTACATTTCTTGATTGGTTTGAATTGCATTGAGCTCAATGTGAATGAAACCAGCTAATTAGCTAACAGCTAATAACTGACATAAAAGCATGCCAATCTCTTAGTATGGTGAAGGGTGTTGATGTGGGGTTATTTTAATTCTTAGGCCAAGGGGACTTTATCAGGGTGCATAGTGTCCTGGATCCATGAAATAACTGGCCTTTAAAAATAAAAATAAAAATCCTCTATTGGAATTTAACATAGTATTTTATAGATCTTAGATCTATGGGCCCTTTCTGAAACGGATCCCTACTCACTTCGACTCGGTTAGCGAGTGAACTTCCTTTTCAAGTCCACTCGTGGGTTCGGAGAACACTCGCATTGACGGATTAGGGGGTTAAAACAGCGCTACATTTCGGATGCGCTTGAAGGGAGAAGGAAATTGACGTCATATTAGTTTTCATAGAAATTATGAAGGCAATATATATTAAACCGCCAATTAAGATGTTCTGGACACCCCTGTGTATTAGGATATACATCCCTCTTCTCTCCTTTCATTACTATGAGTGAGGAGTTGCATTTTATGCTTTATTTAACATCAAATTATAAAAGTGCTGTAAATGCAACCTGCACATGTGTTTAAATATTACAGCCTACTTCTGTACGATCTTGCACATTTTACTGAGTATCAAACTAAACATGAGTTGTTACAATGTAGCTTAAATCACGCTTTTGTCTGTAAATGCTGTCATACGGACCAAAAAACAACTGGCAGGAAGATACGCAAGCTGCACAAACACTTGAAAACTTGAAAACAAGAACACTTGACTTGCTCCTGGAGGCGTGGTAGCCCCTCTCCCTAGGCACTTCACTCGACTCGGATGATACTTAATGTGGCGGACCCTCACGTGAACGCGCAAACAAAGTGGAAGTGTGTAGGACTAGGGTTTAGGGGCACGTTTCGGAAAGGACCATTATGTTGGTTATGGAACAGTAGGCCTAAGGAATAGTGACGTGGACCGGAAACCTCAATAGCAGCTTTTCAGAGGGTTGACTAAGGCTTCTATAAGTTGACTCTCTCTGAACCATCAATCTCTGAATGATGAGTTTGTGTTGCTGTGCCATATTTGCGATGCCTCTTGGGAGAAGACCCGTTGACCCTGGTTGGTTTTCTTCTTGTGTCCCCATGTCTGCTTCTGTTTCCTTCAGGAGATTTCAACTTTAAGACATTCAACATGAACGTCTTAGTCATGACAACAACCTGACTGTGCTGACTACTGACTACCTCTATGAACTGGTTAACAATTAGCGAACCAAACTTTCTTTCTTGTGGTCGCTGGAGTCATGACACAATAATGCTTGAAGAGTCTTAGAGCATTTTCACAGTGACAGCCTTCAGCCTTTCAATTTGAATAGTATTGCCTTTTACCTTTTTTTCTGTTTGCTTGCATCAGTTGGAATGCAACAATAGAGGGCTTC
Source organism: Sardina pilchardus (assembly GCF_963854185.1). Lineage (NCBI taxonomy): Eukaryota > Metazoa > Chordata > Actinopteri > Clupeiformes > Clupeidae > Sardina > Sardina pilchardus. Next base: position 19,125,248 of record NC_085009.1, read on the forward strand.
CTCCAAGACCAATAAGCTTCATAGCAGACATTTTGTGACTTCAAGGCTGCTTACATCTGTCTGTATGTTTTTTTACAGGACAAAATGTGGCAAAAGGCAACCATTGTATATGTGCTTATACTTGGTGAGTTGTGCCAGACCAAAATAACAAAATATGTTTTTTTGTAATAAGGTAATAGAACCTGATCAATTACATTTTCATTTCATATACCACACTAAGCCATGGCACAATCAGCTTCAACGATGACTGCAAATGTAACTGCAAATGGAACTGGGACTACACGATCAGCTACAACTGGAACAACGCAAGAGGCCACATCCACAGCCCCTGTAGAAGTGTCCTCTACTGCCACTGCAACTACCCCAGCCCCTACTACCCCTACTAGCACCAGCACAACAACAACACCCACCACAACAACAATGATCACCACAACAATGACCACCACAACTACAACTCCCGCTATAACTCAACCAATTCGTCCAGCTGCGGTTATTGGGCTTCAAGTTGTCCTTGTCATAGTGTTTCAACCAGCTCTTACCAACCCACAGAGCACAGCATTCCAGACACAAGCAATAATAGTTCAAAATGCAGTAAGTACTCCTACAATTGTAATGACAATCAAAAATAATCGACAAGTAAGTTAACATATACAAAAGAGAATATAGCAATTGATTACTGTCTTTACAATAGTCGAAATTGCATGGTAACCACACAAACAAAGTGAAAAAATGAGATTTGGGATGTTAACCATAAGATACTGTAGACAAGCTTATTGCTATTTTTTCTAACTTTTTTCTTGCTTTTTATTTGTTGTCATATGCAGTGTGATTTGGTCTATCAACAACGTTTTGGATCCTTCTTTGTACGGTCCGTTGTGAGAGCATTTACTAGGTAAATTCAGCCATATGTTCAATCACATTGAGAAAAGCAAGGCGTTTGTTGAGATCGAGGCAAATACTTTAACCTTGTTACAGCTTGGATCGTCAAAACCGGATGGAAAGGGTTCAGACAGATGTTGACCTGGTGTATGATTCGGATTCAACGGAACCCCTCCCATCAAGTGCAGATGTTGTGGAGACCTTGCGTACTGCCTTATACGACTCAAATTCAGGCTTTAATCTGGCTGTGCTTCCCGGATCCATTTCTGTGACAAGTGAGACAATTTTTTATGCATGCAAGATAATTTACAGTGATGTTTGCAACCATGAACAAATGTGAAAAATATTAGTATTGAATAGTATCCGATTAGCGTTATATTGTCCTGATTCACTGATGGGTGTTTATGTGCTTATGGTACTTTTCCAGGTGCCCCCCGCTCAAGAAGCACTCCCCAGTTCCGCACCAATGAAACATTTACTGCTGATCTGTCCAATTCCAATTCCAATGCCTCCCGTGCCAGATCCACGCTCATTAAAACAGAGGTACAGCATACTGCATAGCTACACTGAAAAAAGATTTGGCTGATGGCTGTTTGTGGAATCACTGGCCTTGTCACATTAACACTTGGAGGTCCGGGGCCTTTTCAGGCACTTTGAGGCAGTCAGCTATACCTTGAGATACCTATATTTAAATATATTTATATGTTTTTCATCTACCTAACAAAAGTGGCACATATGGTTATATTCTAGAGGTCCTCCACAATAATTATGTGAGAGTAAAGTGGGTGTAATCACTATAATTAGTGATTATAGTATAATTACAGTATAATTCAGTGCAAACAACTATTTTAAAAAATATTTTCAAAGGTCAAAGGTCAAAGGTAAAAAACACACTATAAATATATCGAGCTAAGACTTGAAGTTTGAACCTTGAAAACAACGATGTTGGCTCCATATAAGTAAAAAGAACATTAAAAAATGTTATGTAGTTTTACTACAAATTGGAAAAAAAGTCAGACTAAATGTGTCACTTAGTGAATGTCTTTTTTCAAATGCAAATGAAGTTGCTTGGGCTTTTTGAATGGGCCTGCTGCAGGTGAGATGAGTGAAATCCTAGGATTTTCTTTTATTGCTTTTACAAAGTGCCATTGATACATTCTCTTAGAAAACATACAGTATTTGGAAACGAGCTGATTAAAGGTTTCTAATGGTGTCACTTATATGCCTCTAGGACAAAAACTAGCAGAGATTGAGATGTGTGTTTGGAACAGTTTTTCAAATCCTCAGTGGGGGATTTAGACTCCAGAGGGTTAACCTTGTTTTTTTTTTTGTCATTATGTGATTTATTTAGCTTGAGCCATTTTTCTTGGAAGACTTTCAGCCAGACTTCATCAGGCTCACACCAACAAGCTTCAGGTGACTAACTAACAAACTACAAATTCCTACCGCATAAAAGATCACGTCCAAAGATATGTAGACTAGATATGTGCCTGCGTGTTTGTATGAGTGCATGCATCTTTTTATGTCTATCAGTTTACACTGTGGGTACATGGAAAGAAATAATGTCTACTAGATGAGAGACTAATTTCATTCTATTGATACTTTTTCTCTTCACTAGCAATGGATCAATCATCAATATGATGGACATTACTGTGACTGACAACGGCACACTCCCCACTGATACGCAGATTATTGCCACTTTGATTAGAGCTGTTGAGAGTGGAAATTTGTCACTTCCCATCATCTCCATCAATGGCACAGGTATGTTATATGTGTATATGTGCTTATACTTGGTGAGTTGTGCCAGACCAAAATAACAAAATATGTTTTTTTGTAATAAGGTAATAGAACCTGATCAATTACATTTTCATTTCATATACCACACTAAGCCATGGCACAATCAGCTTCAACGATGACTGCAAATGTAACTGCAAATGGAACTGGGACTACACGATCAGCTACAACTGGAACAACGCAAGAGGCCACATCCACAGCCCCTGTAGAAGTGTCCTCTACTGCCACTGCAACTACCCCAGCCCCTACTACCCCTACTAGCACCAGCACAACAACAACACCCATCACAGCAACAATGATCACCACAACAATGCCCACCACAACAACAACACCCATCACAGCAACAATGATCACCACAACAATGCCCACCACAACAACACCCACCACAACAACAATGATCACCACAACAATGACCACCACAACTACAACTCCCGCTATAACTCAACCAATTCGTCCAGCTGCGGTTATTGGGCTTCAAGTTGTCCTTGTCATAGTGTTTCAACCAGCTCTTACCAACCCACAGAGCACAGCATTCCAGACACAAGCAATAATAGTTCAAAATGCAGTAAGTACTCCTACAATTGTAATGACAATCAAAAATAATCGACAAGTAAGTTAACATATACAAAAGAGAATATAGCAATTGATTACTGTCTTTACAATAGTCGAAATTGCATGGTAACCACACAAACAAAGTGAAAAAATGAGATTTGGGATGTTAACCATAAGATACTGTAGACAAGCTTATTGCTATTTTTTCTAACTTTTTTCTTGCTTTTTATTTGTTGTCATATGCAGTGTGATTTGGTCTATCAACAACGTTTTGGATCCTTCTTTGTACGGTCCGTTGTGAGAGCATTTACTAGGTAAATTCAGCCATATGTTCAATCACATTGAGAAAAGCAAGGCGTTTGTTGAGATCGAGGCAAATACTTTAACCTTGTTACAGCTTGGATCGTCAAAACCGGATGGAAAGGGTTCAGACAGATGTTGACCTGGTGTATGATTCGGATTCAACGGAACCCCTCCCATCAAGTGCAGATGTTGTGGAGACCTTGCGTACTGCCTTATACGACTCAAATTCAGGCTTTAATCTGGCTGTGCTTCCCGGATCCATTTCTGTGACAAGTGAGACAATTTTTTATGCATGCAAGATAATTTACAGTGATGTTTGCAACCATGAACAAATGTGAAAAATATTAGTATTGAATAGTATCCGATTAGCGTTATATTGTCCTGATTCACTGATGGGTGTTTATGTGCTTATGGTACTTTTCCAGGTGCCCCCCGCTCAAGAAGCACTCCCCAGTTCCGCACCAATGAAACATTTACTGCTGATCTGTCCAATTCCAATTCCAATGCCTCCCGTGCCAGATCCACGCTCATTAAAACAGAGGTACAGCATACTGCATAGCTACACTGAAAAAAGATTTGGCTGATGGCTGTTTGTGGAATCACTGGCCTTGTCACATTAACACTTGGAGGTCCGGGGCCTTTTCAGGCACTTTGAGGCAGTCAGCTATACCTTGAGATACCTATATTTAAATATGTTTATATGTTTTTCATCTACCTAACAAAAGTGGCACATATGGTTATATTCTAGAGGTCCTCCACAATAATTATGTGAGAGTAAAGTGGGTGTAATCACTATAATTAGTGATTATAGTATAATTACAGTATAATTCAGTGCAAACAACTATTTTAAAAAATATTTTCAAAGGTCAAAGGTCAAAGGTAAAAAACACACTATAAATATATCGAGCTAAGACTTGAAGTTTGAACCTTGAAAACAACGATGTTGGCTCCATATAAGTAAAAAGAACATTAAAAAATGTTATGTAGTTTTACTACAAATTGGAAAAAAAGTCAGACTAAATGTGTCACTTAGTGAATGTCTTTTTTCAAATGCAAATGAAGTTGCTTGGGCTTTTTGAATGGGCCTGCTGCAGGTGAGATGAGTGAAATCCTAGGATTTTCTTTTATTGCTTTTACAAAGTGCCATTGATACATTCTCTTAGAAAACATACAGTATTTGGAAACGAGCTGATTAAAGGTTTCTAATGGTGTCACTTATATGCCTCTAGGACAAAAACTAGCAGAGATTGAGATGTGTGTTTGGAACAGTTTTTCAAATCCTCAGTGGGGGATTTAGACTCCAGAGGGTTAACCTTGTTTTTTTTTTTGTCATTATGTGATTTATTTAGCTTGAGCCATTTTTCTTGGAAGACTTTCAGCCAGACTTCATCAGGCTCACACCAACAAGCTTCAGGTGACTAACTAACAAACTACAAATTCCTACCGCATAAAAGATCACGTCCAAAGATATGTAGACTAGATATGTGCCTGCGTGTTTGTATGAGTGCATGCATCTTTTTATGTCTATCAGTTTACACTGTGGGTACATGGAAAGAAATAATGTCTACTAGATGAGAGACTAATTTCATTCTATTGATACTTTTTCTCTTCACTAGCAATGGATCAATCATCAATATGATGGACATTACTGTGACTGACAACGGCACACTCCCCACTGATACGCAGATTATTGCCACTTTGATTAGAGCTGTTGAGAGTGGAAATTTGTCACTTCCCATCATCTCCATCAATGGCACAGGTATGTTATATGTGTATATGTGCTTATACTTGGTGAGTTGTGCCAGACCAAAATAACAAAATATGTTTTTTTGTAATAAGGTAATAGAACCTGATCAATTACATTTTCATTTCATATACCACACTAAGCCATGGCACAATCAGCTTCAACGATGACTGCAAATGTAACTGCAAATGGAACTGGGACTACACGATCAGCTACAACTGGAACAACGCAAGAGGCCACATCCACAGCCCCTGTAGAAGTGTCCTCTACTGCCACTGCAACTACCCCAGCCCCTACTACCCCTACTAGCACCAGCACAACAACAACACCCATCACAGCAACAATGATCACCACAACAATGCCCACCACAACAACACCCACCACAACAACAATGCTCACCACAACAACACCCACCACAACAACAATGATCACCACAACAATGACCACCACAACTACAACTCCCGCTACAACTCAACCAACTCGTCCAGCTGCGGTTATTGTGCTTCAAGTTGTCCTTGTCATAGTGTTTCAACAAGATCTTTCCGACCCACAGAGCACAGCATTCCAGACACAAGCAATAATAGTTCAAAATGCAGTAAGTACTCCTACAATTGTAATGACAAATAATACAAAAATAATCGACAAGTAAGTTAACATATACAGAAGAGAATATAGTAATTCATTACTGTCTTTAAAATAGTCGAAATTGCATGGTAACCACATAAACAAAGTGAAAAAATGAGGTTTGGGATGTTAACCATAAGATACTGTAGACAAGCTTATTGCTATTTTTTCTAACTTTTGTCTTGCTTTTTATTTGTTGTCATATGCAGTGTGATTTGGTCTATCAACAACGTTTTGGATCCTTCTTTGTACGGTCCATTGTGAGAGCATTTACTAGGTAAATTCAGCCATATGTTCAATCACATTGAGAAAAGCAAGGCGTTTGTTGAGATCGAGGCAAATACTTTAACCTTGTTACAGCTTGGATCGTCAAAACCGGATGGACAATGTTCAGACAGATGTTGACCTGGTGTATGATTCGGATTCAACGGAACCCCTCCCATCAAGTGCAGATGTTGTGGAGACCTTGCGTACTGCCTTAAACGACTCAAATTCAGGCTTTAATCTGACTGTGCTTCCCGGATCCATTTCTGTGACAAGTGAGACCATTTTTTATGCATGCAAGATAATTTACAGTGATGTTTGCAACTATGAACAAATGTGAAAAATATTAGTATTGAATAGTATCCGATTAGCGTTATATTGTCCTGATTCACTGATGGGTGTTTATGTGCTTATGGTACTTTTCCAGGTGCCCCCCGCTCAAGAAGCACTCCCCAGTTCCGCACCAATGAAACATTTACTGCTGATCTGTCCAATTCCAATTCCAATGCCTCCCGTGCCAGATCCACGCTCATTAAAACAGAGGTACAGCATACTGCATAGCTACACTGAAAAAAGATTTGGCTGATGGCTGTTTGTGGAATCACTGGCCTTGTCACATTAACACTTGGAGGTCCGGGGCCTTTTCAGGCACTTTGAGGCAGTCAGCTATACCTTGAGATACCTATATTTAAATATATTTAGATGTTTTTCATCTACCTAACAAAAGTGGCACATATGGTTATATTCTAGAGGTCCTCCACAATAATTATGTGAGAGTAAAGTGGGTGTAATCACTATAATTAGTGATTATAGTATAATTACAGTATAATTCAGTGCAAACAACTATTTAAAAAAAATATTTTCAAAGGTCAAAGGTCAAAGGTAAAAAACACACTATAAATATATCGAGCTAAGACTTGAAGTTTGAACCTTGAAAACAACGATGTTGGCTCCATATACAGTGCCTATAGAAAGTCATCATACCCTTTTGAAATAGTTACTTTTTTTGTCTTACAGCCTGAAATCAAAACCCATTTTTTAAAAAAATCTTTTCCAGTTTCATTAACAAATTTAGCTGTACAACATCAAAATAATGAAAAAAAAGTCAGCAGTTCTGAAAATTAATAAAAAATTAAAAAGTAGAATAACAGGGTTGGAAAAGTCATCATACCCCTGACTTAATACTTTGTAAAGCTTCCTTTTGCTTTCATTACAGCCATCAATCTGTTTGGATATGTCTCTATTATAGCTTTGCACACCTAGATAGGGGAATATTTGCCCAATTTTCCGTGCAGAAATGTTAAAATTTAGTCAAATTCTGTAGGGAATGGCGATGGACTGCTCTCTTCAAGTCAATCCACAGATTTTCTATAGGATTTAAGTCAGGGCTCTGACTTTGCCACTCAAGGATATTCACCATCCTATCCTTAAGCCACGACTTTGTTCTTTTGGCAGTATGTTTAGGACCATTGCCGTGTTGGAAGGCGAATGACCTGCCCATATTCAGCTGTCTAGCATGGGGGCTGCAGGTTTTCCTCAATCATTTGGGTGTACTTGGCAGCATCCATTTTCCCTCCTATACTGACCAATTGCCCAGTCCCCACTGAAGAGAAACATCCCCACAACATAATGCTGCCCCCACCATGCTTCGCAGTAGGTATGGTGTGTTTTGGGTGTGTTTGGGTGTGTATACTGTGTTTGGTTAGCGCCTGGAGCTCAGTCCAAAAACTTCAATCTTAGTCTCCAAAAAGTTCGATCTTAGTCTCATCTGTCCATAAAAGCTTTTTCCACATGGTAGCAGAATATTCCAGATGTGTTTTTGCACTGAACTCCAAGCGCAATGTTTGGCGAAAACCAACACAGTACACCACCCAAAACACACCATACCTAGTGTGAAGCATGGTGGGGGCAACATTATGTTGTGGGGATGTTTCTTTTCAGCGGGAACTGGGCAATTGGTCAGGATAGAAGGGAAAGTGGATGCTGCCAAGTACACCCAAATTCTTAAGGAAAACCTGCGTCCCTCTCCTAGACAGCTGAGGATGGGGAGGTAATTCGCCTTCCAACACGACAATAATCCTAAACATATACTTCCAAAAGAACAAAGCAGTGGCCTAAGGATAGGATGGTGAATATCCTTGAGTGGCAAAGTCAGAGCCCTGACTTAAATCCTATAGAAAATCTGTGGATTGACTTGAAGAGAGCAGTCCATCGCCATTCCCTACAGAATTTGACTAAATTTTAACATTTCTGCACGGAAAATCGGGCAAATATTCCCCTATCTAGGTGTGCAAAGCTATAATAGAGACATATCCAAACAGATTGATGGCTGTAATGAAAGCAAAAGGAAGCTTTACAAAGTATTAAGTCAGGGGTATGATGACTTTTCCAACCCTGTTATTCTAGTTTTTATTTTTTTATTAATTTTCAGAACTGTTTACTTTTTTTTCATTATTTTGATGTTGTACAGCTACATTTGTTAATAAAACTGGAAAAGATGTTTTTTTAAATGGGTTTTGATTTCAGGCTGTAAGACAAAAAAAGTAACTATTTCAAAAGGGTATGATGACTTTCTATAGGCACTGTAAGTAAAAAGAACATTAAAAAATGTTATGTAGTTTTACTACAAATTGGAAAAAAAGTCAGACTAAATGTGTCACTTAGTGAATGTCTTTTTTCAAATGCAAATGAAGTTGCATGGGCTTTTTGAATGGGCCTGCTGCAGGTGAGATGAGTGAAATCCTAGGATTTTCTTTTATTGCTTTTACAAAGTGCCATTGATACATTCTCTTTGAAAACATACAGTATTTGGAAACGAGCTGATTAAAGGTTTCTAATGGTGTCACTTATATGCCTCTAGGACAAAAACTAGCAGAGATTGAGATGTGTGTTTGGAACAGTTTTTCAAATCCTCAGTGGGGGATTTAGACTCCAGAGGGTTAACCTTGTTTTTTTTTTGTCATTATGTGATTTATTTAGCTTGAGCCATTTTTCTTGGAAGACTTTCAGCCAGACTTCATCAGGCTCACACCAACAAGCTTCAGGTGACTAACTAACAAACTACAAATTCCTACCGCATAAAAGATCACGTCCAAAGATATGTAGACTAGATATGTGCCTGCGTGTTTCTATGAGTGCATGCATCTTTTTATGTCTATCAGTTTACACTGTGGGTACATGGAAAGAAATAATGTCTACTAGATGAGAGACTAATTTCATTCTATTGATACTTTTTCTCTTCACTAGCAATGGATCAATCATCAATATGATGGACATTACTGTGGCTGACAACGGCACACTCCCCACTGATACGCAGATTATTGCCACTTTGATTAGAGCTGTTGAGAGTGGAGGTTTGTCACTTCCCATCATCTCCATCAATGGCACAGGTATGGTTTTAGTGGATATATTGCATGTCACTTTGGACAAAGGCGTTCTATAGAAATATTAACTCTGACTTTCCTCCCTATCTCTCTTCCTATCACACATACACCTGCAGCGGTGTCAGCAGGTGAAGTCAGCAGCAAGATTAACTTCCTGAGTGCCTGTGGGCTCACCATCATATCGCTCCTTGTGGTTCAGCTGTGGTAGGCTTGAAGAACGCTCACCTTTGAACTTGTGCACACAGAGCCTACTGTCATCACAAAGAGGTGACCTTCCACCAACCCTTATTGTATCACTTTTATAATGACCTTTTGTCTTAAGTCACACAAAATGGCAAAATACAGCTAACCTCTCATATTCTACACTTGGATATCTTACTGTGTGACTGTTGCTATGGGAAATTGCTTACAATTGTGATATCTCCTGGTGAATTTTGATGCACTAACCAGTACCACCCATATTTTTTTACTCTTTTGGATTTGGTATTGGTTGTGACAAAAGAAGAAATATATATAACTGCACTTGCTTGAGTCAGTGATCACATGTGTAAAAAAGTAAAAGAGGCCTGAAAGATTTCTAATGTCAAATAAAAAACAAATAGTACAGTATCATGTGGGAAAGAAGCAGGTATAAAACACTCTGTATGTAGTTTTGTACTGGTTCATTTTCACTCATTTTACAATATGTCCTCTTGCTCAGGAGACCCAGCTGTGTGTTTATTATGGAGGAAATATATTGTTTATACTGCTAATAAATGCAAATAAAACAATGAAATGAAGAAACGGTATGTCTTTGAAGTTAATGACTTTATACAACAATCATGGCCATAGCTACCATAGAGGACACCGAGGTCATGTCCTCCATTTTTTTTTCAACAAGATATGTTTAATTTGTTAAGTACAAACGGCCAACAAAGACAATTATCCTCGTGATGGATATTATCTCATGGCCCAAACAAGACCTATTGTCAAATTGTATCAATTAGCCTATTGGTCAGTAGGCTAATTCGTAGATTTGTTGTTTTTAGAAATCCAATTCAAGAGACAAGTGATAGAAATCAGGCATTTGAGGAGAACAAGGAGAAAATAGAAGGAAGTGAGTGAGTGAGTAAGTTAGTAAGAGCTAGGATGTGACACTCACCTTGTCAGAAGGTAGCCTACAAGCTCTGCAGCCTATGACCCTGCAAATTATAAATGCTGCGTTGATGAGGAAAAGCAGAACATTCATTAACAGATTGAGCTGGGTCTAGTACAAATATCCAAAGCCATATATTCAACAATATGATATCTGTATCCACCTTATTCCTTAACCCGGAAATATGTATCGTTACGATGGTTACGAAAGGCTACTGTTTTCAACTTCCGTTCATTCTGTTAACATGTGCATTCTCCGTAGCTAACTAGAATATGCCTCAACTTAGATTTCTTTCGAAATGTTGACAGTTCTGCCCTCAGCATGGATATACTACATCATATATAACCGATATAAAATAGAAAAGTTTACTTTTATATGCGTTATGATATGTTAAGCACCGCCAACCGTCACGATAAAATAGATACAATGCAGCTTCGCCAGAAATAGAAAACCGTTTTCGGTGTCATGGCGACCCCAATTGTTGGCTGCGGAATATCGTGTATAGAAAAAAAAGCACCTCTAGCTGTAGCCTACTGTTGACTCTGGGCACTTTACAAGAACGGACCCAGGCTCTAGTATTGTGGTTATGCTGTGTGTGAACCATTTTTACATGAAAGTGTAAATAGTTGGGAGCAGAGCCATTGATGACATTACAGTATACTGCATAATGCATATGATTCAACTTTAGCTGCTCCACTTTGTGTACTTACATGTACTGGCAGTGTCCTAGCCTTTAAAAGCATCCCTACCAATGTGAGTCAGGAGGCTGAATCCCAGTCAACTTGAACTGAATCCCAGTCATCTTGAAATTGGAAAATATTCTGAAATGGAACTAATTTACTCTGATACGTCAATTATCCTCACTGATAATTCCGTTCTTTGCACTTTCACAGTTCAGTTACATACCATGACATTTCATTTCAATCAAAAACAGCTAAGGAAGAACAAGGAAGAGCAAATCAGTTGTGATCATGGCATGGGAGTCTCCGTCTACGTCAGTGCATAACTAGTGGAGCGGCGCATGTAGCACTAAAGATACTAAAGAGCAAAGTGCCCCCTCAGCGAGCCGTCTCCGGAACCTCCTTACAAACTAGATAGATAGATAGATAGATACTTTATTGATCCCCAAGGAGAAATTCAAGCCAAGGGGAAATTCAAGTAATGAATTCAACTAATGAACAGTATCAGACGTGGAGGCACCCATTCTGTGATCATAATTGATCTGCACTTGATTGCTTTCCCTTAGCGACAATTTTTTATTTTTTTTTGTCTTGGTCGACTGGAACTGAATTGAGACCCTGTAAGTCCTATGCTGGCTTGTCTTCTTTTCATAGTGCACACACGCACCCAGCCATCCACGTGACGTAAAAGAAAGCGTGATTAACCAGACCTGAGGTGTGTTCAAATTTGGCAAATGTTTGTAGCAAACATTTTTCCCTGAACAGTTACATTTGAGCGATTTCATGTCAACATTCCATTGTGATGGTAATTGATAGGTAATTATGTGTCAGGCACTGTCCACCATCACATTACAATAAAATACAACACAGCTTCCGCCTGAGATAGAAAACCGGATTTCTGAAACTGAAGTGTTATGTCAATCCCTCTGTTTGGCTCAGGAATGAGGTGGATACATTTCACAGAACAGTTCACAAGGATTAACCCTGGCACTGTCCCTTTTGGACCGAATATAATACTGAAATGGCAACAAGGAAACCAGTCTGAAGAATTCTCAGCATCACTTTACAGGTTACTTGAAACTAAAGGGCCTTTATTTCCTCAACATAGATGTGCTGTGTCACAGTCAGATGATAATTGTAAATGGAATGTCCATGCCATAGAAATATAGAAACTGTAACAACCCCCCCCCCCCCCCCCCCCTTATACTGTAGATAGAGGACTCCCCACAGTAGCTGCATGCTGTACTCAGGATCCATAACAACACTCTTTCAAGGTACACCATTGCACTGCCATGGAGGCCAATCCAAAACCAAACCTATCTTAAACTGCACAATAGTCATTTTAGAGGGACCAAACTAGCTTTTAATACTTGCCAGTACTTTAGTACCACTCCTTCAGTGTGTGTATCAATATGTGTGTGTGTGTGTGTGTGTGTGTGTGTGTGTGTGTGTGTGTGTGTCTGTGTGTGTGTGTGTGTGTGAGTAAGTAAGTGAGAGTGTCTGTATCCTGAATCACAAGAACATTACACAATGCTCAACAAAAGAGGATGGTGAATCTCAAAGGCCCATGTTTTGGTTTCTTGTTAAACTTGCCAAGCTTTGAATGTTTCAAGTGTGACTAAATGCAAGTGTGTGCTTGGGTGTATGTGAACGTGTGCATGTGCATGTGTGGATGAGTGAAAAATTAGATTTCATAAGAACAATGGTGATAAGGAAAATGTATTTCTCCTTAAACAATGACTCATAGGGAAGTAAAAATGCAAGATGTTGAAGGATATCTATTGAATGACTGTGCATTGGTGTCTGTGTGTGTGTGTGTGTGAGAGAGAGGTTTGTAGTACGTCACTGTGTCTCTCTCTATAAATATCACTTACAAAGGAAAATCAGTGTCAGATGTATTAGAGAGATACACAGGACTACAGAACTACGGCCACTCCTCAGTGCTGTTAGCTTAACTTGTCCATCCTAAGCAACTAAGTGCTAACAGAGTGCATTTTTCATATATACAGTATATATACCGCATAGGATCAGGTAAGTGATAGATCATTGGCCTTTATAGACCTTTATATTTCTATCTATATAATATGTTGCCCACTGATTCATATTTTGGAATTAACATCTGCATATATAGAATGGTATTGTCTCAGAGACCCTTATCCCAATGGATTTTTTTAATGTTATAACTGATCAGAAAAGTTGAAATACTGCTTGAGAAGCTTATAATTCACTACTGGACATGTTGCTGGACTTGCTGATTTGTGTGATTGAGTGGTCTGTCTGCATAGAGTTTTGAGGGGTATTTTTGCATTCCAGTTTTTCATACATTCAATTATCCAGTCACTAATGGAAATATGAGTTCATTTTTAAATTATTCTATGGGGGGATGACCCAGTGACCTTCTTCGTGTGTCCCCATGTCTGCTTCTGTTTCCTTCAGGAGATTTCAATTTTAGGATGTTCAACATGAACGTCTTAGTCATGACAACAACCTGCTGTGCTGACTACTGACTACCACTATGAACTGATTAACAATTAGTTAACCAAACTCTTCACTTCCCTGCCTTTTTTGTGGTCCCTGGAGTCATAACACTATAATGCTTGAAGAGTCTTAGAGCATTTTCACAGCCTTCAGCCTGCTTTTCAATTTAAACAGTATTGCGTTTGACCCCTTCTTTCTGTTTACTTGCATCAGTTGGAAAGCAACAATAGAAGGCTTCCTCCAAGAACTTCACACTTCATAGCAGAAACGTTGCAATCTCATGGCTGCTTACATCTTTCTATGTGTTTTTTTACAGGACAAAATGTGGCAAAAGGCAACCATTGTATATGTGCTTATACTTGGTGAGTTGTGCCAGACAAAAATAACATAACACATTTTTGCAGTAAGGTAATATAAACTGATAACATTTTCGTTTCCTATATCACACTAAGCCATCGCACAATCAGCTTCAACAACAACAACAACTGGGGCAACAACTGAAACTGGGGCTACACAACCAACTACGACTGGAGGAACACAATCAACTACGACTGGAGGAACACAATCAACTACGACCGGAGAAACACAATCAACTATGAATGGAGGAACTCAATCAACTACAACTGGAGCAACACAATCAACTGCAACTGGAGGAACACAATCAACTACAACTGGAGCAACACAATCAACTACAACTGGAGAAACAGAATCAACTGCAACTGGAGAAACGCAAACGACACCAGCACCCACGCCTACAGCGACTCTATCAGCTACAACTGGAGCAACACAATCAGCTACAACTGGAGCAACACAATCAACTATAACTGGAGGAACGCAATCAACTACAACTGCAGGAACACAATCAGCTATGAATGGAGGATCTCAATCAACTACAACAACAGCAGCAGAATCAACTGAAACTGGGGCTACACAATCAACCTCAACTGGAGAAACAGAGTCAACTGCAACTGGAGAAACGCAAACGACACCAGCACCCACGCCTACAGCGACTCTATCAGCTACAACTGGAGCAACACAATCAGCTACAACTGGAGCAACACAATCAACTACAACTGGAGGAACGCAATCAACTACAACTGCAGGAACACAATCAGCTATGAATGGAGGATCTCAATCAACTACAACTACAGCAGCAGAATCAACTGAAACTGGGGCTACACAATCAACTACAACTGGTGGAACACAATCAACTATGACCAGAGAAACACAATCAACTACAACTGGAGCAACACAATCAACTGCAACTGGAGGAACACAATCAACTACAACTGGAGCAATACAATCAACTACAACTGGAGCAACACAATCAACCTCAACTGGAGCAACACAATCAGCTATGACTGGAGGAACTCAATCATCTACAACTACAGCAGCAGAATCAACTGAAACTGGGGCTACACAATCAACTACACCTGGTGGAACACAATCAACTATGACCGGAGAAACACAATCAACGACAACTGAAGAAACACAATCAACTACAACTGGAGCAACACAATCAACGACAACTGGAACAATGACTGAAGTAACACAAGAAGCCACATCCACTGTCCCTGCAGAAGTGGCCCCTACTACTACAAATACCCCAGCCCCTTCTACCCCTACTACCACCACAATGCCCACCACAACAACAGCGCCCATCACAACAACAGCGCCCACAACAACAACAATGCCCACCACAACAATAGCGCCCACCACAACAATAGCGCCCACCACAACAATAGCGCCCACCACAACAACAATGCCCATCACAACAGCGCCCACCACAAGATCAGCGCCCACCACAACAACGGCCACAACAACTACAACTCCCGCTACAACTCAACCTCCTCGTCCAGCTCCAGTTATTGAGCTTGAAGTTGTCCTTGTCATAGTGTTTCAACAAGCTCTTACTGACCCACAGAGCACAGCATTCCAGACACAAGCAATGATAGTTGAAAATGCAGTAAGTACCCCCACAATCAATGTTCCCTCTAAGCTGCGCGCGTGCGCGGACGCGCAGGCCAGTCGAAGTGGCCGCGCAACAGATTTTTCAGACCGCGCATATTTTTCAGACCGCACAAACTATTTTTTTTTTTCAGGGGTTAAAAATGTGACTATCAAACGCGATGTAGCCTAGTTAACAAACATTTAAAATACTAACATGTCTGACAACCAAATCGGATGTAGACAACGTTACAAACAAAGTATTCTTAAGGCTCTTGGCGGGTACCATGACGAAAAGAAAGGCTGAGCAGGTGCTCCAGAAAAAGGTCTGCCTAACATTTAAAAATGAGTGGCTAGATGAAATAGTCCAAACTGACACAAAAGATGGTCCAGGTAGGATAAAACTTTCAGAGATATTTACATATTTGCTCGGAGGCTAAAGCGAAAGGGGAGTTTGCTAGTGGTAAAACTTTGTCAGAGTGGAAGCTTGATTACCTAAAGCAGGGGTGTCCAAACTACGGCCCGTCACGCACTTTTATCATAGATTTTGCCTGATAGGACATCATTGGCTATTCGCTTTTTTTCCCCAGCAACAGCGTTGGTAAACGTTACAGCAAACTGCTTTACACTATTCTTAGAGAACGTTTGCAATGTCAATGTCAAAACAGCATGTTACATAGAGATTATACTCTTTATAATCTCCATTGCAATAGATCTAATTTATGTTATGTTACTCATTTGATTGGGAACGCATTTGAGCGTGCACAAAAGGGATCCAGCTGGCTTGTCATTGTTGATAACCGATATCTCCATTTTATAAGAAACGATTAAAATAAAAACGCAAAGAGTAATGCACTCCTGAGCATTATAATAAACTGTGAGAAGGCCATAGGCACAGCAGTGCGCCGGCAAGAGTCTTAAAGTGACAGTGCACCATTCTAAATGAATTAAACAGCATCATATTAACCGTCTTTAACAAAATTACTTTATCATTATTGTCATGTTAATATATATATAGGGGGGGGGGGGGCGCTCAGAAAAAAAAACTTTTGCTCAGTGCTGAAAAATATTAGAGGGAACATTGCCCACAATTATATTGAAAAGAAAAA
Source organism: Sardina pilchardus (assembly GCF_963854185.1). NCBI lineage: Eukaryota > Metazoa > Chordata > Actinopteri > Clupeiformes > Clupeidae > Sardina > Sardina pilchardus. The sequence goes on from NC_085009.1 coordinate 19,142,140, forward strand.
AAGAAACAATTATGTTGACACAATGTAAAAAAGAATACTGTAATTGAATACTGCCATGAATAGTCCATGATAACTAAACATGTTAATAAAGTAAACAAAATAAGGTTTGGGATGTTAACCATAATATAGATAGTAGTTCAGCTTTCTTGAAACATCTTGCTTTTGTTGTTATGTGCAGTGTAACTTGATCTATCGACGGCGTTTTGGAATCTTCTTTGAAGAATGCATTGTGAGAGGATTCAGGTAAATTCAGCATCACATCTTCAAACACATTTTAAAAAGGCATTTGTTGAGATCAAGGTAAATACTTTGACTTTGATCTTGTTGTCAAAATACTTTGACTTTGACCTTGTACAGGTTGGTTTCTCGAAACCGAATGGACAATGTTGAGACAGATGTTGACCTTGTGTTTGATACTGATTCAACGGAACCCCTCCCATCAAATGCAGATGTTGTGGAGACCTTGCGTACTGCCATAAATGACTCTAATTCAGGCTTTAATCTGACTGTGCTTCCCGGATCCATTTCTGTGACAAGTGAGAACATTTGGTTGCAAGATCATTTACAGTGATATTCACAACTATGAAAAAATATGAAAAATCATTAGTGTTGCATAGTATCTCATTTAACGTTATACTGTCCTTATTCACTGATGGGTGTGTATGTGCTTCTGGTACTTTTCCAGGTGCCCCCCGCTCAAGAAGCACTCCCCAGTTCGGCACCAACGAAACATTTACTGCCGATCTTTCAAATTCCAGTTCCGATGCCTTCCGTGCCAGATCCACCCTCATTAAAGCAGAGGTAATAGCTACATTGCAAAAAAGATTTGTCTGATGACTGTTTGTGGAATTATTGGCTTTGTCACTTTAACCTTGTTTTTTTTGTTGTTTGTTTTGTTTTGTGACTTATTTAGCTTGAGCCGTTTTTCTTGCAAGACTTTGAATCAGATTTCATCAGGCTTACCCCAACAAGCTTCAGGTGACTAACAAACTATATATTCCTACTGCATAAAAGATCACATCTGTAGATACAGTATGTAGATATTTGTCTGTGTGTTTGTACAGTATGTGTGCATGCAGATGTCTTCATGTCTATCAGTTAAAGGAGTCCTAGAATTCAAAACCACATTCACCTTGTTCCTGTTGAATTTAGGCTGCGAGCAGTGTCCAAAGGACAACACCAAAGACTTTACCGCGTCCCCCGCCTGCTTTCGTATGCAAATTAGGAAATAGAAACAGCCGTGTTGAAATGCTCCAATCTGAACAGAGCTCAGATAACACGTAATAGGCGCCCATCCCCCTTTAGATACACCCCTCTCATTTGCATACCTTCGATTAATAATTCTTGTTAAACTGCTCTTACGATGCTAGTATCTAGATATGTGGTCTATGGCAGAGACGTTGTAATGCTAGCGTTATTACAGCTAACTTTGGAGAGTTACTATACTAAGAAATGTAGCCTACTGATAAAACTTACCAATCTAACACATTCATTCTGTTGGGGAATCTGCTGCACTTCATCTTCGTCAGAACCTTCTTCTGACTCGGTTTATACATGTACGGCTGTATTCCTTATTTAAATCCATTGTTGATAGCTTTATCAAAGACTTTGGCTTTATTTACCAGCAGTAAACGTAGTTTCACTTTGCTCTAGCTTCAGACCGGTGGATTGAGCCAATCAACTTTCAGGACATATCGGCCAATAGACCAATCAGCGCGCATCTCATTTGAATATTCATGAACTTGCTAAGTGGGCGGGAAAAACAAACTGTTTCATTGCAAGGCTTATTTATGACCTTGTATTAGGCGATCTAGCAGTGCTCCTGGGGCGTTTTCAGCCCCACAAATTTACATATGACATTATTTAGGCTCAAAGATCAATTTGTAATGGTCAAAAAATGCGTTCTATGACTCCTTTAACACTGTGATACATGTATAGAACTACTGTCTACCTGATGAGATGACATTCTATTGATGCTTTTTCTCTTCACTAGCAATGGATCAATTATCCATATGATGGACATTACTGTGACTGCAAACGGCACATTTCCCAATGAAACGCAGATTATTGCCACTTTGATGAGAGCTGTTCAGAGTGGAAATGTGTCACTCCCCATCATCTCCATCAATGGCACAGGTTAGCATGTGCTTACTGTATATTGGATGTATGGAACTCCTCAAAGGGAAAGACTTGATGCATATTAAGGATATTAAAACCATGATGATTATGATAATAATAATAATAATAATAAAATAATAATAATAATAATAATAATAATAATAATAATAATGAGTGTTTCGTATTCCTCACAATACACCAACATACCTTCAATAACTATATTTTAAATAGCTTTTACCGCCTTTTAATTTGTTGACTTCACACATGCATCTATATTAATTCCAACTTTCCTCTCTATCTTTCTCCTTATCACACACACACACACACATGCAGCGCTGTCAGCAGGTGAAATCAGCAGCAAGATTAACTTCCTGAGTGCCTGTGGGCTCACCATCATATCCCTCCTTGTGGTTCAGCTCTGGTAGGCTTGGAGAACGCGTTGACCTTTGACTTTGTGCACACAGAGCCTACTGTCATCACAAAGAGGTGACCTTCCACCAACCCTTATTGTATTACTCCACTTTTATAATGACCATCTGACCTAAGTCACACAAACAGCAAGATCAAACTAATCTCTCATATTCTGCACTTGGATCTTTTACTTTGTGACTGTTGCTATGGGAAATGGCATACAATTGTGAGATGTCCAAATGAATCTTGTTGCACTAACCACTCTGAATGTTTTAATCTTTTGGATTAGGTATTGGTTGTGATGAAAGAAGAAAGAGCAAAAAGATGTATAACTGCACTGACTTGAGTCAGTGATCGTAAGTGTACTGTAAGTGTCTTGTCAAAAATTAGAGGAATGAAAGATTTCTAATGTCAAATAAAAAAACGAAATATAGTATCATGTGGGAGAAAAGCAGATGTAGAACAGTCTGTATGTAGTTTTGTACTGTGGTTCATTTTCACTCATTACATGTCCTCAATTTATTTAACATGTTTCTTTGATGATGCACTTTTTTTTAACTTAGCTCAGGAGACCCAATTGTGTGTTTGTTATAGAGGAAATATACTATCCTGCTAATAAATGCAAATAAAGTAACAAAATTGAGAAATTAATGACTGATGAGTTAATGACTTCATATTGTAGGTTACAAATGTAACTATGGATCTGTGAGACCGAGGGATGACCGTCACTATCCTTGTCGCTCGGACCATCCTGAGGGGTTCAGGGATAGGAGACTGACCCGGGAGCATTCTCTGCTATTTATTAACGCAGGTAGTTCTGCTTCCGGAGGTCATGGACATGTCTATTTTGACATATGGTCTCGGTGATAGGCAGACCGAAGGTGATCATTCCTTTTTAGACCGTAGTGACCGTCAGCGTTAGGTCGAAACAGATACTACAATCATGGCCATAGCTACCATAGAGGACACAAACAGCCAACAAGACAATTATCCTTGTGATGGATATGATCTCATGGCCCAAACAAGACCTATTGTCTAAATCAACTAGCCTATTGGTCAGTAATTCTGGGATTTGTTGTTTTTAAAAAAAAAAAAGCCAATTCAAGAGACAGGTGATAGAAATCAGGCATTTGAGGAGAACTAGGAGAAAAGATAGGAAAGTGAGTGAGTGAGTGGGAGCAAAGATAGTTAAGGGCGGAGCCAAAATACTTCATAAGCCACTTCCTGGAACCCGAATCACAAGGGAGCAGGGAACCCATGAATACATCAAGGACACCAAAGATAGTTAAGGGCGAAGCAAGATAGCCTACTTTGTCTAGTTCATGTCTATGCGCGCAGAATGGGGATAGTTTCCTCTGCATAAAGAGGCGTGTCACAGACCTCTGAAGTTCGCCTACAAAAAGCTACCATCTTTGCCCATCTATGGGAAAATAACATGGGGATTTTCAATTACTGCTCTCGTGGGGATGATGACATTGGTATGCAGACAGCTACAGCTACAGCGTTTATACGTCCTCCCTCGCTCCTCGGGCCTCGATCCTCACTGATCTACATAAAGAATGATAGGGGGGAAACAATGGGATAGTCTATCCAGTGTTAGTTATAGATCAGTGGAAACACCCCTCGAGGATCGAGGAGGCATGTTGAGAGGCACCCATGGACATTTAACAAACATTTCAAACACTCACGAGTTGCATTTTACTTCCTGGTCTGGGGACTGAGAAAAGACCAGACGGAAAGTCGCGAGGGACATTTCAAGTGTGCAAAGTGTGACCTCGTCAACTAGCAGAGGTCAAGTGTACAAGACAATGGGGGTGTTTGGGGGTTTTATAAATATATATACTATGTACTGGCGTAGCGAATATTGTAAGCTGATTACATTGTGAGCCTTGTAGCATGGACAATGTTGGTGGGTGTTTCTATTGAGTATGTCTCTTTTGTTAGCTAATTGATTAATTGTTTGCAATGGTTCAGGCCAGGTATTTAAAGTCGCTGGGGGGAGTAGGGCAGTCAGAGGTAGAATGGTCTGAGGTGAGCCACAGTGCACCTGCGTGGCCTAACACTCTGCATGCTTGAACCCTATATCCCATGATTGAAGAGGATTTGGTGAAGTTATGTTTGCTATATTTTTGAGAGTTAATAATTGATTTGGAACTATTGTTTGGAGGTTTTTTTTTTTTTTTTTTTTTTCCAATTTCTCCTTGGGCATGCTACCTGCTAGTAAGGTGAAAATAAATCGCTGCATTCTTCATAACCTTCTTCATTCCATCATCGACAAAGCCATCCCGATCACACTACCGCAGAGCTAACTTACAATGCAACTTGCCATAACGAGGAACTTCAATTAACTCCCAGATCTCCTTACATGGGCAAAGATGGCAGCTTTGGATCCTTTTTGAAGGCAAACTTCAGAGGTCTATTGACGTATTCATGGGTTTATTTTGGAACATCATCAATTCATCAGGTCCCTTTCCACAGGTGTATAACATCAAGCAGCTTGATCATCTATGCAATTGCTGTCAGTTGCTTGATTAATACACCTGTGGGAAGGGTCCAGATCAGAGCGGTAGATATAACAGAGTGGCGACACTCCCATAGACCTCCAGAGGAAACAATGGCGGACGTTTTTTCAGGCTACTTCCGCGTTATGGAGAGCTCAACAGTTCTTAACAGTGACATTCGCGGAGTTTGCCTCATTCACTTCCATTGGTGTCTGCCTAACTTTGTCAGCGGTAAGTAAACGAAAGCACGACCTTTTTAAAAATTGTTATATATTTCCCATATCAACTGTACCAGTATGTACTCGTAGTGTTATTCGAGTTGTTTGTGCTGCTCGTTTAACTGTTATTTTTGTATCTTAGTTATGACCGAAACTTCAGAGCATAATGTTACGTTAGCCTACAAAGCTAACCTTAGACGTGGAGGGAGGCTAGTCTAAATGTAATGTTCCTATGTCAATAAGGAATGTCAGACATATCACACTTGGTTACGCTACTGTAGTAGAGCAACGTTAGATAATATATGGGGTTATCAAGGAGTTTGTATGCCATTTATAATCCTATTTGCTGAACCTGATGGCGTTAGCTAATGTTAGCTAGTCAGCTCACGCACATTCAAAATGCAATGAAGGGGGAACAGTACGTGATCTTAATGCATGCAATGGCATCAGATGTGCTCGTTATCAACGAGTTTGTGATTAAGTTGTTCTTCAGATGAACAGTGGAACTAATTAATGGGATGACATTTCATTTAGACCTGATCTAGCTTGTTAGCTTGCTAGATGGAATGTTTCATGGCACTATGAAGTGAACCTGAAGCTAAACTTGTGATCAGAGAGCATGATATGAACTCGGGTACATCTCTTCACAACAGAAATTTCAGTTATGAACTTCAGGCCAGGGCAGGGAGCTGTAGAAGCAAAAACTGTACTACACTCTCCTGCCGTGTGTCACTTGTTCACTGTCCAGTCCTGCCCTAGTGCCACTACTGTTCCAACTCGGGAGTCGGGACAGTGGCACGAGACTAGAGCTTGGGATAGGGGCGCGTCGCGCGTGTACAGTGCAGTACTTCTTTTTGTCTCAACTGCTGTTGGATGTCAGGTTGCAGTCAATATTATTCTACATTGAATGTACATTTCTGAGGTCTATATCACCACAGCAGGTCGATGTATTTGATGGAATAATTTTGATTGCAATGACTATCTTGCAGATGCTGAAAGTGACGTGACAAGACATTGTCTTCAATTAAGTGGTCCTTGTAAGTATAATAATTTTCTTTCTTTTTTTACCTTCTATGGATAACTGAAAAGTGTAGGTTAATGATGCTCTAAGGGCAGAATTAGGTCCATCCATAGAATAAGAACAATGTTTGCAATGACGTAGCCTAGTCTAGTTAGCTGTAGTGGGTATACTGTAATCAATCCCAAATGTTAATATTTTAAGTGGGTAGAGATGGTAATGCTTGTAAGTGGGTATACTATCTCTCTCTGTAGCAGTGCCACTGCTTTGGTTGACACCATAAGGGATTCGGTCGTCCTTGCCGGACCAACTGCTCCACTTTACTGATGATATTGAAGGCCTCCTGCAATGGACAGTAAAGGGTACCTCTCTTAAATTCCTTCAGTTGTAGCAGTACACTACATTTGCTGTCAGCACAGTCATTGTTGTCTGTACAGCATGCTGGCATTCCTCACAAAGTCAGTTACTGATTACCCTCAGTATTGTTCTTATTACAATAAGAAAAGTCTCCTTGTGTTGATGAATGCAATGGCTAAAGTGCAGTGATTTCTTATAGCCTGTCAGCTTTTTATTCTCAAAATAACTATGAAAGATATTGTTGGGAATCATTGGTGTTATAAAAGTTATAAGGTGTGGCACCCCCAACCAACCTTGAAGGGGTCGGCCGTGTATGGGTATGTAAAACTCTTGCTGGCCTTTTGCTTTTGTTTATGCTAATACCTTGATGTGGTATCTGTGAATGTATTGTACCAAGTATACACTGACTTTTACCTGCTCTCTCCATTTTCCACTGTGCCTGTTCTTGCCTAGGACCAAGGATGCAGAGGACAAGACGGGTGTGTAGTATTGACTGAAATTATCAGAGAAGGTCATTTTTTATGGTTTAGGTCCAAACGAAGGGACCCTTCCAACCTCGGCATCTCCAACACCTCCTGTCACACCTCCAGCCAAATGTGCTACATCTTCCTCAGTTAACCTTCTTGTAGGTGTGCATG
>NC_085009.1:19454400-19651900 GCF_963854185.1 Sardina pilchardus
GCAACTACTTCCACCACAGAGGAACCAACTACAATTGAGGCAACAACCACAATTGTACCAACGACAACAATTCAACCGACAACATCCACAATACAGGCAACTAATTCCACCACAGAGGAACCAACAACAGCTACAATTGAAGCAACAACCACAATAGAAGCAACTACTTCCACCACAGAGGAACCAACAACTACAATTGAAACAACAACGACAATTGTACAAACAACAACAATTCAACCGACAACAACCACAATAGAGGCAACTACTTCAACCACAGAGGAACCTACTACAATTGAGGCAACAACGACAATTCAACCAACAACGACAACTGAACCAACAACTACAATTGAGGCAACAACAACCACAATTGTACCAACAACAACCACAACCACAATTGTACCAACACCCACAACAGGGGCCATGACAGCAGAAACAACCACAACTACATTTGAGGCAACAACCACAATTGAACCAACAATGACAACTGAACCAAAAACTACAATTGAGGCATCAACTACCACAATTGTACCAACGACAATTCAACCAACAATAACCACAATAGAGGCAACCACTCACATATCAGAGGAACAAAAAACAACAACATTTGAGGCAACAACAACCTCAATTGTACCAACAACAACAATTCAACCAACAACAACCACAATAGAGGCAACTACTTCCACCACAGAGGAACCAACAACAACTACAATTGAAACAACAACCACAAGTGTAACAAAAACAACAATTCAATCGACTACAACCCCAATTGAGGCAACCTATACGACAACTGTACCAACAACAACAACAATTGAGGCAACAACCAACACAACTGTGCCAACAACCACAATTGAATCAACATCAACCACACCTGTACCAACTACAACCACAATCAAACAAACAACAACCACACTTGACCCAGCACAAACTACAATTAAGGCAACAACAACCACAACTGAGGCAACGACAGCAGTTGAATCAACAATAACATTAAAAGCAACTACCTCCACAACAGAAGAACCAACAACAACCACAATTGAGGCAACTACTTCAACCAATACTGAACCAACAACAACCACAATTGAGGCAACAACAACCACAATAGCGGCAACGAATTCCACCATAGAGGAACCAACAAGAACTTTAGTTGAGGCAACAACAGCCACAATTGTACCAACAACAACAATTGTGGCAACAACAACCACAATTGTACCAACAAAAGCTGTTGAACCAGCAACCACAATAGAATCAACAAAACCCACAATTGAGGAAACTACTTCAACCACAAATGAACAAATAACAACAACAATTGAGGCAACAACAACAACCACAATCGTACCAATAGCAGCAGTTGAACCAACAACCACAAAAGAGGCTACTTCCACCACAGAGGAATCAACAACAACCACGATTGATGGAACTATTTCAACCACAAATGAACCAACAAGAACTGTTGAACCAACAAGAACTACAATTGAAGCAACAATAACCACAGAGGAACCAACAACAACCACAATTAATGCAACTTCTTCAACCACAAATGGATCAGCAATGACAGTTTCACTTTCAGTTGTGTCAGCTTTATCTATAGTCAATTCCACACCTTTACCTGCTACAAATGTAGTCACACAATCAACTACACTAGAATCAACACAAAAAACTACAAACAAAGCTGCTCAATTAACTACCACTGAAAAAAGTCCATCTACGACAAATGCAGTGACCCCATCAACTACATTTGAAGCAATACAGTCAACCACAAATCAGGCGATGCAATCAACCACAATGGAAGTAATTCTATCAACTACAATAAGGGTGACGCCATCTACAAAAAATACTGCAACATCTACAATAGAAGCAACTCAGTCCAGTACAAATGGAGGAACTGCATTCATGACGAATTTAGCGACACCATCAACTACTGTGAAAGCACCATCCATCGCAAATCAATCAACACTTGCAGCTACAATTAAAGCAACAAATGAAGACACACAATCAACTACAATTCAAGCAACTCTATCTACAGAACCAGCACAAACAACTGCATTTGTAGAAGCACAATCAACTTCAATTGAAGAAACTTTATTTACCACAAATTATGCAACACAATTAGGCTCAATTGAGGCAACACAATCACAATCGACTGAAACTGAAACTACAAATGAGGAAAGTCAGTCAATCGCTCATGGAGCAACTCTATCAACAAGTGAAGCAACACAATCTACCACAACACAAAGAAGACAATCTACTACCATTGGAGCAACTGTATCTATGACAAATGGTGTCACACAATATAATTCGACTACTGAAGCACAACCAGTCACAGGAAGTCTATCTTTGGCAAATGAAACAACACAGTTAACTACAGATACAGTAACACAATCTATTACAATTGGAGGCATATTATCAACCATAGCTGAAGACACACAATCAAACACGACTGGAGCCGTACAATCCAAAACCACTGGAGAAGCACAATCAAATCTAACTGGAGAACTACAACAGCCAACCATACCTGGACCAACACAATCAACATCAAATGCCGCACTGTCAAATTCAAATACATCTTTATTGACTAAACCGCCAGTTGCTGCACCATTAACTCAATCAGGTAAAAGAGTGCTTGCTGACACATATTTCTCTATGACAGAATATTTCATTTAAAATATTCAAAATGTTAAGAAAATATATAAAATATGTGAAGGCGGTAATGGTAGAGGAAACTTAGCAAATGATTAAGCAGACTTTTTTGTGTGATGAAAAGTACAATGGACAGTACAAAATAAGACATTTCTATTTACTGATGTGCAATAATTATGAATAGTAATAATGAACTCCTTTCTCTTCTTCAACTCTCTCTCTCTCTCACACACACACACACACACACATTCACAGCCTTGTCAGCGGGTGAAGTCAGCAGCAGTGTTAACCTCTTGAGTGCCTGTGGGCTCAACCTCCTGTCTCTCCTTGTGGCTCGGTACTGGTAGACCCCAATATCTTGCCCAACTGGACCATCACTGTGAAGAGGAAATTACATCCAGACAATGCCATCCCTCTGATTAAGCAGAACACTGGGCCTTTGTTATCCGCAGTCCAGCCTAGTCAATGGAACCTTATCCCTATCTTTATCATCTGTATCATAAACGGCCACAGAAAGCACACTAATTACTGCACTACTTTTATTAGTGTCAAAATCGGAGGTGTGGAGGAATTATTTGCTGTTCATATGGAGAAAATGCTATGTTTAGGATACATTCCACTACATAGGTGGGGGTGGAGGATGCTATTATCTACCTGGTCCAGAGGGCCCACTCCCACCTGGACAAAGCAGGCAGCACAGTGAGAATCATGTTCTTTGATTTCTCAAGTGCTTTTAACACAATCCAGCCTGTGGTGCTGAGTGGAAAGCTGCAGAGGATGCAGGTGGACACAGCCATCACCTCCTGGATTATGGACTACCTCACAGACAGGCCACAGTTTGTGCGGCTGGGAGGCTGTGTGTCTGAGCAGGTGGTCAGTAGTACAGGAGCACCACAGGGGACTGTGCTATCCCCCTTCCTCTTCACACTCTACACCTCTGACTTTCAGTACAAGTCTGAGTCTTGCGATCTGCAGAAGTTCTCTGATGACTCTGCATTGGTGGGATGTGAGGACGTGGAGTATCGGAAACTGGTGGACAGCTTTGTGGAGTGGTGTGGTAACAACCACCTGCTCTTAAATATTGACAAGACCAAGGAGATGGTGCTGGACCAGGGCTAAGCTAAACACAATTTCCATCCTGGGGGAGGAGGTGGAGGTGGTGGAGAGCTATCAGTATCTGGGAGTTCACATAGACAATAAACTGGACTGGAAGCATAACACTGAGGCTGTCTTCAAGAAGGGCCAGAGCAGGCTCTATTTCTTGAGGAGGCTTAGGTCTTTTAATGTGTGTACCAAGATGCTGGAGATGTTTTATCAGTCTGTGGTGGCTAGTGCAAGTTTCTTTGCCATCATCTGCTGGGGTAGCAGCATCAGCACCAGTGATTCTAACAGACTGAACAAGCTGATTAGAAGGGCTGGCTCTGTGCTGGGGTCTACTCTGGAACCACTGAAAGTGGTGGTGGAGAGGAGTATTTTGCAGAAACTGATACAAATTATGGACAATACATCACATCCCCTACACAGAACACTGTTAAAGCAACAAAGTGTCTTCAGTGAGAGATTTCGCCAACTCAATTGTATTGTAGTAAGGACAGATATAGAAGGACTTTCCTACCCACTGCAATAGCACTTTATAATGACTCCCCCATGAGCAGAGAGAGAAGATTAATCTTTTAAGGAATCTTTTAAGGACATTGGCTTTTAGTCTTGATGCAGTTGCAACTGCACTTTAACTTTAACTTTACCTTGTTGGAAAGGGTCTTGTTTCTGTTTCCTCTAGGCCATTCTTTTATCAGACTTGGAGGGTCATTATGCCTTTGACAACTACTTCTGGCTATGTCTTGTGGTGAAACCATGTCTGTTGTGTCTTGTGTGTATGTGATTGTTGATTGTTTATGTGTATGTAAGGCTGCTGAAACAACAGAATTTCCCTTTGGGATGATTAAAGTATATCTATCTATCTATCTATCTATATAGCAATATTTTGAACATGGAAATATTACTGAAGCTTACAGCTTTGTACTTCAGAAATACTGCTGTACCTGTCTCATAACTGCAGCTATTTTTGTAAGCAATGGGTCATCAGTCATTCTCTAGGCACTCCATGTTCAGTATGAGTGTTATGTTTGGGCATGGGAGTGTGCACAGGTGCACAAAGAGCTTTGAGAATGTGGGTGTCTTGCTGTTAAAGTGATTACACATAGGGCAACTTTTGGAGCAATGTTACTAGGCAACCACGTAGCCAGTTCCATTTACTCTGATTGGATGATCATGATGATTTCCCTATAGACTATTAAAGTTCTCCAGAAAAGTAATTACTGCCCTATACCAATGTGAATATGTCAAAACCACAATAATGAGGAACACTGCCTAGCAACATTGCTGAAAAGGTTCTCACGTGCATCATCAGCTTTTGAGTTTGAGTTTCGATTTCTCCATTCAAAGAGCAGCAAACCACATGAGTTACCAGTTATGTGCAGTCCCCGCCCTTGATATAATGCTGACATTATTCATTAATTACATTACTGATTCCTAATATTCTGATTGTGGAATAATCACAGCAGGTTTTCAGCAGGGGGACTAATGTCAGTGTTTTATGAGTGAAGAGTTTCAGTCTTTTTAAAAGCAATTGTAATTCAAACTGTGGTTAAATGTGTGAACAGGAGCCTTCAGAGGAAAACTCCTCAGAATCAGTCCTCAGAACAACAATTTGCTTGTTTATACTTTGCCAAAAGAAGCCTTTTGTTGCTCATTATAGGCAAGGGTTTATTTGTATATGTCCATAAGTGTTCATGTGCTGAGCTCAAATTAAAGACAGATGATGATATTATTCACAGATTGGGAAATGTGATTCTATTCAGTTGCTCACCAAAGTACAGTGTGTTGCTAAAGTTCTGAGAGTTCTCACTGCTCAAATTGGTCGTTAGACATTTTTTTTTATGGATGCAGGTGACAAAGTTGAGAAGTCTAGCAATTGCAACATATCCTAGCCTGGTCATACCAAACCCTCGTACTAATATCGTACAGAGGGTCTGGACCTACTCCATTCAGGCAGGAGGCGTGAACTCTGTTGAAGTTTGAAACGTTTGGGCCTGATTTTACCCAACCTCTAACGTTTGGTCGTGACAGCTGTAGAGACTGCAACACGTATATGCTCAACGTCATCGTTAACACCTGCCTCCATTCGCTTGATGAAAATTTATTGATGTTAGAGTCATAACTCAATACCACTCCTAGCAACATTGCTCAAGATGTCATATCTTTGCATCTTCGTATCATCGTATGATGCCTATCATGCACATCATAACCTCAACACAGATTCCACAGAAAAGTGCCGCTTGGGCTCACGTGGCTAAGTGGAACCAGGTGATGTGTTAACAAGAAGCGGTGACAACAAAGGAACTGTGAGGAATGGCACAACAGTCATTGTGGTTGTCAGTTCCCAGGAGCAACAAGTTCTTTTGTGAGTCAGCTTGCGACTGTCAGCTGTTTTGATTGAGAGGACTTTCTGGTTTTGTTTTGTTTTCTTTTGCTTGTGCTCAGAATACCTTGAAGCTGGATGACGCGGATGACTAGATCAACAGAGCCGCCCAATGTTATAAATTAAAGCAAGTACACGCAGATGCCAATCTCAATGTTGATCTATTTACATAAGGGACACGTTTAAAACAGCGGAAGTTGACAAACGTGCTTTGCAATGAACAAAACACTGAAAAGATGAATGCATAGATGATTGGCGCCAGACATGCACACATTTAAGCTCTGTGTGGGGCCACATTCATGTCTCTTAATTCATGGAAATGGTGTGATTTCAACCACACAGTTTTGGACCAGAAATGTCAGTCCATGGACATGAAAAAAGTGTAGCGCTATAGCTGCCTGGCAGCTTGAGCTGCTGAAACTAGCAACTCTAGCTACATGTAGGTAAAACAAAGATCTATGTGAAACATCACCAGATGTCTCCTTTAATTTTTAGATTAACCCAATGAAAACAAGGAACTGTTAGAAGTATGGTGAATTTGACCAAATCAAAGCACTGTCTTGTTACATTTTGGGAAAGAGGCTGAAGGCTTAGACACAGTAGGTGATGGTAACTGTTTCTTGAAGACACTAAGATGATAACTAGAATACACTGCACCATGTACAACTACTGTAGGTCATTCTACCACCAAGAAGATAGGTCTTGACTGTGATATCTTGGTGCTGACACACAAATGGGGATCTCTGAACAGGGCCCTTCAGACAAGTTTGAAATGGGTATAGTTGTGCTGCTTCTTTTTAATATTTTGACCCAGCTGACCAACAGATGTGTTACAAAAACCTCAAGACACTATTTGAAATCGTGGAAAAGGGGGTCAGATGGGACCTTTAAATTAAATTCTTGTAGCTATGGCAAGTTAAGAAAGACTTAATTGTAGAAAAGTTACATGTGTGGTTCAGCATCTGCACTGTCTCCCTACACATGCAAGTAGGCACATGGTTATGAGTGACGGTGTGAGTGACACTGTCATGAGTGACACTGACATCTTGTGGTTGTAGGCTATACAATGAATATAAAATATGCCTTGTCACCACTGTTTTCTATTGATTCAGACTAGGGCTGTCAATTGACTAAAATTTGTAATCTAATTAATAACATAAGCTGTGATTAATTAATCACATAACATTTGTGCTGTGAAAGTTTTTTAAATATTTCGATTCAAATGCATCATTGAATAATCAGGATTAGTGACGTTAAAGTTCAAAAACTCTGACTCTTTCACCGTCCAAATAATGACAATCCATAATATTACCTAATATGCTGAAATAATAAATTCAGAAGTGCCTTTGGAGGATTTTTTAAGTAAATGTTCCAATCAGTGATACAGGCAGCACATTCTCGTCTCCCCATTTTACAGTCTAATGTTTACTGACTAGAATGGCTCCGGGTAAAAGGTCATCAATTAATCTGCGTTATCTTTTTTAATCAGTTATTTCATCTCAAATTAATTCATTTAAATTAATCAGTTATTTTGACAGCCCTAATTCAGACACATTTCACATCATGTCCTTGCAATTTAATGTTTCACTTCAGATTTAATGAATATGTTTGGAAAATGCAGCTGTCATCTAAATATCTCTCCGTTCAGGCATCTAATGCTGAGACTAAATCTATCGTCTGTCACTGCAACATTGTTTTGAATTGGCTCTTGCACAGCCACTCCTGGACATAATTAAGGAAAATAGAGGGAACCAAATATCAAAGAGACTGCTTTTGAAGAAAGGCACTGTTTTAACTTGTAAATCAACTAAATGTCCTGCTCGTCAGTGCTGGACACAACATGTGCAATATGTCAAATATTGTTTTAAAGTACAGAGGCTAATTATATAATACCTTGTGTAGATTAATACCATATAGTTGTATTTAACAGAAATGCATTTAAAATAACACTGTTGGAAATACTCTGGTTTGGTGTGTTTATGCATCTAGGCCCTGTAATAATGAAGTTGGTCGACATGTCAGAATAAAAACAAATGATTGAATGCCTCCTGATGATATCCTTATGATAGGTCAAGTGTTTCTGGCTAATGGTGTTGCTTATAAGGAACAATTTCTACCAGTGTCCACTAGGGGGTGGCCCATACTGATAAACCATCCTGAACCAAGCTTTTAATATGTCCAGCAATATTGGTAAGATATCTTAAAGATCCCGATGAAAAATAGGGCCTATACATTTGAAGTCCAAATGGCGGAAATAGTTTAACTGTAGGCCACTTCTGCTTTTTACTGTGTAGACATGTTTGTCAATATTAGCCTAGGCTACTGTAGACATTTCCAAAAATCCACCTTGGCTCTAAATGTGATTAGGCCTACCTACGCTGGCTATTCCTCCTAATTTCCAGGATAACGTTTCACAAATTATTTTTTTCTTGTGTGCTGCCCCTGACCAGGATTCTGTCTAGCAGTAGGATATAGCCTACTCCATGAGGGGATTCAAACACCTAAACTGGTCTGATAACTCAATCAACAGGTGTACCTCCCCCATGTTAAATTACGACGTGAGAGGCTCTTAATACCGGTTGTTTATTGTATGATTCACCGTAGACTTATGCCGTGAGAAGTGAATGCGAATATAGGCTACAAAGAAATATGCACAGTAGGCCGATAGAAACGTAAATTACATACACATACCTCATTGGCCGCATAACCAAAGGGAGTAAAACCAACTTGCAGTTAGCTTTCTTGCACTTGAAACTCTTAGGTAAATCTTGTAATTAACTCTAAACTTTATGACACGAGATTTACATGAGTGGCCCAGATGCCATCTCCTTAATTGAGTGTCACGCTAATAACGTTCCCCCTTGCAACACACAGCATATTCCACTATGCTCTGGTGTTGTCGTTTAAACATCAGAGACCTCTACGTTTGGCAATGTTTTTGAGGTGGTTAAAAGCTGATATAGTTATTGCTTTCATGTGTTTGTTGAAATGTATAGAACCGTTAATTAATTGAAAGCAATAACTATATCAGCTTTTTACCACCTCAAAAACATTGCCAAACGTAGAGGTCTGATGTTTAAACATGACAACATGACAACATTTAAACAAAATTCCATTTATGCATTCATCTCCAGCAGGATTGATTAGGCCTACCACAATGGGCTTTGCACAGACCATCCTAAAACTACTTTCAAATAGCTTCAGGTGATACAAAATGCAATGCAGCATGCACTGGCTTCCAGTAAGTCAGATAATTGACTTTAACGCGTAAAGCTATACATTTATTTAAATATTATAAATCAGCTTCAGTGTTATGTCAGTAAATTATCAAATCAAACCAAGCTGTATTTGTCACATACAATAATATGAGGCCCAATATACAGTGAAATATAATTTCATTAATCAGATTCTTTAAATTAGCTTTTGTATATGTTCATGACTGCTTTACATACTATTGGTATCATTATAACCATATTCATGAGATGGTCATCTGTAATACTTCTCCATTAACATGAGTAAACAAAAAAGACTTTCAGTGGTCAACATGTTTGGGGAACACCTTCAGGACGGTTGCAATACCATTCCCTGTGTGTAACTCAAAATATAAAACATTCACCTTTGTGCACGTTCTTGTTTACTACAGAGTTTTCAGTGTTGCTACAATGTCAAAATAGTCAGAAAAGGAACCATAAAAATATGTGTCTTCAAAACATTTCACTGGTAGTGTATCCTGCACATACTCAATTAATATTTGCTAACTTGAAAGGTCTATATGCTCAGGCTTTAAGCCATTAAGCCTTGGAATGTATTTATATAACAGGTCTGGTCAGTCATGTAAAGTCTAAAACCTGGAGGGGGAAAAAAGAAAAGAAAAACATATTGGCAGTTCTGTTACTTGTTGCGCAATGTATTATGTAACAATGGCATAGGCAGCATTTATAATTGACACACTTTTGTTTACCTCTAAAATAAAAAGTATTCCAAATAATTATAAAATGATAAATAAGAAGTGAGCATATCTGGAACTTTATCATTTTAGGGGCAAGGTCACTTGGCCTTTGGTTGGACATATTTGGTGGGGGGGCACACAGGTCACAGGGCAGAGCATCATGGCCAAAGTTAACCATATACGTAGTAGGCTACATGCTAAAATGCTGTAGGTAGCATCACACACACACACACACACACACACACACACCCACACACACACACACACACATACACACACACAACCATTTAACGCATCAGTGAAAGAAATTATGAAGGTGTTGAAAGCCATGATCTACAGTGGCAGTGGGCCAACTGAACACACCTGTTTCTCACTGTACGTTATGCATGACACTGAAGCAAGCTGCAGACCAAATTAGAATAGATTTTAAAAAAAAAAAAAGAAAAAAAATGTGGTACCGTTCTACCTGTTAATAAGTTAATAAGTAACAGTCAGTTCAGACCAGTAAGCTGCATGTCTGGCGTAACCAGTACATTCCTTTCCCGGCCGCTTTCTTTCTCAGATCTCTTTCTTCTGGCTCTCGGTTCCTGGATATAGATAGATACTTTATTGATCCCCAAGAGGATATTGTCTGTCACTCGAACATCAGGGGAGAGAGAGTAAAACTGCATCTTATCTTGCCACCATCATCAACAGTATCATCATATCACACAAGAAGGCTCATACCTTGTCCAAGAAGAAGGTGCCAAAAATAACCATAAAGAGCTTTACATACTGTACACTGCAATACGATACCACTGAATAGCAATAGTTAACATCGATAAATATTTGTGAGAAGGTATTTGGTGTGTGTGTGTGTGTGTGTGTGTGTGTGTGTGTGTGTGTGTGTGTGTGTGTGTGTGTGTGTGTGTGTGTGTGTGTGTGTATGAACATAAGCAGATTCCGAGGAATTTGTCATATCTGGGTTCTGCATACACAGGATAAAATTTGCTGGTTTGTTCTCCATGTTCCACTGATAACAGGACGGCGTAAAAGATCTGGAAGGAAATCAGGACCAAGCCCTTCAAACGGACCAGGGAATAAGGGTGCAGCAGTGTCCTCTCCGTTTCCATCAACACGCCATTCTTCGCTGTTCAGGTAGGATACCATGTAATGTGCATAAGGCGAGTTATTCAATATTAATTGTTTATAATGTTTTAGTACATACTACAAGCAAGTAAATAAAAACATATTGTATATCATGTCTGCAACGATTCTATGTCCTGATGATGTATGGGATGTCCCAAGTTTGAGCCAATTAAAGGAAATTAGCAAAGGAACATTTGAAAAAGATACATTATAATTTGATTACATCCGAAAAGTTGAAACATTATGTACAAGGTCTCGTTTGTATTTTTTGTCCCTTTTCATTCTTGTCTTATTACTTCATTCAGATGGCAAACATTCATCCACTGGCAAACCTGCTTTCGTGCCTACTCTTTCTAGGTTAGCGACTTTCTTATGTACAATTTTCCAATTTCCCAAAAAGTACTTTTTACTTATTAACTGGTGCAAATATTTTGTCTCGTCTGTTGTTCCTTTCATCATTACACTTTCTCACTCTCTCTCTCTCTCTCTCTCTCTCTCTCTCTCTCTCTCTCTCTCTCTCTCTCTCTCTCTCTCAGGCCTTTTTGCATTGTCTGTTACTATATCTCAGCATGCGTTTAACCAAGCTCAGGCTGAACTAAGCACAGACCTGAAGGCTACTCCAGGCTCCCCAACAGACAGCGAGCAGAGTTCCCCTACTATCATGCAGTCAGATCCTCTGACCCCTCTGGAAGGGACAGCTCCCACAGTAAGGCAAGCTCTTTTCACGGACGTGATGACCTCAACAATATTCTTGCCAGGTAACCAGGATGGTAAGACCTCGAAAGAAGGCCAAGCTACAGGGGACAGCTCTGCTTCTGGAACATCCGGAGAACGTTCTTCACAACCTGACAGTTCTAGAGACCAAACTGGAGAACCTCAAGGAAAACCTGCATCTCGTGAAAGTACTGTTCGCTTGTAGCCATATCATGTTCAGGCAACCATTTTCCTTATACATACTGTACTGTATCAGGCTATACTGTATGCAGAGTTGCTTCACACGTCTGAAAAAGCATACCGTATATTTAGTTGTATGCATTTTGTTAATATGCATAATTTTATCTGTTTAAAATTGTTTGTTATTCTCTTTGGATAAAAAAACCCAAGTACTTTAAAGCATTCCAACAACCTCTCAATTCAAACTAAACTGTTAAGGGTCCTCTTCTTCATCATTATTGATTAGCATTGAAGTATCAGTTACAGGGCGAAGAGCTATATCCATACCACAATTTTTGGTCTGTTAAATTTTTGTAACAAAGATGTTTGTGTACCTGTTTTTTTGCAGGATTATCTGCATATGTCACACTAAAGCCTCATTCCACTCCTACAGAGCAGGCTAGTATTGGTATGTATCAATTAAGAAACAAATTGATTTAAAATTTCCTTTTTACCTTACCTTACGGGATTTAACCCGTTCATAAAAGGGAATTCTGAATTTGTGAATGAGTTTTTGAATGACAAAGGGGCTGGTTGGAGACCAAGGGATCATACTGTAGTTTTGACATTTTCTATTTTTTTTCATTCATCATTTTATTTTATTTAATCTATTTTATTTAATCTAGAATATACTTGCAGGATAAGCATTTTGTTAGAGTCACCAATTTGGTGTGAGCTTTATCAGTTTTGTGAGTTTTATTTAAACAAGACCCTATTTTGTGTGTTTTTGTATATGCAAACCATTTTTTAAATCTGCCACTTTTTGTTCAGTACCTATGGTCAGAGTTGCTTTGATGTTGGGGATGACTCTGCATTAGCATGTGTCACCGATACACTTGTGTAAGCAATACTATTGCCATATAATCACATTATTGTGTTATTATATTACTAATGTGTTTAATGTTTGGGTTTGTTCCAGGAATATCCATGGCTCAAGCTCTAATTGCACAGAGATTCCACGACCACGGTACTGAGATTGTGTTCATTCCTTAATTATAGCAAGGCCGATTTAGTCAGATTTTTCCACGTTTTAACCCTGATTCTATTTAACGGGCTTGACAGACTTTAGAATAAGTCCAGCTTATGGCTAGTCACTCTGCATGTTTACTTTTGCTCTCGATTCATGTGACCGTGACTGCAATGTGCAATATGCATGCAACATATGATTATTCTTATACATGTAAAACATTTGGATGAATATGTCTATCATTTCACATAGATTTTTTTTTATTTTTTTTCATTTACACTCATAAGGCAACATCTCTTTAGCCTTTTGTCGAAGAAACCTATTGGTCAAGTACAAATGCATTATACATCTAAATTCTGCATAGCCAAGGGTATGACTAATGATAGGTTTAAGTGTGACTCGTCTACAGATTTGCATTCCAGCACTCCAGTAACTTTTGTAAGTTATCTGGGCAAAGCAGCATGGGTGTTTTTGACTAGAACGATAGCACAGAATTGGTTTAGCTGTAGAAAAAGGTAGCAAAAAACTTCTGGGTCTAATCTAATGGTAAGACAAATGTATCTACTCTAATAAGTATTGGTAATTCAAAGAGCAAAGTTAGAAATGAGCAGATTAAATAACTTTAAAAAAAATGATAATAATAGTTATAAAGTTATAAACTTGTGTTGTTATCTACATTCACTGCACACACATACAGTGAGGAGCACATGTATTTGATACCATGCTAAAACAGGAATATAAAATCATCATTTGACAATTGATCTTAATGCCTTAATTTAAAAAATGAGTAAAAATCAAACCGCCAAGGACACCAATTTTCTTTGTGATTGAAGAATGTATCGTAAATAGATAAATGTTTTCCTTAAATGCTAGGGGAAGGAAGTATTTGACCCCCTATGTAACCCTATGGGAATTTAACACATAGGGTTAACATAGGGGCAGGCAGATTTTTATTTTTAAAGACCAGCTATTTCATGGATCTAGGATATTATGCATCCCGATAAATTTCCCTTGGCCTTTGGAATTAAAATAGCCCCACATCATCACATACCCTTGACCATAGCTAGAGATTGGCATGGTGCTTTTTCCAGTAGGCCTATTAGCCTGTTTGATTTGCATTGAGCTCAATGAGCATCAAACAGGCTAATAGGCCTACTGCAAAAAGCACCATGCCAATCTCTCGCTATGGTGAAAGGTATGTAATGACGTGGGGCTATTTTAATTCCAACGGCCAAGGGAACTTTATCAGGATGCATAATAACCTGAATCCATGAAATAGCTGGCCTTAAAAAATAAAAATCTGCCTGCCCCAATGTTAACCCTATGTGTTAAATTCCCATAGGGTTACATTGGGGGTCAAATACTTCCTTCCCCCTAGCATTTAGGAAGAACATTTATTTATTTACGAAACATTCTTCATTCACAAAGAAAATTGGGGTAGTTAGCGGTTTTATTTTTACTCAATTTTTGAATTAAGACATTAAGATCAATTGTCAAATGATGATTTTATATTCCTCTTTTTAGTCAACTTTAGCATGGTATCAAATACATGTTCTCCTCACTGTACATACAGTACTCTTATACTTAAAAAGGTCACTTTGGATAACAGTGTAAGTTAAATAAAATAACATAAACATAATATAGCCATAACTACTGTATGTTTGTGCTTATACTGTAGAGTTACTGATGAGATTGCTCCTATTTTAACCAGGGCACAAACCAACCAGTTCATACCCCACAAGAAACACAGTGACTGGAGTTACACAGTCGACCACAACCCTTGATGGATCTGGCTCTGGGGATTTCCCTGAGGAGGGCCTGGGGCGCAGCTTTGCATCCAGTGAAGGTCCCATGAAGAGGACCACACCTGCAGAAAAAGATGATGGCAAAGAGCAATAAAAAGAGAGAAGTTGGAGAGCTCATTGATTTTATGCTTGTCTTTGTCCATTCTAAAAGAGCAAATTGTTCTAGTTTGTTTGTTGATTAGCTGCACAAGAAAGGGACACCGTTCTGTTGGTTGGTTGTAAGTTGTGACAACTCAAACATATGTGTCCAGATCTTAATTCTGTCTTGCTTTGAAGTGACCTTTCCGTGTTTATTAACCCTTTACCTGTTTAGTAACCTTAAAACTCTGTGCATATTTTAAAAAGTGTCATTGATTCTGTAAGGTCTACAGTAGGTCTACTGTAATGCCACCTTCTTCCTACCAAAATGCTTGACATTCTATAGTGGTTTACTATCTTTGGATATGATTAGATAATAACAGAGGTATGCAATTTTGTTAAAAAATACACAGACAAGGTTCTATTTGCCTCAAACATTCCGGAGAATTCAACAGAATGATTGATAACACTTTATTTGAACTTTTTGTCTTGAGAGATAACATGACCTTGTCTTAGGAGTGAGGCACATCCTATAACTTGCCATGAGTTTTTCTAGCAGTGGTGTCACAGGGACATGTCATTAGTATCAATGAATGTAAATAAAAGTTGAATTTTTTTGTGCTATTTTGAATGTACGCCGACCTCAGCTGCTGAGAGGAAATGGCACAAAGCTAAAACACCCATTGAGCTCAGAAGTTGCCTCACTCTTGAAAAATAATAATAATAATAATAATACAATAATAAAACCCTCCCTGCCACTGACACTTGGAAACTATTTCCCACTTTTAAAACTCTCAACCCCTCACTTCCTCATCCAGCTACCAACCTCACAGTCGACATCTTTGCTTCATTCTTCATCAGCAAAGTGGCAGCCGGACAAACAAAACACAGTGGAAATCATTATGTTGATGTTGAGTAGCCAGACGGTAGGCACAGTACTGTATGTATGGCCGTACACCTGCAGGCATGTCTGCTACTGCATATCCTCAGTCTTTCCCCAGTTTATTGCGCATCATCTACTTCATTACAACATGTTTACATTACAGCTCCCTTACTACTGTACATGCCCATCCATTGGACCCAATCTCCAACCAACCTCATCCAAACTGTATCTCCTACCATCACACCAGCTATCACACCTTTCATTACTGTAATTGATGGTTTACTGGCTTCTGGAGCAACTCCAACGGCATTTCAACTGGCTCAGGTAACAGCGCTGCATTTAAACTGGCTCGGGTTCCCTTTGTCCCACCCAATTGGAGAACAAGTAGCCTAATAGTGGTTCGCAAACTAGCGATTTTTGAAACATTCATTATGAAGAACAGGACCTTTGATATATGACTGAGTGCAACATAAAACAATGATCGTTTTAATTTTAAAATCCTGTGTGCATGTGTATTTATGTTCTTGTGCATGTGTGTTTAATTATGTGTGTGTGCGTGAGAGAGAGAGAGAGTGTGTGTGAATGCGTGAGCCTTATAAAAATGTCGTAAGTACACTTCAACATCATCCTGTACAGGCAATCCTTTGCTCAACACCACCATCTCCAGGCCAATGGGTGTACAGACACTAAATGTACACCTAAATTATATGGCTCTCCATGGATGAAATTCCACAAAACTTGGCCTACCCCCAAAGACTGTCAGGCGAATCATACACATGAAATGTGTGTAGTCCAGACGTCTTAACCGAAGATATGGGCGATATATAGATGCATTGTAGTGTGGTGTATTAACCATCTCTTTCTAATTTCAGACAAATGGCTTCTATATGCTGTCATAAGTCAGTGATATTTTTTGACCTCTTTTTAATTCAATTCAATAATGTAGTATTTCTGATCCATTAAATCATGATATAGAGAAAAGTGTTACAATAACAAAAGTGTTAATATTACTTAAGTCAGAAATACACAGAAAGTTTTTGATTTTGTCACTTATCTCTGTGTTACCATTAAAGACATTGAACTTATCTACTGTATGGTTCAATGGCATTGGCAACCTCCCAGAACACATTCGTTTTAAATAGCCTGGAGCTGTTCTTAGGGCATTCCTACAATCCAGCCAAACCACTTCATTCAGTTCCGCTACGTGCTTTTTACACCCTTGTGTACTCAGTTGTGAGTGCAGAGAGAAAAAAATCAAGGCACCTAACCCCTCACTGCTCCCCGAGCGCCGCTGGTTGGGCAGGCAGCTCACTGCTCTGGGTTGTGTGATTCACCTCACTGTGTGTTCACTGTGTGCTGTGTGTTCACTAATTCGGTTAAATTGGGTTAGATGCAGAGAACTGAATTTCCCTGACGGGATAAAAAAAAAGTATATATTCTATTCTTTATCTCCTTAATTTTCTATCTTTTTCAGCATGTTTGTTTGGAGAAGTAGAACTTTATGTCAAAGTGTTTTGTTTTTCAACATAACTTCCTTTCAGCCATGCCTTAGATAAAATATTGGTGCACCAATGCTTGTTTTTGCAGCAAAGTGACGTTACCGCATCCATGCTTGTGTATCCTAAGGCCTGTAGCTCAGCCACGAAAGTCTCTGGTTGATTCATTCAAGCTCTGAGACACTGCAATTTTTGTCCAATCCTCTGTAGCTCTGACACGCTTGCAGTTCTGTGAACAAATAATTCAGAGCTTGTTGATATCTATCTTCCCCCAAGGGCTGAGCGGGCACTGGGGGATCTGCAATGGCTATGATTTCAGGGGCATTATGATCCAAAGCACAGGGTGAGCTCACTGCCATACAAAACTTTATACACAACGCTGTACTGTAGATAACAAACAAGCATCCTAGGCAAGCATGAGAGTAATAACTCTGTCTTAGACAAAGTCTTAGCATTATTCATAGCAGTGGTTCCCAACCTGGGGTCCGTGGATCCCATTAGGGGCCGCCAGAGATTGCAGGGGGTCCGCACAATGTTGCCTGGACTGAGGTTGTGAGGTTACCAAAATTATATTTGCACACATTAAATGTATACAAATCCCAATAGCACACCCAATTGGATAATCAAAACTCTGTATAATCCAAATTGAAACATATTTTTGTTCCACATTTAAACTCTAGCTATTTATTACCTCTGACCTCTGAACTTGTGTCAGCAACCTTCAGGTCAGACTAATGCACTGGTACAGTAATTCATCCTCGTTATTAAATAAAACAATGTCTTGTATGTATACAGGCAGGAGTTTGGGTAGGGGGCACGCTCAATGGTGTTTTTTGCCCCCAACGGCACCTTCCAGGCAGCACAGCCTAAAAGGCACTACCTTCACCCTATTCCTAACCCTAACCCCCTCAACCTTCATCCTACCCCTAAACTGAGGGAAGTAGTGCCTTGAAGGCAGCGCTGCCTGGAAGGCACCATTGAGGGCAAATAATACCAAAGACCAGGGGGCACTGGCTTGTCTTAGATTCAGGCAAGGGGGGCCTTCAAGGAGAAAAGGTTGGGATAGGAATAAACACGGTATTCTTGATGGTTACATAGAATGAAAGAGAAGGAGCTACCATGATGAAAAAAAACTCCCAATGGCAGAAGACATCAGAGGTCACAGGGAAGTGAAGCTCAAAATAACTCCATGTGGCCCCAGCTGTGGCGCAACTGGCTGGGGCACCCACACCATACGCCGGCGTCTCGAGTTCGACTCCCACCCCATGGTCCTTTCCGGATCCCACCCTGACTCTTTCCCCACTCACTTCCTGTCTCTTCTCCACTGTCCTGTCATAATAAAGGCATAAAAAGCCCAAAACATGTAAAATCTTTGTAAAGACCATCCTTGTAAAGGGACCATCACATTGCACACGGCATGCGTTGCGCTCACCGCTAGGTTGCTCTTGGTTGAGGTAACGTTCTAACGATTTTTCTTGTGGTTACTGCTGGGCTCCGCACAAAAGACCATTGACTTACAGCGCGCCGCGGTCAAAGTTCAACATATTCCAACTTTGACCGCGGTACGCACAAGAGCGGCAAAGCAGCAAAAATGACCAGTTCTTGCGCGCTGAAACCATTGAGAGTAATGGGTTTCAAAGCGCAGGCCGTGTGCAGTGTGATGGGGCCTCAATATCTCCATTTCTTGAAAGTGTAGCCAGTCGGACAACAGCAACAACCCCAGTACACATTTAGCAGCTAAAGCGTCGTCCAAGTACTGGGAATTTCCCCACAAAATCAGGGAGAGATGGGGGGGACAATGATGCATTTCTGGTCATGCATGCAAATCACTCCACCCAAGCAGCAGTGCTTCGCCCACACATAATACTTCCCCTGATCATCACTGGCAAGTGCGGATTTTTTCCGCGATTGCATTCACATATTAGCTGTGGCGGCAACATTACAGAAACATGACTAGGTCGGCAGGAGGTAGATATACAGACATATGAATTCAGACAGCACAACAACAAAAAAATCCTGCCATAAAAAGTTTGTGAACATTGCGGAAATATACGTCTGTCTGAAAGCGGCTATAGAGTACTGTATGTGTGGGATAAAATGCACTGGTGAGAAAGCTGCATCATTTTGCTCTTGCATTCATATTTTTATTTTATTATACACATATTTCTGTCAGAGACCTGAAAGTGCACCAGGCATTTTCTATTGATCACATGACCATAAAAAACCTCTATACAACATATAGAAACTGGTTAAAGTGTAACAGATACAGTAAACTTAAATAAATACAAAGACACACACACAAACAAACACACACACACAAACCCTCACATACAGACACCATACACATTATCTCTTATTCCAACATATACTCCTCACAATTGATATGCTATATCCAATAAATAAATAGAAAAATAATGTTATAAATAGATCACATTGCATTGTTCACGCTACATAACCATACAGTCCTACCATAGGTTATTGCAATAAAAACAAAGTCCATTCATTGTAAGACCTTTTCTTGTGTTTCCAGGTCTTCATTCAGTCAGGGTTGTGCAAATGTTCATGCAATGCCCATCAAAGGTGGAAACATTTCCTTCATGTGGAGTTGATTGGGGGGGTGGGGGGGGACTGGGCGTCTACCAGGACTGCGTGGCAATGACGGCCAGAAGGGTCAGGCTGAAGGTGGTTCCTAGACTGATCCTGCTGGTGATGCCTCCTGAGCTGACGGCTGCAGGGCGAGACAGAAACAATGTTAGGTGGACAACACCCCAGATTAACTCAAAATGTCATTCGTCCTCATATTAGGACAGAAAAGACTGTGATGTAATAACACCCGTTAATGATTTAGGCAGGGCAATACTGGATAAGATGAAAATTCTTTGACAACAAGAATTGGATCACAAAATAGAGGTGCAGTCACATTAGAAATCTAGACCGCTGGCACTCAATATCTCCATATAGCACTCACAAAGACATTAGCGATGGCTGTCAAGAAATGATTGGATTGGATGTAGTGCTCAAATAAACTCACCTGTGCCATTCACAGAGACAATGTTAATAGTCAGGTTGCCACTTGCTGCTGCTCGCACCATGGTGTTGTATATGGCGGTTGCACTTGGCAATGTAGCGTTGTATGTGAAGTACAGGTTTGACTGGGTCACATAGGAGTTTGCGAAAACTGTCCCATCACTGTGGAAGAAAACAGTGGTGAATTAATAAGGTTTCTCTTGATGAGTTGACACGAGTAGTAGCCAAGTACAATTCAATGGGATATTTATTTGAAAATGAATTTAGAACATACATGTCAAAATAACATTGATACTAGTGTTAGTTTTTTGTTTTTACTTGTTTAGTGATGACACTCTGTATCCATAAAGGATTATGAACACATTCATTAAGGATTATAAAGTAACCCAATGTATTATAATTGTAAGGATTGTCACTAAAATGTCTATGACTACTCTCTGGGTTGCAGTATTGTAGAATAAGCATTGTGATATTTCAATAGCATATAACTTAAGCAATGCAGTCATGACTGTGTGCAGAAGTTACATATAAACGTATACTAATAATTATGAGGGGTGTTATGAATGCTTTATAGCACCCTATTGATTCATAATGATTCATAATGATTCATAATGATTCATGGATACTGGGTTCATAAGTGTTGCCTGTGTATATTTTGGGGATAGCATATCTATATACAATATCAATAAAAGATTATTAAAACATACTTACGCATATGTTGTGGGGTTCAAAGAGACAAAGTTTGTAGAGTAATCTTCCAGAAAGAAGGGCTCCAACTGAAAAGGGGAAACAACAGTTAAGCTTCATTCAGACTGCAAGCGACAACTGACTATAGACTAGAATAGAGTTAGAATGACTTAAACGTGTACTTATTATAATGAGGATTTTGATAATGTATTGGCCTACAGTATGTAACCTCTATACTTTATATTTAGACTTAACTAACTCCTTCCTTTGCCAGACAAACAGTGTATAATCAATGCAATCTCCTATTTTCACATAACTTTATTATCACACTTACCTCGGATTTAATTCTGGATGTTGTGTCACGGTAGGCAGTTGAGTTGACAGCGGCCAGCGTAACGGTAGAAGTAGTCCCATTGGTGGTAGTGAACTGAACATTGGCCATCACCTTTGGCTCATCTGTGGAAAAAAATACACACAAAAGAACCTGTGGTAAGTGACTGTGTGTGTGTGTGTGTGTGTCTGTGTCTGTGTCTGTGTCTGTGTGTGTGTGCGTGTGTGTGTGTGTGTGTGTGTACTATATATATGTGTGTGTGTGTGTGTGTGTGTGTGTGTGTGTGTGTGTGTTTGTGTGTGTATGTGTGTGTGTGTGTCTGTGTGTGAGCATCAAATGAAATAAAACAGATAACAGATCTGGTCTGTCGCTTGATAGTTAGCTTTGTTGAAAAACGAGTTAAACTCACGGAGAACGGAGATGGTGCTTGTATCCACAGACAGGTCGGCGGGGCTGGCCGCTTCTTGCAGTTGCTGGAGCACCTCCGTTGTCTCAGGGACAATATCTGGCACAGACTGATCAAACTCCACATCTATCTCTGCCTCTGTGTTGTCTGCGCGATAGCGGGTCACGGCCCTGTTTAGAAAAAGAGAAAAAAGAAAGACATTATGAACGTGTTTGTTTAACGCTCGACTTTGACCATTGCCATGGTCATTGCTCTATGCAAAATAACTGGTTGTTGGAGAAAATGAATTGGGCCTAACTTACCTCAGCGACTTGACAGCAACTCGGAAGAACCTTGACCCATACTTCGCTTTGTAGATTGGTTCCGACTGTGGAACACAGAATTATCATTAGACTACAGTGGCAACAAAGCCAGTCTTACGGCATTACAGACATCTGTCTTATTATAAAAATGATTGCATGTGTTATTATTCTCAAATGTAACTCATGTTTTGTATTTTAGGTGAATCAAATGCCTTGAAGAGACTGAAACAGTATTTGTAAATTAGCCTTACCCAGGTAACAATGGAAGCAACCAGCGTCTGGTAAGCTTGAGTTTGAGGGTTGTTGTAATCAGCAATGTAGGTTCTGGTCATCGCAAAGGTCATTGCAACTATGTAACGTGGAGTGGTTATTGGAGATGCTGTTGTTGTTGTTGCTGCTGCTGCTGTTGTTGCCGTTGTTGTGTCTGAAAAATCAACGAGTGATTTCAGTGTGATTTTTCACTTTCATGAGTGTGCATTTTTTTTGCATTTTCAGTCAAATAAACACAAACAGAATAATGAGATTAAAAACTGAAAATCCACTCAGGTACCTGAGGAAATTAACACCTTAGCTTACTTGTATAGAAATATTTGATTGGTTACCTTCTGATTGGCCTGAACCCTCCTCTACAGTTTCCCGCAGAAATCGTGACAGGCTGTCTGAAGACTTCTTCTTGGCAGATAGGCCTTCCTCCTTTGAGGCAAGGGCACGCAATTCAATTCTGGGGCCGGACTTGCTTGTTGGGGTGACCAACATGAATTCAGAATCTTCCTCAAGCAGCCCATTTTCTGTGTGACCATTGTGTCTGGAGTCAAACGCTGTGTGAGAGCTTCTCTCTCTCAGCAAGAGGTGTGACTGCTCTACGTCGCTGTTGAACTCAATGTTGGAGTTGGGGCGGCTTGGTAAACCATTGATGGGATGGCACAGTAGTAGCAGGACGAAACCTGTACAGAAGTAATCAGTTAGTAACCTTATTGATGGAAATGAAGAAATATAACAGGACGAAATAGGGGACAAGCTTCAATGTAGAGCACATTGACCAGATAATGTCAATCAAAGTATTGAGCACTGGAGTTAGACAACTTGGTCTAATTGAGATAGGTCAAGGCACAAGTTTTAGCCCTACTATGCTTATCAAAATAGCCTAGTGAAACTGTTGCATATAATGTTTCCAACTGTGTAGAACACATTATTATTATTATTATTAAAGACATTTTCCTATACCATAATCTAATGGATCAGAGATACTACGTTAATACATTAAAAAGTGGTCAAGAAATATCACTGACCTATGGACAGTATTTGGACGGCCATTTGTATCAGTTTGTCTGAAATAAGAAAGAGATGGTTAATACACCACAATAAAAAAAATAGCAATTAAGGAATGAATTCATATATATATATATATATATATATATATATATATATGTATAGCCTACATATGTCTGTATATACAACAATTTCCACAAACTTAAATGTATGATTAATCAATACATTCATTAAATATAAGTGATCAAGAATAAAATAGTATTAAAACTAAACCATTCGGGTGAGTTTATCAACTTGAGTAATTAAGTATTTTTTTGTTAAATATCTTCATCCACAAATTAAAAATTGATCATTCGAAAGTAATATAAAGTATAATGTCTTTCAAAAATATTAAGTATGTGTCTTTCTGAGAAATAACCAAAATCCTACCTGTAGTTTAGTCCTTGGGTGAAAAATCCTTTTTGTCAATAGGCCAATGAGTATGTGGCCCTGTCGTCCTCTCTGAGTGTCCGAGTTGTCTGAATGAGGAGGTGAGGATACTGGCCATTTAGTACTCCATCTCACACAAAAAGATGCTCTCTGCCCATCATCAATGTTCGTCAGACTTGTTCTATTTTGGTCCTCTTTTGGTCATCTTTTGTGTCTTTGCGCAGTCTAATTACATCAGCAGGTTCTGAGTGACGTGGTGGCTGTCTTGTCACTCTGTTCATCCACACCCATACAGCATAGTTATTTACACAGTCCAGTTAAGCTTGTCATTGCAGACTATCACAACAACACCTTTCAACAGGTACTGTAACACTTTGGAACACCTTTAGAATTTCTTGAACACCTTTCTTGAATTTCCCCTTGGGGATCAATAAAGTATCTATCTATCTATCTATCTATCTATCTATCTAGAAAGTGGACGCATTCAGGGGTGGGGGGGGGGGTTAGTGAGATTCTAAGGGAGTCCTAAATTTAAATCTTTCATGGGACCCAAGATTTCTGGCGGCATCCCTGGATGCATTCAGCAGGGTGAGGCGTGTGACGCAACTGAATCGTAAAACAGTGGATCATATGACAATGAATAGCTCAGAAAAACACAAACAAGTGGTATGCTGCCAACCACTCCCATGTGTTTGTATTGTGTGACAGTGTTACATGACGGCCAATAAACCAGAAACTGTTTCATTGAGATAAAATATATAGTCCACCCACCCAATTTCAAGTTCCATTTCTATCTTTTATTTAGAGCAGCAACTGAACTTTTTGTACTGGTCAAAGTATGGGACATACTGTAAAGCTTTTTTTACTCTGGGCATTCATTTTTCCTTGTGTGTGTTTGTGTGAGTTTTTTTTTTATCTGTACTCTAAGTTTGTGAAATTAAGTTTTATGCATAGCTTGTGCTGCTAGTTAGAGCAGGCTAAAAGAGGTTACTTGCTAATTGTCTATAATATGTTGATAGTATTATATAGTAGTTACATATAGTATGTTTTTACAATTCTTTCAAGTGTTTAAAAAATACATTTTAAATATAGAGAGCAAAATAAGAAAATATATATTGTTTTTTTAAAAAAAATCTTCCTCCTTTCAAAAATCAAAATAAAAGAAAACAAACAAACATAAAAAGCTCTATGAATACAGTATATAGCCGCTAAATACCTGCATTTTTATATTCATCAGGGAGGGTTTTATTGTTCAATTTATCAA
The DNA here is from genome assembly GCF_963854185.1 of Sardina pilchardus. NCBI lineage: Eukaryota > Metazoa > Chordata > Actinopteri > Clupeiformes > Clupeidae > Sardina > Sardina pilchardus. The sequence goes on from NC_085009.1 coordinate 19,479,473, forward strand.
ATAGATATAGGTCAAGCTAGGGGCTTGGCTATAGACCTCTGAAGTTCGCCTACAAAAAGGACCCAAACCTGCCATCTTTGCCCATACAAGGAGATCCGGAAGTTAATTGAGGCTAACTGCATATGGCAAGTTGCATTGTAAGTTAGCTCTGATAGAGATAGCCTAGATACTTTATTGATCCCCAAGGGGATATTCAAGATCCCATCAGCTTAAGACACCATACACAACATACGCTACACTCTGGGGTAGTAAAGATCAAAGTGTGCCGTCTTCACCTACCGAAGATCACAGTATCCACTAGAAGGCAGTGGACAAAACGGTGTAGCGATAAACGTCTACATTTTCAAAGTCATCATCCCCGCGACAATTTAAAAGATGCAATAATTGAAAATGCTCATGTTACTTTCCCATAGAAAACATGTCCTTTCCTTATTTGGGCAAAGATGGTAGCTTTTTTGTAAGCGAACTTCAGAGGTCAATTGTCTACTATGACCGAAGATATGGCCGATATATAGATGCATTATTGTGGTGTATTAACCATCTCTTTCTAATTTCAGACAAATGGCTTCTATATGCTGTCATAAGTCAGTGATCTTTTTAATTCAATAATGTAGTATTTCTGATCCATTTAATCATGATATAGAAAAAAGTGTTACAATAATAAAAGTGTTAATATTGCTTAAGTCAGAAATACACAGAAAGATTTTCCTTTTGTTACTTATCTCTGTGTTACCATTAAAGACATTGAACTTATCTACTGTATGGTTCAATGGCATTGGCAACCTCCCAGAACACATTCGTTTTGAATAGCCTGGAGCTGTTCTTAGGGCATTCCTACAATCCAGCCAAACCACTTCATTCAGTTCCGTTACGTGCTTTTTACACCCTTGTGTACTCAGTTGTGAGTGCAGAGAGAAAAAAATCAAGATGACCTCTTGCTGTGACACAGAGCTAATGTCATCACCAGTTCATTCACAGACCATTTAGCTGACAATTTTAATTGCTAAAAATATGTGTTCTGCACAATTGGGAAAATATATGTGCTACAGTTTTGCTACTTTTGATAAGCAGGAGACTTAAGTCTTATGCCATGACCTATCTCAAACAGACCTAGCTATCTAGCTCCAGTTCTAGTCACCCTTTAATACCTTAATTGGCAGTTTGGCCAATGTCCTCTGCTTTCAAGCCATGATTACTTATTTCTGTGCAGGTCTAGTGTTAATGCTGTGTTTTCCCATCAAGACTCCTTTGCTTCTTTCCTTTTCCTTTAATACCAGCACCCTTTGTCTTTGCAGTATCCCTGTACACACTGATACAAACTGAATGCTGCATGCAGCCGTTTCCCTTGATCATCACTGGCAAGTGCAGATTTTTTCCGCGATTGCATTCACATGGTAGCTGTGGCGGCAACATTACAGAAACATGACTAGGTCGGCAGGAGGCAGATATACAGACATATGAATTCAGACAGCACAACAAAAAAAAATCCTGCCAAATAAAAGTTTGTGAACATTGTGGAAATACACGTCTATCTGAAAGTGGCTATAGAGTACTGTATGTGTGGGAAAAAATGCACGGGTGGGAAAGCTGCATCATTTTGCTCTTGCATTCATATTTTTATTTCATTATACACATATTTCTGTCAGAGACCTGAAAGTGCACCAGGCATTTTCTATTGATCACATGACCATAATAAACCTCTATAAAACATATGGAAACTGGCTAAAGTGCAACATATAAACTTAAATAAATACAAAGACACACACACAACACACACACACACACACACACACACACACACACACACACACACACACACACACACACACACACACACACACACACATACACACACACACACGCACACACACACACACTCACTCACATACAGACACCATACACATTCTCTCTTGCTCCAACATAATACATACTCCTCACAATTGATATGCTACATCCAATAAATAAATAGAAAAATAACGTTATAAATAGATAACATTGCATTGTTCACACTACATAACCATACAGTCCTACCATTGGTTATTTCAATAAAAAACAAAGTCCATTCATTGTAAGACCTTTTCTTTTGTTTCCAGGTCTTCATTCAGTCAGGGCTGTGCAAATGTTCATGCAATGCCCATCAAAGGTGGAAACATTTCCTTCATGTGGAGTTGATTGGGGGGGTGGGGGGGGGCTGGGCGTCTACCAGGACTGCGTGGCAATGACGGCCAGAAGGGTCAGGCTGAAGGTGGTTCCAAGACTGATCCTGCTGGTGATGCTTCCTGAGCTGACGGCTGCAGGGCGAGACAGAAACAATGTTAGGTGGACAACACCCCAGATTAACTCAAAATGTCATTCGTCCTCATATTAGGACAGAAAAGACTGTGATGTAATAACACCGTTAATGGTTTAGGCAGGGCAATACTGGATAAGATGAAAATTCTTTGACAACAAGCATTGGATCACAAAAAAGAGATGCAGTCATATTAGAAATCTAGACCGCTGGCACTCAATATCTCCATATACTGTAGCACTCACAAAGACATTAGCGATGGCTGTCAGTAAAGAAATGATTGGATTGGATGTAGTGCTCAAATAAACTCACCTGTGCCATTCACAGAGACAATGTTAATAGTCAGGTTGCCACTTGCTGCTGCTCGCACCATGGTGTTGTATATGGCGGTTGCACTTGGCAATGTAGCGTTGTATGTGAAGTACAGGTTTGACTGGGTCACATAGGAGTTCGCGAAAACTGTCCCATCACTGTGGACGAAAACAGTGGTGAATTAATAAGGTTTCTCTTGATGAGTTGACACGAGTAGTAGCCAAGTACAATTCAATGGGATATTTATTTGAAAATGAATTTAGAACATACATGTCAAAATAACATTGATACTAGTGTTAGTTTTTTGTTTTTACTTGTTTAGTGATGACACTCTGTATCCATAAAGGATTATGAACACATTCATTAGGGATTATAAAGTAACCCAATGTATTATAATTGTAAGGATTGTCACTAAAATGTCTATGACTACTCTCTGGGTTGCAGTATTGTAGAATAAGCATTGTGATATTTCAATAGCATATAACTTAAGCAATGCAGTCATGACTGTGTGCAGAAGTTACATATAAACGTATACTAATAATTATGAGGGGTGTTATGAATGCTTTATAGCACCCTAATGAATGTGTTCATAATGATTCATGGATACTGGGTTCATAAGTGTTGCCTGTGTATATTTTGGGGATAGCATATCTATATACAATATCAATAAAAGATTATTAAAACATACTTACGCATATGTTGTGGGGTTCAAAGAGACAAAGTTTGTAGAGTAATCTTCCAGAAAGAAGGGCTCCAACTGAAAAGGGGAAACAACAGTTAAGCTTCATTCAGACTGCAAGCGACAACTGACTATAGACTAGAATAGAGTTAGAATGACTTAAACGTGTACTTATTATAGTGATGATTTTGATAATGTATTGGCCTACAGTATGTAACCTCTATACTTTATATTTAGACTTAACTAACTCCTTCCTTTGCCAGACAAACAGTGTATAATCAATGCAATCTCCTATTTTCACATAACTTTATTATCACACTTACCTCGGATTTAATTCTGGATGTTGTGTCACGGTAGGCAGTTGAGTTGACAGCGGCCAGCGTAACGGTAGAAGTAGTCCCATTGGTGGTAGTGAACTGAACATTGGCCATCACCTTTGGCTCATCTGTGGAAAAAAATACACACAAAAGAACCTGTGGTAAGTGACTGTGTGTGTGTGTGTGTGTGTGTGTCTGTGTCTGTGTCTGTGTCTGTGTGTGTGTGTGCGTGTGTGTGTGTGTGTGTGTGTGTACTATATATATGTGTGTGTGTGTGTGTGTGTGTGTGTGTGTGTGTGTGTGTTTGTGTGTGTATGTGTGTGTGTGTGTGTCTGTGTGTGAGCATCAAATGAAATAAAACAGATAACAGATCTGGTCTGTCGCTTGATAGTTAGCTTTGTTGAAAAACGAGTTAAACTCACGGAGAACGGAGATGGTGCTTGTATCCACAGACAGGTCGGCGGGGCTGGCCGCTTCTTGCAGTTGCTGGAGCACCTCCGTTGTCTCAGGGACAATATCTGGCACAGACTGATCAAACTCCACATCTATCTCTGCCTCTGTGTTGTCTGCGCGATAGCGGGTCACGGCCCTGTTTAGAAAAAGAGAAAAAAGAAAGACATTATGAACGTGTTTGTTTAACGCTCGACTTTGACCATTGCCATGGTCATTGCTCTATGCAAAATAACTGGTTGTTGGAGAAAATGAATTGGGCCTAACTTACCTCAGCGACTTGACAGCAACTCGGAAGAACCTTGACCCATACTTCGCTTTGTAGATTGGTTCCGACTGTGGAACACAGAATTATCATTAGACTACAGTGGCAACAAAGCCAGTCTTACGGCATTACAGACATCTGTCTTATTATAAAAATGATTGCATGTGTTATTATTCTCAAATGTAACTCATGTTTTGTATTTTAGGTGAATCAAATGCCTTGAAGAGACTGAAACAGTATTTGTAAATTAGCCTTACCCAGGTAACAATGGAAGCAACCAGCGTCTGGTAAGCTTGAGTTTGAGGGTTGTTGTAATCAGCAATGTAGGTTCTGGTCATCGCAAAGGTCATTGCAACTATGTAACGTGGAGTGGTTATTGGAGATGCTGTTGTTGTTGTTGCTGCTGCTGCTGTTGTTGCCGTTGTTGTGTCTGAAAAATCAACGAGTGATTTCAGTGTGATTTTTCACTTTCATGAGTGTGCATTTTTTTTGCATTTTCAGTCAAATAAACACAAACAGAATAATGAGATTAAAAACTGAAAATCCACTCAGGTACCTGAGGAAATTAACACCTTAGCTTACTTGTATAGAAATATTTGATTGGTTACCTTCTGATTGGCCTGAACCCTCCTCTACAGTTTCCCGCAGAAATCGTGACAGGCTGTCTGAAGACTTCTTCTTGGCAGATAGGCCTTCCTCCTTTGAGGCAAGGGCACGCAATTCAATTCTGGGGCCGGACTTGCTTGTTGGGGTGACCAACATGAATTCAGAATCTTCCTCAAGCAGCCCATTCTCTGTGTGACCATTGTGTCTGGAGTCAAACGCAGTGTGAGAGCTTCTCTCTCTCAGCAAGAGGTGTGACTGCTCTACGTCGCTGTAGAACTCAATGTTGGAGTTGGGCCGGCTTGGTAAACCATTGATGGGATAGCACAGTAGTAGCAGGACGAAACCTGTACAGAAGTAATCAGTTAGTAACCTTATTGATGGAAATGAAGAAATATAACAGGACGAAATAGGGGACAAGCTTCAATGTAGAGCACATTGACCAGATAATGTCAATCAAAGTATTGACAACTGGAGTTAGACAACTTGGTCTAATTGAGATAGGTCAAGGCACAAGTTTTAGCCCTACTATGCTTATCAAAATAGCCTAGTGAAACTGTTGCATATACAATGTTTCCAACTGTGTAGAACACATTAGTATTATAACACATTTTCCTATACCTTAATCTAATGAATCAGAGATATTACGTTAATACATTAAAAAGTGGTCAAGAAATATCACTGACCTATGGACAGTATTTGGACGGCCATTTGTATCAGTTTGTCTGAAATAAGAAAGAGATGGTTAATACACCACCACAAAAAAATAGCAATTAAGGAATGAATTCATATATATATGTATAGCCTACATATGTCTGTATACAACAATTTCCACAAACTTAAATGTATGATTAATCAATACATTCATTACATATAAGTGATCAAGAATAAAATAGTATTAAAACTAAACCATACGGGTGAGTTTATCAACTTGAGTAATTAAGTATTTTTTTCTATATGTTAAAAATATTATCCAAAAATTAAAAATTGATAATTCGAAAGTAATATAGAGTATAATGTCTTTCAAAAATATTTAGTATGTGTCTTTCTGAGAAATAACCAAAATCCTACCTGTAGTTTAGTCCTTGGTGAAAAATCCTTTTTGTCAATAGGCCAATGAGTATGTGACCCTGTCGTCCTCTCTGAGTGTCCGAGTTGTCTGAGTGAGGAGGTGAGGATACTGGCCATTTAGTACTCCCTCTCATACAAAAAGATGCTCTCTGCCCATCACTACTGTTCGTCAGACTTGTTCTATTTTGGTCCTCTTTTGGTCATCTTTTGTGTCTTTGCGCAGTCTAATTACATCAGCAGGTTCTGAGTGACGTGGTGGCTGTCTTGTCACTCTGTTCATCCACACCCATAGAGCATAGTTCTTTATACAGTCCAATTAAGCTTGTCATTGCAGCCTATCACAACAACACCTTTCAACAGGTACTGTAACACTTTGGAACACCTTTAGAATTCCTTGAACAACTTTCTTGAATTTCCCCTTGGGGATCAATAAAGTATCTATCTATCTATCTATCTATCTAGAAAGTGGACGCATTCAGGGGTGCCGCCAGGGGGGGGGGGGTTAGTAAGATTCTAAGGGAGTCCTAAATTTAAATCTTTCATGGGGCCCAAGATTTCTGGCGGCATCCCTGGACGCATTCAGCAGGGTGAGGCGTGTGACGCAACTGAATCGTAAATCAGTGGATCATATGACAATGAATAGCTCAGAAAAACACAAACAAGTGGTATGCTGCCAACCACTCCCATGTGTTTGTATTGTTTGACAGAGTTACATGACGGCCAATAAACCAGAAACTGTTTCATTGAGATAAACTATATGCTGTAGTCGACCACCCACCCAATTTCAAGTTCCATTTCAATCTTTTATTTAGAGCAGTAGTACAGAGTGCTTACACCAACAACTGAACTTTTTGTACTGGTCAAAGTATGGGACATACTGTAAAGCTTTTTTTACTCTGGGCATTCATTTTTCCTTGTGTGTGTTTGTATGTTATACGTTGTGTGTGTGTGTTTTTTTTATCTGTACTTTAAGTCTGTGTAATTAAGTTTTATACTTGTGCTGCTAAATGGAGCAGGCTAAAAGAGGTTACTTGCTAATTGTCTATAATATGTTGATAGTATTATATAGTAGTTACATATAGTATGTTTTAAATATAGAGAACAAAATAAAAAAATAAATATTGTTTTTTAAAAAAATTCTTCCTCCTTTCAAAAATCAAAATAAAAGAAAACAAACAAACATAAAAAGCTCTGTCGTTTTAGAATCTGGGAAGCCTATAGATATATAGCCGCTAAATACTTGCATTTTTATATTCATCAGGGAGGGTTTTATTGTTCAATTTATTAAATAGATATAGGTCAAGCTAGGGGCTTGGCTATAGACCTCTGAAGTTCGCCTACAAAAAGGACCCAAACCTGCCATCTTTGCCCATATACGGAGATCCGGAAGTTAATTGAGGTTAATTGCATATGGCAAGTTGCATTGTAAGTTAGCTCTGATAGATAGATATAGATAGTAGATACTTTATTGATTCCCAAGGGGAAATTCAAGATCCCATCAGCTTAAGACAACACACACAACATACGCTACACTCTCAAGTCATCATCCCCGCGACAATTTAAAAGATGCAATAATTGAAAATTCTCATATTACTTTTCCATAGAAAAAAATGTCCTTATCTCCTTATTTGGGCAAGGGATGGTAGCTTTTTTGTAAGCAAACTTCAGAGGTCAATTGTCTACTATGACCGAAGATATGGCCAATATATAGATGCATTATTGTGGTGTATTAACCATCTCTTTCTAATTTCAGACAAATGGCTTCTATATGCTGTCATAAGTCAGTGATATTTCTTGACCTCTTTTTAATTCAATAATGTAGTATTTCTGATCCATTAAATCATGGTATAGAAAAAAGTGTTAGGCCTACAATAATAAAAGTGTTAATATTGCTTAAGTCAGAAATACACAGAAAGATTTTCCTTTTGTCACTTATCTCTGTGTTACCATTAAAGACATTGAACTTATCTACTGTATGGTTCAATGGCATCGGCAACCTCCCAGAACACATTCGTTTTGAATAGCCTGGAGCTGTTCTTAGGGCATTCCTACAATCCAGCCAAACCACTTCATTCAGTTCCGCTACGTGCTTTTTACACCCTTGTGTACTCAGTTGTGAGTGCAGAGAGAAAAAAATCAAGATGACCTCTTGGTGTGACACAGAGCTAATGTCATCACCAGTTCATTCACAGACCATTTAGCTGACAACTTTAATTGCTAAAAATATGTGTTCTGCACAATTGGGAAAATATATGTGCTACAGTTTTACTACTTTTGATAAGCAGGAGACTTAAGTCTTATGCCATGACCTATCTCAAACAGACCTAGCTATCTAGCTCCAGTTCTAGTCACCCTTTAATACCTTAATTGGCAGTTTGGCCAATGTCCTCTGCTTTCAAGCCATGATTACTTATTTCTGTGCAGGTCTAGTGTTAATGCTGTGTTTTCCCATCAAGACTCCTTTGCTTCTTTCCTTTTCCTTTAATACCAGCACCCTTTGTCTTTGCAGTATCCCTGTACACACTGATACAAACTGAATGCTGCATGCAGCCGTTTCCCTTGATCATCACTGGCAAGTGCAGATTTTTTCCGCGATTGCATTCACATGGTAGCTGTGGCGGCAACATTACAGAAACATGACTAGGTCGGCAGGAGGTAGATATACAGACATATGAATTCAGACAGCACAACAACAACAAAAAATCCTGCCATATAAAAGTTTGTGAACTTTGCGGAAATACACGTCTATCTGAAAGCGGCTATAGAGTACTGTATGTGTGGGAAAAAATGCACGGGTGGGAAAGCTGCATCATTTTGCTCTTGCATTCATATTTTTATTTCATTATACACATATTTCTGTCAGAGACCTGAAAGTGCACCAGGCATTTTCTATTGATCACATGACCATAATAAACCTCTATAAAACATATGGAAACTGGCTAAAGTGCAACATATAAACTTAAATAAATACAAAGACACACACACAAACAAACACACACACACACACACACACACACACACACACACACACACACACACACACACACACACGCACACACACACACTCACTCACATACAGACACCATACACATTCTCTCTTGTTCCAACATAATACATACTCCTCACAATTGATATGCTACATCCAATAAATAAATAGAAAAATAACGTTATAAATAGATAACATTGCATTGTTCACACTACATAACCATACAGTCCTACCATTGGTTATTTCAATAAAAAACAAAGTCCATTCATTGTAAGACCTTTTCTTTTGTTTCCAGGTCTTCATTCAGTCAGGGCTGTGCAAATGTTCATGCAATGCCCATCAAAGGTGGAAACATTTCCTTCATGTGGAGTTGATTGGGGGGGTGGGGGGGGACTGGGCGTCTACCAGGACTGCGTGGCAATGACGGCCAGAAGGGTCAGGCTGAAGGTGGTTCCAAGACTGATCCTGCTGGTGATGCTTCCTGAGCTGACGGCTGCAGGGCGAGACAGAAACAATGTTAGGTGGACAACACCCCAGATTAACTCAAAATGTCATTCGTCCTCATATTAGGACAGAAAAGACTGTGATGTAATAACACCGTTAATGGTTTAGGCAGGGCAATACTGGATAAGATGAAAATTCTTTGACAACAAGCATTGGATCACAAAAAAGAGATGCAGTCATATTAGAAATCTAGACCGCTGGCACTCAATATCTCCATATACTGTAGCACTCACAAAGACATTAGCGATGGCTGTCAGTAAAGAAATGATTGGATTGGATGTAGTGCTCAAATAAACTCACCTGTGCCATTCACAGAGACAATGTTAATAGTCAGGTTGCCACTTGCTGCTGCTCGCACCATGGTGTTGTATATGGCGGTTGCACTTGGCAATGTAGCGTTGTATGTGAAGTACAGGTTTGACTGGGTCACATAGGAGTTCGCGAAAACTGTCCCATCACTGTGGAAGAAAACAGTGGTGAATTAATAAGGTTTCTCTTGATGAGTTGACACGAGTAGTAGCCAAGTACAATTCAATGGGATATTTATTTGAAAATGAATTTAGAACATACATGTCAAAATAACATTGATACTAGTGTTAGTTTTTTGTTTTTACTTGTTTAGTGATGACACTCTGTATCCATAAAGGATTATGAACACATTCATTAAGGATTATAAAGTAACCCAATGTATTATAATTGTAAGGATTGTCACTAAAATGTCTATGACTACTCTCTGGGTTGCAGTATTGTAGAATAAGCATTGTGATATTTCAATAGCATATAACTTAAGCAATGCAGTCATGACTGTGTGCAGAAGTTACATATAAACGTATACTAATAATTATGAGGGGTGTTATGAATGCTTTATAGCACCCTAATGAATGTGTTCATAATGATTCATGGATACTGGGTTCATAAGTGTTGCCTGTGTATATTTTGGGGATAGCATATCTATATACAATATCAATAAAAGATTATTAAAACATACTTACGCATATGTTGTGGGGTTCAAAGAGACAAAGTTTGTAGAGTAATCTTCCAGAAAGAAGGGCTCCAACTGAACAGGGGAAACAACAGTTAAGCTTCATTCAGACTGCAAGCGACAACTGACTATAGACTAGAATAGAGTTAGAATGACTTAAACGTGTACTTATTATAATGATGATTTTGATAATGTATTGGCCTACAGTATGTAACCCCTATACTTTATATTTAGACTTAACTAACTCCTTCCTTTGCCAGACAAACAGTGTATAATCAATGCAATCTCCTATTTTCACATAACTTTATTATCACACTTACCTCGGATTTAATTCTGGATGTTGTGTCACGGTAGGCAGTTGAGTTGACAGCGGCCAGCGTAACGGTAGAAGTAGTCCCATTGGTGGTAGTGAACTGAACATTGGCCATCACCTTTGGCTCATCTGTGGAAAAAAATACACACAAAAGAACCTGTGGTAAGTGACTGTGTGTGTGTGTGTGTGTGTCTGTGTCTGTGTCTGTGTGTGTGTGCGTGTGTGTGTGTGTGTGTGTACTGTATATATGTGTGTGTGTGTTCGTGTGTGTGTGTGTGTTTGTGTGTGTATGTGTGTGTGTGTGTCTGTGTGTGAGCATCAAATGAAATAAAACAGATAACAGATCTGGTCTGTCGCTTGATAGTTAGCTTTGTTGAAAAACGAGTTAAACTCACGGAGAACGGAGATGGTGCTTGTATCCACAGACAGGTCGGCGGGGCTGGCCGCTTCTTGCAGTTGCTGGAGCACCTCCGTTGTCTCAGGGACAATATCTGGCACAGACTGATCAAACTCCACATCTATCTCTGCCTCTGTGTTGTCTGCGCGATAGCGGGTCACGGCCCTGTTTAGAAAAAGAGAAAAAAGAAAGACATTATGAACGTGTTTGTTTAACGCTCGACTTTGACCATTGCCATGGTCATTGCTCTATGCAAAATAACTGGTTGTTGGAGAAAATGAATTGGGCCTAACTTACCTCAGCGACTTGACAGCAACTCGGAAGAACCTTGACCCATACTTCGCTTTGTAGATTGGTTCCGACTGTGGAACACAGAATTATCATTAGACTACAGTGGCAACAAAGCCAGTCTTACGGCATTACAGACATCTGTCTTATTATAAAAATGATTGCATGTGTTATTATTCTCAAATGTAACTCATGTTTTGTATTTTAGGTGAATCAAATGCCTTGAAGAGACTGAAACAGTATTTGTAAATTAGCCTTACCCAGGTAACAATGGAAGCAACCAGCGTCTGGTAAGCTTGAGTTTGAGGGTTGTTGTAATCAGCAATGTAGGTTCTGGTCATCGCAAAGGTCATTGCAACTATGTAACGTGGAGTGGTTATTGGAGATGCTGTTGTTGTTGTTGCTGCTGCTGCTGTTGTTGCCGTTGTTGTGTCTGAAAAATCAACGAGTGATTTCAGTGTGATTTCAGTGTGCATTTTTTTTGCATTTTCAGTCAAATAAACACAAACAGAATAATGAGATTAAAAACTGAAAATCCACTTAGGTACCTGAGGAAATTAACACCTTAGCTTACTTGTATAGAAATATTTGATTGGTTACCTTCTGATTGGCCTGAACCCTCCTCTACAGTTTCCCGCAGAAATCGTGACAGGCTGTCTGAAGACTTCTTCTTGGCAGATAGGCCTTCCTCCTTTGAGGCAAGGGCACGCAATTCAATTCTGGGGCCGGACTTGCTTGTTGGGGTGACCAACATGAATTCAGAATCTTCCTCAAGCAGCCCATTCTCTGTGTGACCATTTTGTCTGGAGTCAAACGCAGTGTGAGAGCTTCTCTCTCTCAGCAAGAGGTGTGACTGCTCTACGTCGCTGTTGAACTCAATGTTGGAGTTGGGCCGGCTTGGTAAACCATTGATGGGATGGCACAGTAGTAGCAGGACGAAACCTGTACAAAAGTAATCAGTTAGTAACCTTATTGATGGAAATGAAGAAATATAACAGGACGAAATAGGGGACAAGCTTCAATGTAGAGCACATTGACCAGATAATGTCAATCAAAGTATTGACAACTGGAGTTAGACAACTTGGTCTAATTGAGATAGGTCAAGGCACAAGTTTTAGCCCTACTATGCTTATCAAAATAGCCTAGTGAAACTGTTGCATATACAATGTTTCCAACTGTGTAGAACACATTATTATTATTATTATTAAAGACATTTTCCTATACCATAATCTAATGGATCAGAGATACTACGTTAATACATTAAAAAGTGGTCAAGAAATATCACTGACCTATGGACAGTATTTGGACGGCCATTTGTATCAGTTTGTCTGAAATAAGAAAGAGATGGTTAATACACCACAATAAAAAAAAATAGCAATTAAGGAATGAAATCATATATATATATATATATATATATATATGTATAGCCTACATATGTCTGTATATACAACAATTTCCACAAACTTAAATGTATGATTAATCAATACATTCATTAAATATAAGTGATCAAGAATAAAATAGTATTAAAACTAAACCATTCGGGTGAGTTTATCAACTTGAGTAATTAAGTCTTTTTTTCTATGTGTTAAATATCTTCATCCACAAATTAAAAATTGATCATTCGAAAGTAATATAAAGTATAATGTCTTTCAAAAATATTAGGTATGTGTCTTTCTGAGAAATAACCAAAATCCTACCTGTAGTTTAGTCCTTGGGTGAAAAATCCTTTTTGTCAATAGGCCAATGAGTATGTGACCCTGTCGTCCTCTCTGAGTGTCCGAGTTGTCTGAATGAGGAGGTGAGGATACTGGCCATTTAGTACTCCATCTCACACAAAAAGATGCTCTCTGCCCATCATCAATGTTCGTCAGACTTGTTCTATTTTGGTCCTCTTTTGGTCATCTTTTGTGTCTTTGCGCAGTCTAATTACATCAGCAGGTTCTGAGTGACGTGGTGGCTGTCTTGTCACTCTGTTCATCCACACCCATACAGCATAGTTATTTACACAGTCCAGTTAAGCTTGTCATTGCAGACTATCACAATAACACCTTTCAACAGGTACTGTAACACTTTGGAACACCTTTAGAATTTCTTGAACACCTTTCTTGAATTTCCCCTTGGGGATCAATAAAGTATCTATCTATCTATCTATCTATCTATCTATCTAGAAAGTGGACGCATTCAGGGGTGGGGGGGGGGGTTAGTGAGATTCTAAGGGAGTCCTAATTTTAAATCTTTCATGGGGCCCAAGATTTCTGGCGGCATCCCTGGACGCATTCAGCAGGGTGAGGCGTGTGACGCAACTGAATCGTAAAACAGTGGATCATATGACAATGAATAGCTCAGAAAAACACAAACAAGTGGTATGCTGCCAACCACTCCCATGTGTTTGTATTGTGTGACAGTGTTACATGACGGCCAATAAACCAGAAACTGTTTCATTGAGATAAAATATATAGTCCACCCACCCAATTTCAAGTTCCATTTCTATCTTTTATTTAGAGCAGTAGTACAGAGTGCTTACACCAACAACTGAACTTTTTGTACTGGTCAAAGTATGGGACATACTGTAAAGCTTTTTTTACTCTGGGCATTCATTTTTCCTTGTGTGTGTTTGTGTGTGTTTTTTTTTATCTGTACTCTAAGTTTGTGAAATTAAGTTTTATGCATAGCTTGTGCTGCTAGTTAGAGCAGGCTAAAAGAGGTTACTTGCTAATTGTCTATAATATGTTGATAGTATTATATAGTAGTTACATATAGTATGTTTTTACAATTCTTTCAAGTGTTTAAAAAATACATTTTAAATATAGAGAGCAAAATCAGAAAATATATATTGTTTTTTTTTAAAAATCTTCCTCCTTTCAAAAATCAAAATAAAAGAAAACAAACAAACATAAAAAGCTCTATAAATACAGTATATAGCCGCTAAATACCTGCATTTTTATATTCATCAGGGAGGGTTTTATTGTTCAATTTATCAAATAGATATAGGTCAAGCTAGGGGCTTGGCTATAGACCTCTGAAGTTCGCCTACAAAAAGGACCCAAACCTGCCATCTTTGCCCATACAAGGAGATCCGGAAGTTAATTGAGGCTAACTCCATATGGCAAGTTGCATTGTAAGTTAGCTCTGATAGAGATAGCCTAGATACTTTATTGATCCCCAAGGGGATATTCAAGATCCCATCAGCTTAAGACACCATACACAACATACGCTACACTCTGGGGTAGTAAAGATCAAAGTGTGCCGTCTTCACCTACCGAAGATCACAGTATCCACTAGAAGGCAGTGGACAAAACGGTGTAGCGATAAACGTCTACATTTTCAAAGTCATCATCCCCGCGACAATTTAAAAGATGCAATAATTGAAAATGCTCATGTTACTTTCCCATAGAAAACATGTCCTTTCCTTATTTGGGCAAAGATGGTAGCTTTTTTGTAAGCGAACTTCAGAGGTCAATTGTCTACTATGACCGAAGATATGGCCGATATATAGATGCATTATTGTGGTGTATTAACCATCTCTTTCTAATTTCAGACAAATGGCTTCTATATGCTGTCATAAGTCAGTGATCTTTTTAATTCAATAATGTAGTATTTCTGATCCATTTAATCATGATATAGAAAAAAATGTTATAATAATAAAAGTGTTAATATTGCTTAAGTCAGAAATACACAGAAAGATTTTCCTTTTGTTACTTATCTCTGTGTTACCATTAAAGACATTGAACTTATCTACTGTATGGTTCAATGGCATTGGCAACCTCCCAGAACACATTCGTTTTGAATAGCCTGGAGCTGTTCTTAGGGCATTCCTACAATCCAGCCAAACCACTTCATTCAGTTCCGCTACGTGCTTTTTACACCCTTGTGTACTCAGTTGTGAGTGCAGAGAGAAAAAAATCAAGATGACCTCTTGCTGTGACACAGAGCTAATGTCATCACCAGTTCATTCACAGACCATTTAGCTGACAATTTTAATTGCTAAAAATATGTGTTCTGCACAATTGGGAAAATATATGTGCTACAGTTTTGCTACTTTTGATAAGCAGGAGACTTAAGTCTTATGCCATGACCTATCTCAAACAGACCTAGCTATCTAGCTCCAGTTCTAGTCACCCTTTAATACCTTAATTGGCAGTTTGGCCAATGTCCTCTGCTTTCAAGCCATGATTACTTATTTCTGTGCAGGTCTAGTGTTAATGCTGTGTTTTCCCATCAAGACTCCTTTGCTTCTTTCCTTTTCCTTTAATACCAGCACCCTTTGTCTTTGCAGTATCCCTGTACACACTGATACAAACTGAATGCTGCATGCAGCCGTTTCCCTTGATCATCACTGGCAAGTGCAGATTTTTTCCGCGATTGCATTCACATGGTAGCTGTGGCGGCAACATTACAGAAACATGACTAGGTCGGCAGGAGGTAGATATACAGACATATGAATTCAGACAGCACAACAACAAAAAAATCCTGCCATATAAAAGTTTGTGAACATTGCGGAAATACACGTCTATCTGAAAGCGGCTATAGAGTACTGTATGTGTGGGAAAAAATGCACGGGTGGGAAAGCTGCATCATTTTGCTCTTGCATTCATATTTTTATTTCATTATACACATATTTCTGTCAGAGACCTGAAAGTGCACCAGGCATTTTCTATTGATCACATGACCATAATAAACCTCTATAAAACATATGGAAACTGGCTAAAGTGCAACATATAAACTTAAATAAATACAAAGACACACACACAAACAAACACACACACACACACACACACACACACACACACACACACACACACACACACACACACACACACACACACACACACACACACACACATACACACACACACACACACGCACACACACACACTCACTCACATACAGACACCATACACATTCTCTCTTGTTCCAACATAATACATACTCCTCACAATTGATATGCTACATCCAATAAATAAATAGAAAAATAACGTTATAAATAGATAACATTGCATTGTTCACACTACATAACCATACAGTCCTACCATTGGTTATTTCAATAAAAAACAAAGTCCATTCATTGTAAGACCTTTTCTTTTGTTTCCAGGTCTTCATTCAGTCAGGGCTGTGCAAATGTTCATGCGATGCCCATCAAAGGTGGAAACATTTCCTTCATGTGGAGTTGATTGGGGGGGTGGGGGGGGGCTGGGCGTCTACCAGGACTGCGTGGCAATGACGGCCAGAAGGGTCAGGCTGAAGGTGGTTCCAAGACTGATCCTGCTGGTGATGCTTCCTGAGCTGACGGCTGCAGGGCGAGACAGAAACAATGTTAGGTGGACAACACCCCAGATTAACTCAAAATGTCATTCGTCCTCATATTAGGACAGAAAAGACTGTGATGTAATAACACCGTTAATGGTTTAGGCAGGGCAATACTGGATAAGATGAAAATTCTTTGACAACAAGCATTGGATCACAAAAAAGAGATGCAGTCATATTAGAAATCTAGACCGCTGGCACTCAATATCTCCATATACTGTAGCACTCACAAAGACATTAGCGATGGCTGTCAGTAAAGAAATGATTGGATTGGATGTAGTGCTCAAATAAACTCACCTGTGCCATTCACAGAGACAATGTTAATAGTCAGGTTGCCACTTGCTGCTGCTCGCACCATGGTGTTGTATATGGCGGTTGCACTTGGCAATGTAGCGTTGTATGTGAAGTACAGGTTTGACTGGGTCACATAGGAGTTCGCGAAAACTGTCCCATCACTGTGGACGAAAACAGTGGTGAATTAATAAGGTTTCTCTTGATGAGTTGACACGAGTAGTAGCCAAGTACAATTCAATGGGATATTTATTTGAAAATGAATTTAGAACATACATGTCAAAATAACATTGATACTAGTGTTAGTTTTTTGTTTTTACTTGTTTAGTGATGACACTCTGTATCCATAAAGGATTATGAACACATTCATTAAGGATTATAAAGTAACCCAATGTATTATAGTTGTAAGGATTGTCACTAAAATGTCTATGACTACTCTCTGGGTTGCAGTATTGTAGAATAAGCATTGTGATATTTCAATAGCATAACTTAAGCAATGCAGTCATGACTGTGTGCAGAAGTTACATATAAACGTATACTAATAATTATGAGGGGTGTTATGAATGCTTTATAGCACCCTAATGAATGTGTTCATAATGATTCATGGATACTGGGTTCATAAGTGTTGCCTGTGTATATTTTGGGGATAGCATATCTATATACAATATCAATAAAAGATTATTAAAACATACTTACGCATATGTTGTGGGGTTCAAAGAGACAAAGTTTGTAGAGTAATCTTCCAGAAAGAAGGGCTCCAACTGAAAAGGGGAAACAACAGTTAAGCTTCATTCAGACTGCAAGCGACAACTGACTATAGACTAGAATAGAGTTAGAATGACTTAAACGTGTACTTATTATAATGATGATTTTGATAATGTATTGGCCTACAGTATGTAACCTCTATACTTTATATTTAGACTTAACTAACTCCTTCCTTTGCCAGACAAACAGTGTATAATCAATGCAATCTCCTATTTTCACATAACTTTATTATCACACTTACCTCGGATTTAATTCTGGATGTTGTGTCACGGTAGGCAGTTGAGTTGACAGCGGCCAGCGTAACGGTAGAAGTAGTCCCATTGGTGGTAGTGAACTGAACATTGGCCATCACCTTTGGCTCATCTGTGGAAAAAAATACACACAAAAGAACCTGTGGTAAGTGACTGTGTGTGTGTGTGTGTGTGTCTGTGTCTGTGTCTGTGTCTGTGTGTGTGTGCGTGTGTGTGTGTGTGTGTGTGTACTATATATATGTGTGTGTGTGTGTGTGTGTGTGTGTGTGTGTGTGTGTGTTTGTGTGTGTATGTGTGTGTGTGTGTCTGTGTGTGAGCATCAAATGAAATAAAACAGATAACAGATCTGGTCTGTCGCTTGATAGTTAGCTTTGTTGAAAAACGAGTTAAACTCACGGAGAACGGAGATGGTGCTTGTATCCACAGACAGGTCGGCGGGGCTGGCCGCTTCTTGCAGTTGCTGGAGCACCTCCGTTGTCTCAGGGACAATATCTGGCACAGACTGATCAAACTCCACATCTATCTCTGCCTCTGTGTTGTCTGCGCGATAGCGGGTCACGGCCCTGTTTAGAAAAAGAGAAAAAAGAAAGACATTATGAACGTGTTTGTTTAACGCTCGACTTTGACCATTGCCATGGTCATTGCTCTATGCAAAATAACTGGTTGTTGGAGAAAATGAATTGGGCCTAACTTACCTCAGCGACTTGACAGCAACTCGGAAGAACCTTGACCCATACTTCGCTTTGTAGATTGGTTCCGACTGTGGAACACAGAATTATCATTAGACTACAGTGGCAACAAAGCCAGTCTTACGGCATTACAGACATCTGTCTTATTATAAAAATGATTGCATGTGTTATTATTCTCAAATGTAACTCATGTTTTGTATTTTAGGTGAATCAAATGCCTTGAAGAGACTGAAACAGTATTTGTAAATTAGCCTTACCCAGGTAACAATGGAAGCAACCAGCGTCTGGTAAGCTTGAGTTTGAGGGTTGTTGTAATCAGCAATGTAGGTTCTGGTCATCGCAAAGGTCATTGCAACTATGTAACGTGGAGTGGTTATTGGAGATGCTGTTGTTGTTGTTGCTGCTGCTGCTGTTGTTGCCGTTGTTGTGTCTGAAAAATCAACGAGTGATTTCAGTGTGATTTTTCACTTTCATGAGTGTGCATTTTTTTTGCATTTTCAGTCAAATAAACACAAACAGAATAATGAGATTAAAAACTGAAAATCCACTCAGGTACCTGAGGAAATTAACACCTTAGCTTACTTGTATAGAAATATTTGATTGGTTACCTTCTGATTGGCCTGAACCCTCCTCTACAGTTTCCCGCAGAAATCGTGACAGGCTGTCTGAAGACTTCTTCTTGGCAGATAGGCCTTCCTCCTTTGAGGCAAGGGCACGCAATTCAATTCTGGGGCCGGACTTGCTTGTTGGGGTGACCAACATGAATTCAGAATCTTCCTCAAGCAGCCCATTTTCTGTGTGACCATTGTGTCTGGAGTCAAACGCTGTGTGAGAGCTTCTCTCTCTCAGCAAGAGGTGTGACTGCTCTACGTCGCTGTTGAACTCAATGTTGGAGTTGGGGCGGCTTGGTAAACCATTGATGGGATGGCACAGTAGTAGCAGGACGAAACCTGTACAGAAGTAATCAGTTAGTAACCTTATTGATGGAAATGAAGAAATATAACAGGACGAAATAGGGGACAAGCTTCAATGTAGAGCACATTGACCAGATAATGTCAATCAAAGTATTGAGCACTGGAGTTAGACAACTTGGTCTAATTGAGATAGGTCAAGGCACAAGTTTTAGCCCTACTATGCTTATCAAAATAGCCTAGTGAAACTGTTGCATATAATGTTTCCAACTGTGTAGAACACATTATTATTATTATTATTAAAGACATTTTCCTATACCATAATCTAATGGATCAGAGATACTACGTTAATACATTAAAAAGTGGTCAAGAAATATCACTGACCTATGGACAGTATTTGGACGGCCATTTGTATCAGTTTGTCTGAAATAAGAAAGAGATGGTTAATACACCACAATAAAAAAAAATAGCAATTAAGGAATGAATTCATATATATACAGTGCCTATAGAAAGTCATCATACCCTTTTGAAATAGTTACTTTTTTTGTCTTACAGCCTGAAATCAAAACCCATTTTTAAAAAAATCTTTTCCAGTTTTATTAACAAATTTAGCTGTACAACATCAAAATAATGAAAAAAAAGTAAACAGTTCTGAAAATTAATAAAAAATGAAAAACTAGAATAACAGGGTTGGAAAAGTCATCATACCCCTGACTTAATACTTTGTAAAGCTTCCTTTTGCTTTCATTACAGCCATCAATCTGTTTGGATATGTCTCTATTATAGCTTTGCACACCTAGATAGGGGAATATTTGCCCAATTTTCCGTACAGAAATGTTAAAATTTAGTCAAATTCTGTAGGGAATGGTGATGGACTGCTCTCTTCAAGTCAATCCACATATTTTCTATAGTATTTAAGTCAGGGCTCTGACTTTGCCACTCAAGGATATTCACCATCCTATCCTTAAGCCACTGCTTTGTTCTTTTGGCAGTATGTTTAGGATTATTGTCGTGTTGGAAGGCGAATGACCTCCCCATCCTCAGCTGTCTAGGAGAGGGACGCAGGTTTTCCTTAAGAATGTGGGTGTATTTGGCAGCATCCATTTTCCCTTCTATCCTGACCAATTGCCCAGTTCCCGCTGAAAAGAAACATCCCCACAACATAATGTTGCCCCAACCATGCTTCACACTAGGTATGGTGTGTTTTGGGTGGTGTACTGTGTTGGTTTTCGCCAAACATTGCGCTTGGAGTTCAGTGCAAAAACACATCTGGAATATTCTGCTACCATGTGGAAAAAGCTTATATGGTCAGATGAGACTAAGATCGAACTTTTTGGAGACTAAGATTGAAGTTTTTGGACTGAGCTCCAGGCGCTAACCAAACACAATATACACACCCAAACACACCCAAAACACACCATACCTACTTTGAAGCATGGTGGGGGCAACATTATGTTTTGGGGATGTTTCTCTTCAGCGGGGACTGGGCAATTGGTCAGGATAGAAGGGAAAATGGATGCTGCCAAGTACACCAAAATTCTTGAGGAAAACCTGCGTCCCTCTCCTAAACAGCTGAGGATGGGGAGGTCATTCGCCTTCCAACACGACAAAAATCCTAAACATACTGCCAAAAGAACAAAGCAGTGGCTTAAGGATAGGATGGTGAATATCCTTGAGTGGCAAAGTCAGAGCCCTGACTTAAATCCTATAGAAAATATGTGGATTGACTTGAAGAGAGCAGTCCATCGCCATTCCCTACATAATTTGACTAAATTTTAACATTTCTGCACGGAAAATTGGGCAAATATTCCCCTATCTAGGTGTGCAAAGCTATAATAGAGACATATCCAAACAGATTGATGGCTGTAATGAAAGCAAAAGGAAGTTTTACAAAGTATTAAGTCAGGGGTATGATGACTTTTCCAACCCTGTTATTCTAGTTTTTAATTTTTTATTAATTTTCAGAACTGTTGGCTTTTTTTTCATTATTTTGATGTTGTACAGCTACATTTGTAAATAAAACTGGAAAAGAATTTTTTTTTAAAATGGGTTTTGATTTCAGGCTGTAAGACAAAAAAAGTAACTATTTCAAAAGGGTATGATAACTTTCTATAGGCACTGTATATATATATATATATATATATATATATATATATGTATAGCCTACATATGTCTGTATATACAACAATTTCCACACACTTAAATGTATGATTAATCAATACATTCATTAAATATAAGTGATCAAGAATAAAATAGTATTAAAACTAAACCATTCGGGTGAGTTTATCAACTTGAGTAATTAAGTATTTTTTTGTTAAATATCTTCATCCACAAATTAAAAATTGATCATTCGAAAGTAATATAAAGTATAATGTCTTTCAAAAATATTAAGTATGTGTCTTTCTGAGAAATAACCAAAATCCTACCTGTAGTTTAGTCCTTGGGTGAAAAATCCTTTTTGTCAATAGGCCAATGAGTATGTGGCCCTGTCGTCCTCTCTGAGTGTCCGAGTTGTCTGAATGAGGAGGTGAGGATACTGGCCATTTAGTACTCCATCTCACACAAAAAGATGCTCTCTGCCCATCATCAATGTTCGTCAGACTTGTTCTATTTTGGTCCTCTTTTGGTCATCTTTTGTGTCTTTGCGCAGTCTAATTACATCAGCAGGTTCTGAGTGACGTGGTGGCTGTCTTGTCACTCTGTTCATCCACACCCATACAGCATAGTTATTTACACAGTCCAGTTAAGCTTGTCATTGCAGACTATCACAACAACACCTTTCAACAGGTACTGTAACACTTTGGAACACCTTTAGAATTTCTTGAACACCTTTCTTGAATTTCCCCTTGGGGATCAATAAAGTATCTATCTATCTATCTATCTATCTATCTATCTAGAAAGTGGACGCATTCAGGGGTGGGGGGGGGGGGTTAGTGAGATTCTAAGGGAGTCCTAAATTTAAATCTTTCATGGGACCCAAGATTTCTGGCGGCATCCCTGGATGCATTCAGCAGGGTGAGGCGTGTGACGCAACTGAATCGTAAAACAGTGGATCATATGACAATGAATAGCTCAGAAAAACACAAACAAGTGGTATGCTGCCAACCACTCCCATGTGTTTGTATTGTGTGACAGTGTTACATGACGGCCAATAAACCAGAAACTGTTTCATTGAGATAAAATATATAGTCCACCCACCCAATTTCAAGTTCCATTTCTATCTTTTATTTAGAGCAGCAACTGAACTTTTTGTACTGGTCAAAGTATGGGACATACTGTAAAGCTTTTTTTACTCTGGGCATTCATTTT
This sequence comes from Sardina pilchardus, assembly GCF_963854185.1. Lineage (NCBI taxonomy): Eukaryota > Metazoa > Chordata > Actinopteri > Clupeiformes > Clupeidae > Sardina > Sardina pilchardus. The sequence continues at coordinate 19,502,450 of NC_085009.1, forward strand.
TCCTTGTGTGTGTTTGTGTGAGTTTTTTTTTTATCTGTACTCTAAGTTTGTGAAATTAAGTTTTATGCATAGCTTGTGCTGCTAGTTAGAGCAGGCTAAAAGAGGTTACTTGCTAATTGTCTATAATATGTTGATAGTATTATATAGTAGTTACATATAGTATGTTTTTACAATTCTTTCAAGTGTTTAAAAAATACATTTTAAATATAGAGAGCAAAATAAGAAAATATATATTGTTTTTTTAAAAAAAATCTTCCTCCTTTCAAAAATCAAAATAAAAGAAAACAAACAAACATAAAAAGCTCTATGAATACAGTATATAGCCGCTAAATACCTGCATTTTTATATTCATCAGGGAGGGTTTTATTGTTCAATTTATCAAATAGATATAGGTCAAGCTAGGGGCTTGGCTATAGACCTCTGAAGTTCGCCTACAAAAAGGACCCAAACCTGCCATCTTTGCCCATACAAGGAGATCCGGAAGTTAATTGAGGCTAACTGCATATGGCAAGTTGCATTGTAAGTTAGCTCTGATAGAGATAGCCTAGATACTTTATTGATCCCCAAGGGGATATTCAAGATCCCATCAGCTTAAGACACCATACACAACATACGCTACACTCTGGGGTAGTAAAGATCAAAGTGTGCCGTCTTCACCTACCGAAGATCACAGTATCCACTAGAAGGCAGTGGACAAAACGGTGTAGCGATAAACGTCTACATTTTCAAAGTCATCATCCCCGCGACAATTTAAAAGATGCAATAATTGAAAATGCTCATGTTACTTTCCCATAGAAAACATGTCCTTTCCTTATTTGGGCAAAGATGGTAGCTTTTTTGTAAGCGAACTTCAGAGGTCAATTGTCTACTATGACCGAAGATATGGCCGATATATAGATGCATTATTGTGGTGTATTAACCATCTCTTTCTAATTTCAGACAAATGGCTTCTATATGCTGTCATAAGTCAGTGATCTTTTTAATTCAATAATGTAGTATTTCTGATCCATTTAATCATGATATAGAAAAAAGTGTTACAATAATAAAAGTGTTAATATTGCTTAAGTCAGAAATACACAGAAAGATTTTCCTTTTGTTACTTATCTCTGTGTTACCATTAAAGACATTGAACTTATCTACTGTATGGTTCAATGGCATTGGCAACCTCCCAGAACACATTCGTTTTGAATAGCCTGGAGCTGTTCTTAGGGCATTCCTACAATCCAGCCAAACCACTTCATTCAGTTCCGTTACGTGCTTTTTACACCCTTGTGTACTCAGTTGTGAGTGCAGAGAGAAAAAAATCAAGATGACCTCTTGCTGTGACACAGAGCTAATGTCATCACCAGTTCATTCACAGACCATTTAGCTGACAATTTTAATTGCTAAAAATATGTGTTCTGCACAATTGGGAAAATATATGTGCTACAGTTTTGCTACTTTTGATAAGCAGGAGACTTAAGTCTTATGCCATGACCTATCTCAAACAGACCTAGCTATCTAGCTCCAGTTCTAGTCACCCTTTAATACCTTAATTGGCAGTTTGGCCAATGTCCTCTGCTTTCAAGCCATGATTACTTATTTCTGTGCAGGTCTAGTGTTAATGCTGTGTTTTCCCATCAAGACTCCTTTGCTTCTTTCCTTTTCCTTTAATACCAGCACCCTTTGTCTTTGCAGTATCCCTGTACACACTGATACAAACTGAATGCTGCATGCAGCCGTTTCCCTTGATCATCACTGGCAAGTGCAGATTTTTTCCGCGATTGCATTCACATGGTAGCTGTGGCGGCAACATTACAGAAACATGACTAGGTCGGCAGGAGGCAGATATACAGACATATGAATTCAGACAGCACAACAAAAAAAAATCCTGCCAAATAAAAGTTTGTGAACATTGTGGAAATACACGTCTATCTGAAAGTGGCTATAGAGTACTGTATGTGTGGGAAAAAATGCACGGGTGGGAAAGCTGCATCATTTTGCTCTTGCATTCATATTTTTATTTCATTATACACATATTTCTGTCAGAGACCTGAAAGTGCACCAGGCATTTTCTATTGATCACATGACCATAATAAACCTCTATAAAACATATGGAAACTGGCTAAAGTGCAACATATAAACTTAAATAAATACAAAGACACACACACAAACACACACACACACACACACACACACACACACACACACACACACACACACACACACACACACACACACACACACATACACACACACACACGCACACACACACACACACTCACTCACATACAGACACCATACACATTCTCTCTTGCTCCAACATAATACATACTCCTCACAATTGATATGCTACATCCAATAAATAAATAGAAAAATAACGTTATAAATAGATAACATTGCATTGTTCACACTACATAACCATACAGTCCTACCATTGGTTATTTCAATAAAAAACAAAGTCCATTCATTGTAAGACCTTTTCTTTTGTTTCCAGGTCTTCATTCAGTCAGGGCTGTGCAAATGTTCATGCAATGCCCATCAAAGGTGGAAACATTTCCTTCATGTGGAGTTGATTGGGGGGGTGGGGGGGGGCTGGGCGTCTACCAGGACTGCGTGGCAATGACGGCCAGAAGGGTCAGGCTGAAGGTGGTTCCAAGACTGATCCTGCTGGTGATGCTTCCTGAGCTGACGGCTGCAGGGCGAGACAGAAACAATGTTAGGTGGACAACACCCCAGATTAACTCAAAATGTCATTCGTCCTCATATTAGGACAGAAAAGACTGTGATGTAATAACACCGTTAATGGTTTAGGCAGGGCAATACTGGATAAGATGAAAATTCTTTGACAACAAGCATTGGATCACAAAAAAGAGATGCAGTCATATTAGAAATCTAGACCGCTGGCACTCAATATCTCCATATACTGTAGCACTCACAAAGACATTAGCGATGGCTGTCAGTAAAGAAATGATTGGATTGGATGTAGTGCTCAAATAAACTCACCTGTGCCATTCACAGAGACAATGTTAATAGTCAGGTTGCCACTTGCTGCTGCTCGCACCATGGTGTTGTATATGGCGGTTGCACTTGGCAATGTAGCGTTGTATGTGAAGTACAGGTTTGACTGGGTCACATAGGAGTTTGCGAAAACTGTCCCATCACTGTGGAAGAAAACAGTGGTGAATTAATAAGGTTTCTCTTGATGAGTTGACACGAGTAGTAGCCAAGTACAATTCAATGGGATATTTATTTGAAAATGAATTTAGAACATACATGTCAAAATAACATTGATACTAGTGTTTTTACTTGTTTAGTGATGACACTCTGTATCCATAAAGGATTATGAACACATTCATTAAGGATTATAAAGTAACCCAATGTATTATAATTGTAAGGATTGTCACTAAAATGTCTATGACTACTCTCTGGGTTGCAGTATTGTAGAATAAGCATTGTGATATTTCAATAGCATATAACTTAAGCAATGCAGTCATGACTGTGTGCAGAAGTTACATATAAACGTATACTAATAATTATGAGGGGTGTTATGAATGCTTTATAGCACCCTATTGATTCATAATGATTCATAATGATTCATAATGATTCATGGATACTGGGTTCATAAGTGTTGCCTGTGTATATTTTGGGGATAGCATATCTATATACAATATCAATAAAAGATTATTAAAACATACTTACGCATATGTTGTGGGGTTCAAAGAGACAAAGTTTGTAGAGTAATCTTCCAGAAAGAAGGGCTCCAACTGAAAAGGGGAAACAACAGTTAAGCTTCATTCAGACTGCAAGCGACAACTGACTATAGACTAGAATAGAGTTAGAATGACTTAAACGTGTACTTATTATAATGAGGATTTTGATAATGTATTGGCCTACAGTATGTAACCTCTATACTTTATATTTAGACTTAACTAACTCCTTCCTTTGCCAGACAAACAGTGTATAATCAATGCAATCTCCTATTTTCACATAACTTTATTATCACACTTACCTCGGATTTAATTCTGGATGTTGTGTCACGGTAGGCAGTTGAGTTGACAGCGGCCAGCGTAACGGTAGAAGTAGTCCCATTGGTGGTAGTGAACTGAACATTGGCCATCACCTTTGGCTCATCTGTGGAAAAAAATACACACAAAAGAACCTGTGGTAAGTGACTGTGTGTGTGTGTGTGTGTGTCTGTGTCTGTGTCTGTGTGTGTGTGCGTGTGTGTGTGTGTGTGTGTACTGTATATATGTGTGTGTGTGTGTGTGTGTGTGTGTGTGTTTGTGTGTGTATGTGTGTGTGTGTGTCTGTGTGTGAGCATCAAATGAAATAAAACAGATAACAGATCTGGTCTGTCGCTTGATAGTTAGCTTTGTTGAAAAACGAGTTAAACTCACGGAGAACGGAGATGGTGCTTGTATCCACAGACAGGTCGGCGGGGCTGGCCGCTTCTTGCAGTTGCTGGAGCACCTCCGTTGTCTCAGGGACAATATCTGGCACAGACTGATCAAACTCCACATCTATCTCTGCCTCTGTGTTGTCTGCGCGATAGCGGGTCACGGCCCTGTTTAGAAAAAGAGAAAAAAGAAAGACATTATGAACGTGTTTGTTTAACGCTCGACTTTGACCATTGCCATGGTCATTGCTCTATGCAAAATAACTGGTTGTTGGAGAAAATGAATTGGGCCTAACTTACCTCAGCGACTTGACAGCAACTCGGAAGAACCTTGACCCATACTTCGCTTTGTAGATTGGTTCCGACTGTGGAACACAGAATTATCATTAGACTACAGTGGCAACAAAGCCAGTCTTACGGCATTACAGACATCTGTCTTATTATAAAAATGATTGCATGTGTTATTATTCTCAAATGTAACTCATGTTTTGTATTTTAGGTGAATCAAATGCCTTGAAGAGACTGAAACAGTATTTGTAAATTAGCCTTACCCAGGTAACAATGGAAGCAACCAGCGTCTGGTAAGCTTGAGTTTGAGGGTTGTTGTAATCAGCAATGTAGGTTCTGGTCATCGCAAAGGTCATTGCAACTATGTAACGTGGAGTGGTTATTGGAGATGCTGTTGTTGTTGTTGCTGCTGCTGCTGTTGTTGCCGTTGTTGTGTCTGAAAAATCAACGAGTGATTTCAGTGTGATTTCAGTGTGCATTTTTTTTGCATTTTCAGTCAAATAAACACAAACAGAATAATGAGATTAAAAACTGAAAATCCACTTAGGTACCTGAGGAAATTAACACCTTAGCTTACTTGTATAGAAATATTTGATTGGTTACCTTCTGATTGGCCTGAACCCTCCTCTACAGTTTCCCGCAGAAATCGTGACAGGCTGTCTGAAGACTTCTTCTTGGCAGATAGGCCTTCCTCCTTTGAGGCAAGGGCACGCAATTCAATTCTGGGGCCGGACTTGCTTGTTGGGGTGACCAACATGAATTCAGAATCTTCCTCAAGCAGCCCATTCTCTGTGTGACCATTTTGTCTGGAGTCAAACGCAGTGTGAGAGCTTCTCTCTCTCAGCAAGAGGTGTGACTGCTCTACGTCGCTGTTGAACTCAATGTTGGAGTTGGGCCGGCTTGGTAAACCATTGATGGGATGGCACAGTAGTAGCAGGACGAAACCTGTACAAAAGTAATCAGTTAGTAACCTTATTGATGGAAATGAAGAAATATAACAGGACGAAATAGGGGACAAGCTTCAATGTAGAGCACATTGACCAGATAATGTCAATCAAAGTATTGACAACTGGAGTTAGACAACTTGGTCTAATTGAGATAGGTCAAGGCACAAGTTTTAGCCCTACTATGCTTATCACAATAGCCTAGTGAAACTGTTGCATATACAATGTTTCCAACTGTGTAGAACACATTATTATTATTATTATTAAAGACATTTTCCTATACCATAATCTAATGGATCAGAGATACTACGTTAATACATTAAAAAGTGGTCAAGAAATATCACTGACCTATGGACAGTATTTGGACGGCCATTTGTATCAGTTTGTCTGAAATAAGAAAGAGATGGTTAATACACCACAATAAAAAAAAATAGCAATTAAGGAATGAAATCATATATATATATATATATATATATATATATATATATATGTATAGCCTACATATGTCTGTATATACAACAATTTCCACAAACTTAAATGTATGATTAATCAATACATTCATTAAATATAAGTGATCAAGAATAAAATAGTATTAAAACTAAACCATTCGGGTGAGTTTATCAACTTGAGTAATTAAGTCTTTTTTTCTATGTGTTAAATATCTTCATCCACAAATTAAAAATTGATCATTCGAAAGTAATATAAAGTATAATGTCTTTCAAAAATATTTAGTATGTGTCTTTCTGAGAAATAACCAAAATCCTACCTGTAGTTTAGTCCTTGGTGAAAAATCCTTTTTGTCAATAGGCCAATGAGTATGTGACCCTGTCGTCCTCTCTGAGTGTCCGAGTTGTCTGAGTGAGGAGGTGAGGATACTGGCCATTTAGTACTCCCTCTCATACAAAAAGATGCTCTCTGCCCATCACTACTGTTCGTCAGACTTGTTCTATTTTGGTCCTCTTTTGGTCCTCTTTTGTGTCTTTGCGCAGTCTAATTACATCAGCAGGTTCTGAGTGACGTGGTGGCTGTCTTGTCACTCTGTTCATCCACACCCATAGAGCATAGTTCTTTATACAGTCCAATTAAGCTTGTCATTGCAGCCTATCACAACAACACCTTTCAACAGGTACTGTAACACTTTGGAACACCTTTAGAATTTCTTGAACAACTTTCTTGAATTTCCCCTTGGGGATCAATAAAGTATCTATCTATCTATCTATCTATCTAGAAAGTGGACGCATTCAGGGGTGCCGCCAGGGGGGGGGGGGGGGTTAGTAAGATTCTAAGGGAGTCCTAAATTTAAATCTTTCATGGGGCCCAAGATTTCTGGCGGCATCCCTGGACGCATTCAGCAGGGTGAGGCGTGTGACGCAACTGAATCGTAAATCAGTGGATCATATGACAATGAATAGCTCAGAAAAACACAAACAAGTGGTATGCTGCCAACCACTCCCATGTGTTTGTATTGTTTGACAGAGTTACATGACGGCCAATAAACCAGAAACTGTTTCATTGAGATAAACTATATGCTGTAGTCGACCACCCACCCAATTTCAAGTTCCATTTCAATCTTTTATTTAGAGCAGTAGTACAGAGTGCTTACACCAACAACTGAACTTTTTGTACTGGTCAAAGTATGGGACATACTGTAAAGCTTTTTTTACTCTGGGCATTCATTTTTCCTTGTGTGTGTTTGTATGTTATACGTTGTGTGTGTGTGTTTTTTTTATCTGTACTTTAAGTCTGTGTAATTAAGTTTTATACTTGTGCTGCTAAATGGAGCAGGCTAAAAGAGGTTACTTGCTAATTGTCTATAATATGTTGATAGTATTATATAGTAGTTACATATAGTATGTTTTAAATATAGAGAACAAAATAAAAAAATAAATATTGTTTTTTAAAAAAATTCTTCCTCCTTTCAAAAATCAAAATAAAAGAAAACAAACAAACATAAAAAGCTCTGTCGTTTTAGAATCTGGGAAGCCTATAGATATATAGCCGCTAAATACTTGCATTTTTATATTCATCAGGGAGGGTTTTATTGTTCAATTTATTAAATAGATATAGGTCAAGCTAGGGGCTTGGCTATAGACCTCTGAAGTTCGCCTACAAAAAGGACCCAAACCTGCCATCTTTGCCCATATACGGAGATCCGGAAGTTAATTGAGGTTAATTGCATATGGCAAGTTGCATTGTAAGTTAGCTCTGATAGATAGATATAGATAGTAGATACTTTATTGATTCCCAAGGGGAAATTCAAGATCCCATCAGCTTAAGACAACACACACAACATACGCTACACTCTCAAGTCATCATCCCCGCGACAATTTAAAAGATGCAATAATTGAAAATTCTCATATTACTTTTCCATAGACAAAAATGTCCTTATCTCCTTATTTGGGCAAGGGATGGTAGCTTTTTTGTAAGCAAACTTCAGAGGTCAATTGTCTACTATGACCGAAGATATGGCCAATATATAGATGCATTATTGTGGTGTATTAACCATCTCTTTCTAATTTCAGACAAATGGCTTCTATATGCTGTCATAAGTCAGTGATATTTCTTGACCTCTTTTTAATTCAATAATGTAGTATTTCTGATCCATTAAATCATGGTATAGAAAAAAGTGTTAGGCCTACAATAATAAAAGTGTTAATATTGCTTAAGTCAGAAATACACAGAAAGATTTTCCTTTTGTCACTTATCTCTGTTACCATTAAAGACATTGAACTTATCTACTGTATGGTTCAATGGCATTGGCAACCTCCCAGAACACATTCGTTTTGAATAGCCTGGAGTTGTTCTTAGGGCATTCCTACAATCCAGCCAAACCACTTCATTCAGTTCCGTTACGTGCTTTTTACACCCTTGTGTACTCAGTTGTGAGTGCAGAGAGAAAAAAATCAAGATGACCTCTTGCTGTGACACAGAGCTAATGTCATCACCAGTTCATTCACAGACCATTTAGCTGACAACTTTAATTGCTAAAAATATGTGTTCTGCACAATTGGGAAAATATATGTGCTACAGTTTTACTACTTTTGATAAGCAGGAGACTTAAGTCTTATGCCATGACCTATCTCAAACAGACCTAGCTATCTAGCTCCAGTTCTAGTCACCCTTTAATACCTTAATTGGCAGTTTGGCCAATGTCCTCTGCTTTCAAGCCATGATTACTTATTTCTGTGCAGGTCTAGTGTTAATGCTGTGTTTTCCCATCAAGACTCCTTTGCTTCTTTCCTTTTCCTTTAATACCAGCACCCTTTGTCTTTGCAGTATCCCTGTACACACTAATACAAACTGAATGCTGCATGCAGCCGTTTCCCTTGATCATCACTGGCAAGTGCAGATTTTTTCCGCGATTGCATTCACATGGTAGCTGTGGCGGCAACATTACAGAAACATGACTAGGTCGGCAGGAGGTAGATATACAGACATATGAATTCAGACAGCACAACAACAACAAAAAATCCTGCCATATAAAAGTTTGTGAACTTTGCGGAAATACACGTCTATCTGAAAGCGGCTATAGAGTACTGTATGTGTGGGAAAAAATGCACGGGTGGGAAAGCTGCATCATTTTGCTCTTGCATTCATATTTTTATTTCATTATACACATATTTCTGTCAGAGACCTGAAAGTGCACCAGGCATTTTCTATTGATCACATGACCATAATAAACCTCTATAAAACATATGGAAACTGGCTAAAGTGCAACATATAAACTTAAATAAATACAAAGACACACACACAAACAAACACACACACACACACACACACACACACACACACACACACACACACACACACACACACACACACACACATACACACACACACACACACACGCACACACACACACTCACTCACATACAGACACCATACACATTCTCTCTTGTTCCAACATAATACATACTCCTCACAATTGATATGCTACATCCAATAAATAAATAGAAAAATAACGTTATAAATAGATAACATTGCATTGTTCACACTACATAACCATACAGTCCTACCATTGGTTATTTCAATAAAAAACAAAGTCCATTCATTGTAAGACCTTTTCTTTTGTTTCCAGGTCTTCATTCAGTCAGGGCTGTGCAAATGTTCATGCAATGCCCATCAAAGGTGGAAACATTTCCTTCATGTGGAGTTGATTGGGGGGGTGGGGGGGGACTGGGCGTCTACCAGGACTGCGTGGCAATGACGGCCAGAAGGGTCAGGCTGAAGGTGGTTCCAAGACTGATCCTGCTGGTGATGCTTCCTGAGCTGACGGCTGCAGGGCGAGACAGAAACAATGTTAGGTGGACAACACCCCAGATTAACTCAAAATGTCATTCGTCCTCATATTAGGACAGAAAAGACTGTGATGTAATAACACCGTTAATGGTTTAGGCAGGGCAATACTGGATAAGATGAAAATTCTTTGACAACAAGCATTGGATCACAAAAAAGAGATGCAGTCATATTAGAAATCTAGACCGCTGGCACTCAATATCTCCATATAGCACTCACAAAGACATTAGCGATGGCTGTCAAGAAATGATTGGATTGGATGTAGTGCTCAAATAAACTCACCTGTGCCATTCACAGAGACAATGTTAATAGTCAGGTTGCCACTTGCTGCTGCTCGCACCATGGTGTTGTATATGGCGGTTGCACTTGGCAATGTAGCGTTGTATGTGAAGTACAGGTTTGACTGGGTCACATAGGAGTTCGCGAAAACTGTCCCATCACTGTGGAAGAAAACAGCGGTGAATTAATAAGGTTTCTCTTGATGAGTTGACACGAGTAGTAGCCAAGTACAATTCAATGGGATATTTATTTGAAAATGAATTTAGAACATACATGTCGAAATAACATTGATACTAGTGTTAGTTTTTTGTTTTTACTTGTTTAGTGATGACACTCTGTATCCATAAAGGATTATGAACACATTCATTAAGGATTATAAAGTAACCCAATGTATTATAATTGTAAGGATTGTCACTAAAATGTCTATGACTACTCTCTGGGTTGCAGTATTGTAGAATAAGCATTGTGATATTTCAATAGCATATAACTTAAGCAATGCAGTCATGACTGTGTGCAGAAGTTACATATAAACGTATACTAATAATTATGAGGGGTGTTATGAATGCTTTATAGCACCCTAATGAATGTGTTCATAATGATTCATGGATACTGGGTTCATAAGTGTTGCCTGTGTATATTTTGGGGATAGCATATCTATATACAATATCAATAAAAGATTATTAAAACATACTTACGCATATGTTGTGGGGTTCAAAGAGACAAAGTTTGTAGAGTAATCTTCCAGAAAGAAGGGCTCCAACTGAACAGGGGAAACAACAGTTAAGCTTCATTCAGACTGCAAGCGACAACTGACTATAGACTAGAATAGAGTTAGAATGACTTAAACGTGTACTTATTATAATGATGATTTTGATAATGTATTGGCCTACAGTATGTAACCCCTATACTTTATATTTAGACTTAACTAACTCCTTCCTTTGCCAGACAAACAGTGTATAATCAATGCAATCTCCTATTTTCACATAACTTTATTATCACACTTACCTCGGATTTAATTCTGGATGTTGTGTCACGGTAGGCAGTTGAGTTGACAGCGGCCAGCGTAACGGTAGAAGTAGTCCCATTGGTGGTAGTGAACTGAACATTGGCCATCACCTTTGGCTCATCTGTGGAAAAAAATACACACAAAAGAACCTGTGGTAAGTGACTGTGTGTGTGTGTGTGTGTGTCTGTGTCTGTGTCTGTGTGTGTGTGCGTGTGTGTGTGTGTGTGTGTACTGTATATATGTGTGTGTGTGTGTGTGTGTGTGTGTGTGTTTGTGTGTGTATGTGTGTGTGTGTGTCTGTGTGTGAGCATCAAATGAAATAAAACAGATAACAGATCTGGTCTGTCGCTTGATAGTTAGCTTTGTTGAAAAACGAGTTAAACTCACGGAGAACGGAGATGGTGCTTGTATCCACAGACAGGTCGGCGGGGCTGGCCGCTTCTTGCAGTTGCTGGAGCACCTCCGTTGTCTCAGGGACAATATCTGGCACAGACTGATCAAACTCCACATCTATCTCTGCCTCTGTGTTGTCTGCGCGATAGCGGGTCACGGCCCTGTTTAGAAAAAGAGAAAAAAGAAAGACATTATGAACGTGTTTGTTTAACGCTCGACTTTGACCATTGCCATGGTCATTGCTCTATGCAAAATAACTGGTTGTTGGAGAAAATGAATTGGGCCTAACTTACCTCAGCGACTTGACAGCAACTCGGAAGAACCTTGACCCATACTTCGCTTTGTAGATTGGTTCCGACTGTGGAACACAGAATTATCATTAGACTACAGTGGCAACAAAGCCAGTCTTACGGCATTACAGACATCTGTCTTATTATAAAAATGATTGCATGTGTTATTATTCTCAAATGTAACTCATGTTTTGTATTTTAGGTGAATCAAATGCCTTGAAGAGACTGAAACAGTATTTGTAAATTAGCCTTACCCAGGTAACAATGGAAGCAACCAGCGTCTGGTAAGCTTGAGTTTGAGGGTTGTTGTAATCAGCAATGTAGGTTCTGGTCATCGCAAAGGTCATTGCAACTATGTAACGTGGAGTGGTTATTGGAGATGCTGTTGTTGTTGTTGCTGCTGCTGCTGTTGTTGCCGTTGTTGTGTCTGAAAAATCAACGAGTGATTTCAGTGTGATTTCAGTGTGCATTTTTTTTGCATTTTCAGTCAAATAAACACAAACAGAATAATGAGATTAAAAACTGAAAATCCACTTAGGTACCTGAGGAAATTAACACCTTAGCTTACTTGTATAGAAATATTTGATTGGTTACCTTCTGATTGGCCTGAACCCTCCTCTACAGTTTCCCGCAGAAATCGTGACAGGCTGTCTGAAGACTTCTTCTTGGCAGATAGGCCTTCCTCCTTTGAGGCAAGGGCACGCAATTCAATTCTGGGGCCGGACTTGCTTGTTGGGGTGACCAACATGAATTCAGAATCTTCCTCAAGCAGCCCATTCTCTGTGTGACCATTTTGTCTGGAGTCAAACGCAGTGTGAGAGCTTCTCTCTCTCAGCAAGAGGTGTGACTGCTCTACGTCGCTGTTGAACTCAATGTTGGAGTTGGGCCGGCTTGGTAAACCATTGATGGGATGGCACAGTAGTAGCAGGACGAAACCTGTACAAAAGTAATCAGTTAGTAACCTTATTGATGGAAATGAAGAAATATAACAGGACGAAATAGGGGACAAGCTTCAATGTAGAGCACATTGACCAGATAATGTCAATCAAAGTATTGACAACTGGAGTTAGACAACTTGGTCTAATTGAGATAGGTCAAGGCACAAGTTTTAGCCCTACTATGCTTATCAAAATAGCCTAGTGAAACTGTTGCATATACAATGTTTCCAACTGTGTAGAACACATTATTATTATTATTATTAAAGACATTTTCCTATACCATAATCTAATGGATCAGAGATACTACGTTAATACATTAAAAAGTGGTCAAGAAATATCACTGACCTATGGACAGTATTTGGACGGCCATTTGTATCAGTTTGTCTGAAATAAGAAAGAGATGGTTAATACACCACAATAAAAAAAAATAGCAATTAAGGAATGAAATCATATATATATATATATATATATATATATATATATATGTATAGCCTACATATGTCTGTATATACAACAATTTCCACAAACTTAAATGTATGATTAATCAATACATTCATTAAATATAAGTGATCAAGAATAAAATAGTATTAAAACTAAACCATTCGGGTGAGTTTATCAACTTGAGTAATTAAGTCTTTTTTTCTATGTGTTAAATATCTTCATCCACAAATTAAAAATTGATCATTCGAAAGTAATATAAAGTATAATGTCTTTCAAAAATATTAAGTATGTGTCTTTCTGAGAAATAACCAAAATCCTACCTGTAGTTTAGTCCTTGGGTGAAAAATCCTTTTTGTCAATAGGCCAATGAGTATGTGACCCTGTCGTCCTCTCTGAGTGTCCGAGTTGTCTGAATGAGGAGGTGAGGATACTGGCCATTTAGTACTCCATCTCACACAAAAAGATGCTCTCTGCCCATCATCAATGTTCGTCAGACTTGTTCTATTTTGGTCCTCTTTTGGTCATCTTTTGTGTCTTTGCGCAGTCTAATTACATCAGCAGGTTCTGAGTGACGTGGTGGCTGTCTTGTCACTCTGTTCATCCACACCCATACAGCATAGTTATTTACACAGTCCAGTTAAGCTTGTCATTGCAGACTATCACAATAACACCTTTCAACAGGTACTGTAACACTTTGGAACACCTTTAGAATTTCTTGAACACCTTTCTTGAATTTCCCCTTGGGGATCAATAAAGTATCTATCTATCTATCTATCTATCTATCTATCTATCTAGAAAGTGGACGCATTCAGGGGTGGGGGGGGGGGGTTAGTGAGATTCTAAGGGAGTCCTAATTTTAAATCTTTCATGGGGCCCAAGATTTCTGGCGGCATCCCTGGACGCATTCAGCAGGGTGAGGCGTGTGACGCAACTGAATCGTAAAACAGTGGATCATATGACAATGAATAGCTCAGAAAAACACAAACAAGTGGTATGCTGCCAACCACTCCCATGTGTTTGTATTGTGTGACAGTGTTACATGACGGCCAATAAACCAGAAACTGTTTCATTGAGATAAAATATATAGTCCACCCACCCAATTTCAAGTTCCATTTCTATCTTTTATTTAGAGCAGTAGTACAGAGTGCTTACACCAACAACTGAACTTTTTGTACTGGTCAAAGTATGGGACATACTGTAAAGCTTTTTTTACTCTGGGCATTCATTTTTCCTTGTGTGTGTTTGTGTGTGTTTTTTTTCATCTGTACTCTAAGTTTGTGAAATTAAGTTTTATGCATAGCTTGTGCTGCTAGTTAGAGCAGGCTAAAAGAGGTTACTTGCTAATTGTCTATAATATGTTGATAGTATTATATAGTAGTTACATATAGTATGTTTTTACAATTCTTTCAAGTGTTTAAAAAATACATTTTAAATATAGAGAGCAAAATCAGAAAATATATATTGTTTTTTTTAAAAAATCTTCCTCCTTTCAAAAATCAAAATAAAAGAAAACAAACAAACATAAAAAGCTCTATAAATACAGTATATAGCCGCTAAATACCTGCATTTTTATATTCATCAGGGAGGGTTTTATTGTTCAATTTATCAAATAGATATAGGTCAAGCTAGGGGCTTGGCTATAGACCTCTGAAGTTCGCCTACAAAAAGGACCCAAACCTGCCATCTTTGCCCATACAAGGAGATCCGGAAGTTAATTGAGGCTAACTCCATATGGCAAGTTGCATTGTAAGTTAGCTCTGATAGAGATAGCCTAGATACTTTATTGATCCCCAAGGGGATATTCAAGATCCCATCAGCTTAAGACACCATACACAACATACGCTACACTCTGGGGTAGTAAAGATCAAAGTGTGCCGTCTTCACCTACCGAAGATCACAGTATCCACTAGAAGGCAGTGGACAAAACGGTATAGCGATAAACGTCTACATTTTCAAAGTCATCATCCCCGCGACAATTTAAAAGATGCAATAATTGAAAATGCTCATGTTACTTTCCCATAGAAAACATGTCCTTTCCTTATTTGGGCAAAGATGGTAGCTTTTTTGTAAGCGAACTTCAGAGGTCAATTGTCTACTATGACCGAAGATATGGCCGATATATAGATGCATTATTGTGGTGTATTAACCATCTCTTTCTAATTTCAGACAAATGGCTTCTATATGCTGTCATAAGTCAGTGATCTTTTTAATTCAATAATGTAGTATTTCTGATCCATTTAATCATGATATAGAAAAAAATGTTATAATAATAAAAGTGTTAATATTGCTTAAGTCAGAAATACACAGAAAGATTTTCCTTTTGTTACTTATCTCTGTGTTACCATTAAAGACATTGAACTTATCTACTGTATGGTTCAATGGCATTGGCAACCTCCCAGAACACATTCGTTTTGAATAGCCTGGAGCTGTTCTTAGGGCATTCCTACAATCCAGCCAAACCACTTCATTCAGTTCCGCTACGTGCTTTTTACACCCTTGTGTACTCAGTTGTGAGTGCAGAGAGAAAAAAATCAAGATGACCTCTTGCTGTGACACAGAGCTAATGTCATCACCAGTTCATTCACAGACCATTTAGCTGACAATTTTAATTGCTAAAAATATGTGTTCTGCACAATTGGGAAAATATATGTGCTACAGTTTTGCTACTTTTGATAAGCAGGAGACTTAAGTCTTATGCCATGACCTATCTCAAACAGACCTAGCTATCTAGCTCCAGTTCTAGTCACCCTTTAATACCTTAATTGGCAGTTTGGCCAATGTCCTCTGCTTTCAAGCCATGATTACTTATTTCTGTGCAGGTCTAGTGTTAATGCTGTGTTTTCCCATCAAGACTCCTTTGCTTCTTTCCTTTTCCTTTAATACCAGCACCCTTTGTCTTTGCAGTATCCCTGTACACACTAATACAAACTGAATGCTGCATGCAGCCGTTTCCCTTGATCATCACTGGCAAGTGCAGATTTTTTCCGCGATTGCATTCACATGGTAGCTGTGGCGGCAACATTACAGAAACATGACTAGGTCGGCAGGAGGTAGATATACAGACATATGAATTCAGACAGCACAACAACAAAAAAATCCTGCCATATAAAAGTTTGTGAACATTGCGGAAATACACGTCTATCTGAAAGCGGCTATAGAGTACTGTATGTGTGGGAAAAAATGCACGGGTGGGAAAGCTGCATCATTTTGCTCTTGCATTCATATTTTTATTTCATTATACACATATTTCTGTCAGAGACCTGAAAGTGCACCAGGCATTTTCTATTGATCACATGACCATAATAAACCTCTATAAAACATATGGAAACTGGCTAAAGTGCAACATATAAACTTAAATAAATACAAAGACACACACACAAACAAACACACACACACACACACACACACACACACACACACACACACGCACACACACACACTCACTCACATACAGACACCATACACATTCTCTTTTGTTCCAACATAATACATACTCCTCACAATTGATATGCTACATCCAATAAATAAATAGAAAAATAACGTTATAAATAGATAACATTGCATTGTTCACACTACATAACCATACAGTCCTACCATTGGTTATTTCAATAAAAAACAAAGTCCATTCATTGTAAGACCTTTTCTTTTGTTTCCAGGTCTTCATTCAGTCAGGGCTGTGCAAATGTTCATGCGATGCCCATCAAAGGTGGAAACATTTCCTTCATGTGGAGTTGATTGGGGGGGTGGGGGGGGGCTGGGCGTCTACCAGGACTGCGTGGCAATGACGGCCAGAAGGGTCAGGCTGAAGGTGGTTCCAAGACTGATCCTGCTGGTGATGCTTCCTGAGCTGACGGCTGCAGGGCGAGACAGAAACAATGTTAGGTGGACAACACCCCAGATTAACTCAAAATGTCATTCGTCCTCATATTAGGACAGAAAAGACTGTGATGTAATAACACCGTTAATGGTTTAGGCAGGGCAATACTGGATAAGATGAAAATTCTTTGACAACAAGCATTGGATCACAAAAAAGAGATGCAGTCATATTAGAAATCTAGACCGCTGGCACTCAATATCTCCATATACTGTAGCACTCACAAAGACATTAGCGATGGCTGTCAGTAAAGAAATGATTGGATTGGATGTAGTGCTCAAATAAACTCACCTGTGCCATTCACAGAGACAATGTTAATAGTCAGGTTGCCACTTGCTGCTGCTCGCACCATGGTGTTGTATATGGCGGTTGCACTTGGCAATGTAGCGTTGTATGTGAAGTACAGGTTTGACTGGGTCACATAGGAGTTCGCGAAAACTGTCCCATCACTGTGGACGAAAACAGTGGTGAATTAATAAGGTTTCTCTTGATGAGTTGACACGAGTAGTAGCCAAGTACAATTCAATGGGATATTTATTTGAAAATGAATTTAGAACATACATGTCAAAATAACATTGATACTAGTGTTAGTTTTTTGTTTTTACTTGTTTAGTGATGACACTCTGTATCCATAAAGGATTATGAACACATTCATTAAGGATTATAAAGTAACCCAATGTATTATAGTTGTAAGGATTGTCACTAAAATGTCTATGACTACTCTCTGGGTTGCAGTATTGTAGAATAAGCATTGTGATATTTCAATAGCATAACTTAAGCAATGCAGTCATGACTGTGTGCAGAAGTTACATATAAACGTATACTAATAATTATGAGGGGTGTTATGAATGCTTTATAGCACCCTAATGAATGTGTTCATAATGATTCATGGATACTGGGTTCATAAGTGTTGCCTGTGTATATTTTGGGGATAGCATATCTATATACAATATCAATAAAAGATTATTAAAACATACTTACGCATATGTTGTGGGGTTCAAAGAGACAAAGTTTGTAGAGTAATCTTCCAGAAAGAAGGGCTCCAACTGAAAAGGGGAAACAACAGTTAAGCTTCATTCAGACTGCAAGCGACAACTGACTATAGACTAGAATAGAGTTAGAATGACTTAAACGTGTACTTATTATAATGATGATTTTGATAATGTATTGGCCTACAGTATGTAACCTCTATACTTTATATTTAGACTTAACTAACTCCTTCCTTTGCCAGACAAACAGTGTATAATCAATGCAATCTCCTATTTTCACATAACTTTATTATCACACTTACCTCGGATTTAATTCTGGATGTTGTGTCACGGTAGGCAGTTGAGTTGACAGCGGCCAGCGTAACGGTAGAAGTAGTCCCATTGGTGGTAGTGAACTGAACATTGGCCATCACCTTTGGCTCATCTGTGGAAAAAAATACACACAAAAGAACCTGTGGTAAGTGACTGTGTGTGTGTGTGTGTGTGTCTGTGTCTGTGTCTGTGTCTGTGTGTGTGTGCGTGTGTGTGTGTGTGTGTGTGTACTATATATATGTGTGTGTGTGTGTGTGTGTGTGTGTGTGTGTATGTGTGTTTGTGTGTGTATGTGTGTGTGTGTGTCTGTGTGTGAGCATCAAATGAAATAAAACAGATAACAGATCTGGTCTGTCGCTTGATAGTTAGCTTTGTTGAAAAACGAGTTAAACTCACGGAGAACGGAGATGGTGCTTGTATCCACAGACAGGTCGGCGGGGCTGGCCGCTTCTTGCAGTTGCTGGAGCACCTCCGTTGTCTCAGGGACAATATCTGGCACAGACTGATCAAACTCCACATCTATCTCTGCCTCTGTGTTGTCTGCGCGATAGCGGGTCACGGCCCTGTTTAGAAAAAGAGAAAAAAGAAAGACATTATGAACGTGTTTGTTTAACGCTCGACTTTGACCATTGCCATGGTCATTGCTCTATGCAAAATAACTGGTTGTTGGAGAAAATGAATTGGGCCTAACTTACCTCAGCGACTTGACAGCAACTCGGAAGAACCTTGACCCATACTTCGCTTTGTAGATTGGTTCCGACTGTGGAACACAGAATTATCATTAGACTACAGTGGCAACAAAGCCAGTCTTACGGCATTACAGACATCTGTCTTATTATAAAAATGATTGCATGTGTTATTATTCTCAAATGTAACTCATGTTTTGTATTTTAGGTGAATCAAATGCCTTGAAGAGACTGAAACAGTATTTGTAAATTAGCCTTACCCAGGTAACAATGGAAGCAACCAGCGTCTGGTAAGCTTGAGTTTGAGGGTTGTTGTAATCAGCAATGTAGGTTCTGGTCATCGCAAAGGTCATTGCAACTATGTAACGTGGAGTGGTTATTGGAGATGCTGTTGTTGTTGTTGCTGCTGCTGCTGTTGTTGCCGTTGTTGTGTCTGAAAAATCAACGAGTGATTTCAGTGTGATTTTTCACTTTCATGAGTGTGCATTTTTTTTGCATTTTCAGTCAAATAAACACAAACAGAATAATGAGATTAAAAACTGAAAATCCACTCAGGTACCTGAGGAAATTAACACCTTAGCTTACTTGTATAGAAATATTTGATTGGTTACCTTCTGATTGGCCTGAACCCTCCTCTACAGTTTCCCGCAGAAATCGTGACAGGCTGTCTGAAGACTTCTTCTTGGCAGATAGGCCTTCCTCCTTTGAGGCAAGGGCACGCAATTCAATTCTGGGGCCGGACTTGCTTGTTGGGGTGACCAACATGAATTCAGAATCTTCCTCAAGCAGCCCATTTTCTGTGTGACCATTGTGTCTGGAGTCAAACGCTGTGTGAGAGCTTCTCTCTCTCAGCAAGAGGTGTGACTGCTCTACGTCGCTGTTGAACTCAATGTTGGAGTTGGGGCGGCTTGGTAAACCATTGATGGGATGGCACAGTAGTAGCAGGACGAAACCTGTACAGAAGTAATCAGTTAGTAACCTTATTGATGGAAATGAAGAAATATAACAGGACGAAATAGGGGACAAGCTTCAATGTAGAGCACATTAACCAGATAATGTCAATCAAAGTATTGAGCACTGGAGTTAGACAACTTGGTCTAATTGAGATAGGTCAAGGCACAAGTTTTAGCCCTACTATGCTTATCAAAATAGCCTAGTGAAACTGTTGCATACAATGTTTCCAACTGTGTAGAACACATTATTATTATTATTATTATTAAAGACATTTTCCTATACCATAATCTAATGGATCAGAGATACTACGTTAATACATTAAAAAGTGGTCAAGAAATATCACTGACCTATGGACAGTATTTGGACGGCCATTTGTATCAGTTTGTCTGAAATAAGAAAGAGATGGTTAATACACCACAATAAAAAAAAATAGCAATTAAGGAATGAATTCATATATATATATATATATATATATATATATATATATATATATGTATAGCCTACATATGTCTGTATATACAACAATTTCCACAAACTTAAATGTATGATTAATCAATACATTCATTAAATATAAGTGATCAAGAATAAAATAGTATTAAAACTAAACCATTCGGGTGAGTTTATCAACTTGAGTAATTAAGTATTTTTTTGTTAAATATCTTCATCCACAAATTAAAAATTGATCATTCGAAAGTAATATAAAGTATAATGTCTTTCAAAAATATTAAGTATGTGTCTTTCTGAGAAATAACCAAAATCCTACCTGTAGTTTAGTCCTTGGGTGAAAAATCCTTTTTGTCAATAGGCCAATGAGTATGTGGCCCTGTCGTCCTCTCTGAGTGTCCGAGTTGTCTGAATGAGGAGGTGAGGATACTGGCCATTTAGTACTCCATCTCACACAAAAAGATGCTCTCTGCCCATCATCAATGTTCGTCAGACTTGTTCTATTTTGGTCCTCTTTTGGTCATCTTTTGTGTCTTTGCGCAGTCTAATTACATCAGCAGGTTCTGAGTGACGTGGTGGCTGTCTTGTCACTCTGTTCATCCACACCCATACAGCATAGTTATTTACACAGTCCAGTTAAGCTTGTCATTGCAGACTATCACAACAACACCTTTCAACAGGTACTGTAACACTTTGGAACACCTTTAGAATTTCTTGAACACCTTTCTTGAATTTCCCCTTGGGGATCAATAAAGTATCTATCTATCTATCTATCTATCTATCTATCTAGAAAGTGGACGCATTCAGGGGTGCCGCCAGGGGGGGGGGGGGGGGGGGGGGGGGGGTTAGTAAGATTCTAAGGGAGTCCTAAATTTAAATCTTTCATGGGGCCCAAGATTTCTGGCGGCATCCCTGGACGCATTCAGCAGGGTGAGGCGTGTGACGCAACTGAATCGTAAAACAGTGGATCATATGACAATGAATAGCTCAGAAAAACACAAACAAGTGGTATGCTGCCAACCACTCCCATGTGTTTGTATTGTGTGACAGTGTTACATGACGGCCAATAAACCAGAAACTGTTTCATTGAGATAAAATATATAGTCCACCCACCCAATTTCAAGTTCCATTTCTATCTTTTATTTAGAGCAGTAGTACAGAGTGCTTACACCAACAACTGAACTTTTTGTACTGGTCAAAGTATGGGACATACTGTAAAGCTTTTTTTACTCTGGGCATTCATTTTTCCTTGTGTGTGTTTGTGTGAGTTTTTTTTTTATCTGTACTCTAAGTTTGTGAAATTAAGTTTTATGCATAGCTTGTGCTGCTAGTTAGAGCAGGCTAAAAGAGGTTACTTGCTAATTGTCTATAATATGTTGATAGTATTATATAGTAGTTACATATAGTATGTTTTTACAATTCTTTCAAGTGTTTAAAAAATACATTTTAAATATAGAGAGCAAAATAAGAAAATATATATTGTTTTTTTTAAAAAAATCTTCCTCCTTTCAAAAATCAAAATAAAAGAAAACAAACAAACATAAAAAGCTCTATGAATACAGTATATAGCCGCTAAATACCTGCATTTTTATATTCATCAGGGAGGGTTTTATTGTTCGATTTATCAAATAGATATAGGTCAAGCTAGGGGCTTGGCTATAGACCTCTGAAGTTCGCCTACAAAAAGGACCCAAACCTGCCATCTTTGCCCATACAAGGAGATCCGGAAGTTAATTGAGGCTAACTGCATATGGCAAGTTGCATTGTAAGTTAGCTCTGATAGAGATAGCCTAGATACTTTATTGATCCCCAAGGGGATATTCAAGATCCCATCAGCTTAAGACACCATACACAACATACGCTACACTCTGGGGTAGTAAAGATCAAAGTGTGCCGTCTTCACCTACATGTACCGAAGATCACAGTATCCACTAGAAGGCAGTGGACAAAACGGTGTAGCGATAAACGTCTACATTTTCAAAGTCATCATCCCCGCGACAATTTAAAAGATGCAATAATTGAAAATGCTCATGTTACTTTCCCATAGAAAACATGTCCTTTCCTTATTTGGGCAAAGATGGTAGCTTTTTTGTAAGCGAACTTCAGAGGTCAATTGTCTACTATGACCGAAGATATGGCCGATATATAGATGCATTATTGTGGTGTATTAACCATCTCTTTCTAATTTCAGACAAATGGCTTCTATATGCTGTCATAAGTCAGTGATCTTTTTAATTCAATAATGTAGTATTTCTGATCCATTTAATCATGATATAGAAAAAAGTGTTACAATAATAAAAGTGTTAATATTGCTTAAGTCAGAAATACACAGAAAGATTTTCCTTTTGTTACTTATCTCTGTGTTACCATTAAAGACATTGAACTTATCTACTGTATGGTTCAATGGCATTGGCAACCTCCCAGAACACATTCGTTTTGAATAGCCTGGAGCTGTTCTTAGGGCATTCCTACAATCCAGCCAAACCACTTCATTCAGTTCCGTTACGTGCTTTTTACACCCTTGTGTACTCAGTTGTGAGTGCAGAGAGAAAAAAATCAAGATGACCTCTTGCTGTGACACAGAGCTAATGTCATCACCAGTTCATTCACAGACCATTTAGCTGACAATTTTAATTGCTAAAAATATGTGTTCTGCACAATTGGGAAAATATATGTGCTACAGTTTTGCTACTTTTGATAATAGTCAGGGGGCCAAAACTGATATTAAAACTTTGTCGGACACTTTTTGGTACAAGCATACAACCTATCCAGTATTGATATTTAACCCCTCCACATGAGTTCTAGACAGGTTGTCAGCTTAGAAAATGTTATTTTGTCCATTTTAACACTATATTCTTAAAAATGGAAAAAGCGGATTTTTCCCCCAAAGTGCTTCCTTTTTCTTCCATGTTACCTACTGTAATCTTGGGCAAATGTGCAATATAATCCAACTTGTGTGCAAGCATGATCATTAAAAAATAATGATCAATAAATACCACAAGAGTATCACACCACAAGGGCCACTGTTGTGTCAGGGGGCCAATTCTGAAAAGGGCTTCCGTTAAGACTTTTGCAGACATGTTTTGGTTCAAGCTGTCAGTGCCACCCTATTTTTTTTTTTTTTTTGTTAGAAGACACAAATAGGTAAGATATCAGGGTGGTTGTGAAGACGAAGTTAAAAGCTTGTAGGGAGAGACATGCAATGCTGCAAAAGTTATAATATCTAAATGTTACAGTGAAAATGTAGAACTGTAGATGGTGGTGTATAGTGCTATTTAACTTCATTAATATACCAGGTTGTGACACAAATTATATTTAATGGACATATTACTATAGTTATTCATTCAATCCAAACATAACTGCTCTCTCACTTCTTTAGGGTTAGGGGATAGTAACTAGTTAGCAATAACAACTTTGTTATAGTCGTATGGCAAAGGTATGTTTTTCCCCTGTAAAACCCGGGAAGTTAACTGAACTCAAATTATTTGAGTACTGTAAAGCCTGGGAAGCTAACTTATCTGAACCGGATGCCTTGACATTTGAGTTTGGCAACTCATTTAATTTGAGTGTAAATAAGTCATTCAACTGGAGTTATTAGTATATTGTACAGTATGTATTGCATTTTGTGTTGGGATAACTTAAAGGAGTCAAGTAAACTACACTAATTTTATTCACCTAATAACAACTTGAGTGAATTATCATGACAAGTAAGAATTATGTAGGCCTACACACGAAAAAATGCAATGTACTCAATGTGTGAGCTATAATTTTCTATGGATTATGGGTAAATGTTTCTTTAATTTTCTAATAAGTATTTGTTCTCTTAGCTGTTAATTGTGGCTTCTTACTGTTTACCAGGTGATGGGCAAAAATATTGTGTTGATGATTTTCAGAATATGGTCAGATATACCATTAAGGAGAAGCCCATTCTCAAAATATAAAGAACATTATGAAGTTCACTTTTTCTTGGCCTAATGCAAAGTTGATTGCGTTTCCCAATTTGACTTTGACCAATAGTCACTTGAAAGTGTCACAAAGTTGAGTATCCCAATGGTGTGATTGAGCCTCCTATTGTCTGTCTGTATTGTCTCTTGGGGAGATACAGACACATTATGCATGTTTACATTGGGTAACTATATTACCCATCTTATGGGCAGGATATGAGCTGATTGAGTAACTATATTACCCCTCTTATGGGCAGGATATGAGCTTCAGGAGTAAAGATTTCAGGATTTTTTTATAGGTTTAAATTTCTATTAAATGAATAGGATTACTGCAGAATGATGGTAATTGTGAAACATAATATTTATCACCATGGCAGTACTGGCCATCATGATATACTGTATCTTCAGATTATCATGACGTCTGTCAGAAGCATTACACATGATCTAAGATTTTAAAATCAGAACACAGGCCAAGTCTGTTGTGGATAGTCATCTGCTTGATGGTGTGTGGTGTCAATGTAAATAACACAATAACATAACAGCTATAGTATAGCCGTAACTATAGTTTAACTATTGCATTTAAGATTCAATTTCAGTCAAGATTAATATGTGATAATGTGTTAAGAATACTATGGACAGTGACATTCTGGGAAATGTAATGTGTGGTCAGCCATTTCTTATTGTGAATATACTTCTTGCCATGATTACTTAATTGAAATGAGTGGCATATACAGTCATGGCTGAAAGTGTTGGCACCCCATGCAATGAGTAATGTATCATGAATAAATAAATGTTCTTCCTGAAAAGACTGGGGTCATACGTATTGGCACCCCTATGTTAACCCTCAACTTCCATAGAGACAGGCAGATTTTTATTTTTAAAGGCCACTTATTTCATGGATCCAGGATACTATGCATCCTGATAAAGTTCCATTGGTCTTTAGAACTAAAATTGCCCCACATCATCACACACCCTTCACCATACATAGAGATTGGCATGGTGTTTTGTTCAGTTTTGTTCAGTTAGCCTATTAGCCTGTTTGATGCTCATTGAGCTCAATGCAAATCAAACCAGCTAATAGGCCAACTGAACAAAACACCATGCCAATCTCTAGTTATGGTGAAGGGTGTGTGATGATGTGGGGCTATTTTAGTTCCAAAGGTCAAGGGAACTTTATCAGGATGCATAGTATCCTGGATCCATGAAATAAGTGGCCTTTAAAAATCTGCCTGCCCCTATGTTAACCCTTTGTGTTAGATTCCCATAGGGTTACATAGGGGTGCCAATACATTTATTTGTTTATGATACATTATTCATTCACATAGAAAGTTGGTGTCCTTAAAGGTTGGATATTTCTACTTTTATTACTTAAGGCATTAAGATGAATTTCCAAAAGATGATTTTATATTCCTCTTTTTAGTCAACTTTAACATGGGTGCCAACACTTTCAGCCATGACTGTATTTCACTCAAGTTGAAATTAGGTGAATAAAATGAGTATACAGTAGTTTACTTGACTCCTTAAAGTTATCCCAACACAAACTACACACATAGAAATAACTCAGCTGAATGACTTATTTACACTTAAGTTAACTTCCCGGGTTTTACAGTGCAGCCAAGCAGTGGTGCTCAGGTAGGCAGCCAACAGAAGGTACCCAGGGACCATGTCCATGTGCTCAGTCTGAGTCCTGGTCAGGGACATCGACACTGCCTGGTACTGCACTGACTTCCACTTTCCTCACATCCACATATCGTCAGCTCCAAGCACCTGACCTGTTCTCACCAAGCTCCAAGCACCTGACCTCTGTGGTTAAAAGCTGGGGGGAAAGCATGCCATCCTTCATGTCCCTTCTTCTGTTGGCTGCCTATACCCGAGCACCACTGCTTGGATGGGGAAAAATACCTTTGCCATACGACTATTACAAAGTTATTACTACTAACTAGTTACTAACCTCTAATCCTAAAGAACTGAGAGAGCAGTTATGTTTGGGTAGAATTGATGAATATAGTGATATGTCCATTAAACATAATTGGTCACAACCTGGTACATTAATGAAGTCAAATAGCACCATAGACCACCATCTACAGTTCTACATTTTCGCCATAACATTATTACAACATGTGCAGCAGTGCACTGTCTCTCCCTACAAGCTTTAAACTTGGCTTGACTCATTCCCATAGATAGGGGTACTGATTGATAGAGGTTTTGGAATGCTATGTTATGTTTCCAATCTGATATTCACTTTGAAAACTGGTTCTCTTTAGGCGGAGATTGTTTTTTTCATGTTCTAGGTCTGTTGTCTCTTATACTGTACAATAAATGTTAATTCTGACACTTCAGCAGACATCCCACGAGTGTTAGCTTTCATTCCATACCATTTTTATCTATATGGTCCTTGTGGTTGTGGAGATATTCAACATTTATCGTTGGCATGTCATGTTGAGCAGGAAACCAAAAAATTGGCCTGAAATTGCTTGCACAAGTCAAAAAAAATGTTTTTTTGCTTGACAACCACCATAATATCTTACCTATGGGTGTCTTCTAACTAAAAAAATAGGTTGACCGCTTGTACCAAAACATGTCCGCAAAAGTCTTAACGGAAGCCCTTTTCAGAATTGGCCCCCTGACTATAAGCAGGAGACTTAAGTCTTATGCCATGACCTATCTCAAACAGACCTAGCTATCTAGCTCCAGTTCTAGTCACCCTTTAATACCTTAATTGGCAGTTTGGCCAATGTCCTCTGCTTTCAAGCCATGATTACTTATTTCTGTGCAGGTCTAGTGTTAATGCTGTGTTTTCCCATCAAGACTCCTTTGCTTCTTTCCTTTTCCTTTAATACCAGCACCCTTTGTCTTTGCAGTATCCCTGTACACACTAATACAAACTGAATGCTGCATGCAGCCGTTTCCCTTGATCATCACTGGCAAGTGCAGATTTTTTCCGCGATTGCATTCACATGGTAGCTGTGGCGGCAACATTACAGAAACATGACTAGGTCGGCAGGAGGTAGATATACAGACATATGAATTCAGACAGCACAACAAAAAAAAATCCTGCCAAATAAAAGTTTGTGAACATTGTGGAAATACACGTCTATCTGAAAGTGGCTATAGAGTACTGTATGTGTGGGAAAAAATGCACGGGTGGGAAAGCTGCATCATTTTGCTCTTGCATTCATATTTTTATTTCATTATACACATATTTCTGTCAGAGACCTGAAAGTGCACCAGGCATTTTCTATTGATCACATGACCATAATAAACCTCTATAAAACATATGGAAACTGGTTAAAGTGCAACATATAAACTTAAATAAATACAAAGACACACACACAAACACACACACACACACACACACACACACACACACACACACACACACACACACACACACACACACACACACACACGCACACACACACACTCACTCACATACAGACACCATACACATTCTCTCTTGTTCCAACATAATACATACTCCTCACAATTGATATGCTACATCCAATAAATAAATAGAAAAATAACGTTATAAATAGATAACATTGCATTGTTCACACTACATAACCATACAGTCCTACCATTGGTTATTTCAATAAAAAACAAAGTCCATTCATTGTAAGACCTTTTCTTTTGTTTCCAGGTCTTCATTCAGTCAGGGCTGTGCAAATGTTCATGCAATGCCCATCAAAGGTGGAAACATTTCCTTCATGTGGAGTTGATTGGTGGGGTGGGGGGGGGCTGGGCGTCTACCAGGACTGCGTGGCAATGACGGCCAGGAGGGTCAGGCTGAAGGTGGTTCCAAGACTGATCCTGCTGGTGATGCTTCCTGAGCTGACGGCTGCAGGGCGAGACAGAAACAATGTTAGGTGGACAACACCCCAGATTAACTCAAAACGTCATTCGTCCTCATATTAGGACAGAAAAGACTGTGATGTAATAACACCGTTAATGGTTTAGGCAGGGCAATACTGGATGAGATGAAAATTCTTTGACAACAAGCATTGGATCACAAAAAAGAGATGCAGTCATATTAGAAATCTAGACCGCTGGCACTCAATATCTCCATATACTGTAGCACTCACAAAGACATTAGCGATGGCTGTCAGTAAAGAAATGATTGGATTGGATGTAGTGCTCAAATAAACTCACCTGTGCCATTCACAGAGACAATGTTAATAGTCAGGTTGCCACTTGCTGCTGCTCGCACCATGGTGTTGTATATGGCGGTTGCACTTGGCAATGTAGCGTTGTATGTGAAGTACAGGTTTGACTGGGTCACATAGGAGTTCGCGAAAACTGTCCCATCACTGTGGACGAAAACAGTGGTGAATTAATAAGGTTTCTCTTGATGAGTTGACACGAGTAGTAGCCAAGTACAATTCAATGGGATATTTATTTGAAAATGAATTTAGAACATACATGTCAATATAACATTGATACTAGTGTTAGTTTTATGTTTTTACTTGTTTAGTGATAACACTCAGTATCCATAAAGGATTATGAACACATTCATTAAGGATTAAAAAGTAACCCAATGTATTATAATTGTAAGGATTGTCACTAAAATGTCTATGACTACTCTCTGGGTTGCAGTATTGTAGAATAATTGTGATATTTCAATAGCATATAACTTAAGCAATGCAGTCATGACTGTGTGTAGAAGTTACGTATAAACGTATACTAATAATTATGAGGGGTGTTATGAATGCTTTATAGCACCCTAATGAATGTGTTCATAATGATTCATGGATAATGGGTTCATAAGTGTTGCCTGTGTATATTTTGGGGATAGCATATGTATACAATATCAATAAAATATTATTAAAACATACTTACGCATATGTTGTGGGGTTCAAAGAGACAAAGTTTGTAGAGTAATCTTCCAGAAAGAAGGGCTCCAGCTGAAAAGGGGAAACAACAGTTAAGCTTCATTCAGACTGCAAGCGACAACTATAATAACTACAATAGAACAAGTCATGATAGTATAGCCAAATTTGGTGATTACAATCAAAATAACCACTGGTGACCCAAATCGTCACGCAACAAGTTAGAATGACTTAAACGTGTACTTATTATAGTGATGATTTTGATAATGTATTGGCCTACAGTATGTAACCTCTATACTTTATATTTAGACTTAACTAACTCCTTCCTTTGCCAGACAAACAGTGTATAATCAATGTAATCTCCTATTTTCACATAACTTTATTATCACACTTACCTCGGATTTAATTCTGGATGTTGTGTCACGGTAGGCAGTTGAGTTGACAGCGGCCAGCGTAACGGTAGAAGTAGTCCCATTGGTGGTAGTGAACTGAACATTGGCCATCACCTTTGGCTCATCTGTGGAAAAAAATACACACAAAAGAACCTGTGGTAAGTGACTGTGTGTGTGTGTGTGTGTGTCTGTGTCTGTGTCTGTGTGTGTGTGCGTGTGTGTGTGTGTGTATGTGTACTGTATATATGTGTGTGTGTGTGTGTGTGTGTGTGTGTGTTTGTGTGTGTATGTGTGTGTGTGTGTCTGTGTGTGAGCATCAAATGAAATAAAACAGATAACAGATCTGGTCTGTCGCTTGATAGTTAGCTTTGTTGAAAAACGAGTTAAACTCACGGAGAACGGAGATGGTGCTTGTATCCACAGACAGGTCGACGGGGCTGGCCGCTTCTTGCAGTTGCTGGAGCACCTCCGTTGTCTCAGGGACAATATCTGGCACAGACTGATCAAACTCCACATCTATCTCTGCCTCTGTGTTGTCTGCGCGATAGCGGGTCACGGCCCTGTTTAGAAAAAGAGAAAAAAGAAAGACATTATGAACGTGTTGGTTTAACGCTCGACTTTGACCATTGCCATGGTCATTGCTCTATGCAAAATAACTGGTTGTTGGAGAAAATGAATTGGGCCTAACTTACCTCAGCGACTTGACAGCAACTCGGAAGAACCTTGACCCATACTTCGCTTTGTAGATTGGTTCCGACTGTGGAACACAGAATTATCATTAGACTACAGTGGCAACAAAGCCAGTCTTACGGCATTACAGACATCTGTCTTATTATAAAAATGATTGCATGTGTTATTATTCTCAAATGTAACTCATGTTTTGTATTTTAGGTGAATCAAATGCCTTGAAGAGACTGAAACAGTATTTGTAAATTAGCCTTACCCAGGTAACAATGGAAGCAACCAGCGTCTGGTAAGCTTGAGTTTGAGGGTTGTTGTAATCAGCAATGTAGGTTCTGGTCATCGCAAAGGTCATTGCAACTATGTAACGTGGAGTGGTTATTGGAGATGCTGTTGTTGTTGTTGCTGCTGCTGCTGTTGTTGCCGTTGTTGTGTCTGAAAAATCAACGAGTGATTTCAGTGTGATTTTTCACTTTCATGAGTGTGCATTTTTTTTGCATTTTCAGTCAAATAAACACAAACAGAATAATGAGATTAAAAACTGAAAATCCACTCAGGTACCTGAGGAAATTAACACCTTAGCTTACTTGTATAGAAATATTTGATTGGTTACCTTCTGATTGGCCTGAACCCTCCTCTACAGTTTCCCGCAGAAATCGTGACAGGCTGTCTGAAGACTTCTTCTTGGCAGATAGGCCTTCCTCCTTTGAGGCAAGGGCACGCAATTCAATTCTGGGGCCGGACTTGCTTGTTGGGGTGACCAACATGAATTCAGAATCTTCCTCAAGCAGCCCATTCTCTGTGTGACCATTGTGTCTGGAGTCAAACGCAGTGTGAGAGCTTCTCTCTCTCAGCAAGAGGTGTGACTGCTCTACGTCGCTGTAGAACTCAATGTTGGAGTTGGGCCGGCTTGGTAAACCATTGATGGGATAGCACAGTAGTAGCAGGACGAAACCTGTACAGAAGTAATCAGTTAGTAACCTTATTGATGGAAATGAAGAAATATAACAGGACGAAATAGGGGACAAGCTTCAATGTAGAGTACATTGACCAGATAATGTCAATCAAAGTATTGACAACTGGAGTTAGACAACTTGGTCTAATTGAGATAGGTCAAGGCACAAGTTTTAGCCCTACTATGCTTATCAAAATAGCCTAGTGAAACTGTTGCATATACAATGTTTCCAACTGTGTAGAACACATTATTATTATTATTATTAAAGACATTTTCCTATACCATCATCTAATGGATCAGAGATACTACGTTAATACATTAAAAAGTGGTCAAGAAATATCACTGACCTATGGACAGTATTTGGACGGCCATTTGTATCAGTTTGTCTGAAATAAGAAAGAGATGGTTAATACACCACAATAAAAAAAAATAGCAATTAAGGAATGAAATCATATATATATATATATATATATATATATATATATATATATATATATATATATATATATATATATGTATAGCCTACATATGTCTGTATATACAACAATTTCTACAAACTTAAATGTATGATTAATCAATACATTCATTAAATATAAGTGATCAAGAATAAAATAGTATTAAAACTAAACCATTCGGGTGAGTTTATCAACTTGAGTAGGCCTAATTAAGGATTTTTTTCTATATGTTAAATATCTTCATCCACAAATTAAAAATTGATCATTCGAAAGTAATATAAAGTATAATGTCTTTCAAAAATATTAAGTATGTGTCTTTCTGAGAAATAACCAAAATCCTACCTGTAGTTTAGTCCTTGGGTGAAAAATCCTTTTTGTCAATAGGCCAATGAGTATGTGACCCTGTCGTCCTCTCTGAGTGTCCGAGTTGTCTGAATGAGGAGGTGAGGATACTGGCCATTTAGTACTCCATCTCATACAAAAAGATGCTCTCTGCCCATCATCAATGTTCGTCAGACTTGTTCTATTTTGGTCCTCTTTTGGTCATCTTTTGTGTCTTTGCGCAGTCTAATTACATCAGCAGGTTCTGAGTGACGTGGTGGCTGTCTTGTCACTCTGTTCATCCACACCCATACAGCATAGTTATTTACACAGTCCAGTTAAGCTTGTCATTGCAGACTATCACAACAACACCTTTCAACAGGTACTGTAACACTTTGGAACACCTTTAGAATTTCTTGAACACCTTTCTTGAATTTCCCCTTGGGGATCAATAAAGTATCTATCTATCTATCTATCTATCTATCTATCTAGAAAGTGGACGCATTCAGGGGTGCCGCCAGGGGGGGGGGGGGGGGGGGGGGGTTAGTAAGATTCTAAGGGAGTCCTAAATTTAAATCTTTCATGGGGCCCAAGATTTCTGGCGGCATCCCTGGACGCATTCAGCAGGGTGAGGCGTGTGACGCAACTGAATCGTAAAACAGTGGATCATATGACAATGAATAGCTCAGAAAAACACAAACAAGTGGTATGCTGCCAGCCACTCCCATGTGTTTGTATTGTGTGACAGTGTTACATGACGGCCAATAAACCAGAAACTGTTTCATTGAGATAAAATATATAGTCCACCCACCCAATTTCAAGTTCCATTTCTATCTTTTATTTAGAGCAGTAGTACAGAGTGCTTACACCAACAACTGAACTTTTTGTACTGGTCAAAGTATGGGACATACTGTAAAGCTTTTTTTACTCTGGGCATTCATTTTTCCTTGTGTGTGTTTGTGTGTGTTTTTTTTTTATCTGTACTCTAAGTTTGTGAAATTAAGTTTTATGCATAGCTTGTGCTGCTAGTTAGAGCAGGCTAAAAGAGGTTACTTGCTAATTGTCTATAATATGTTGATAGTATTATATAGTAGTTACATATAGTATGTTTTTACAATTCTTTCAAGTGTTTAAAAAATACATTTTAAATATAGAGAGCAAAATAAGAAAATATATATTGTTTTTTTTTAAAAAATCTTCCTCCTTTCAAAAATCAAAATAAAAGAAAACAAACAAACATAAAACGCTCTATAAATACAGTATATAGCCGCTAAATACCTGCATTTTTATACTCATCAGGGAGGGTTTTATTGTTCAATTTATCAAATAGATATAGGTCAAGCTAGGGGCTTGGCTATAGACCTCTGAAGTTCGCCTACAAAAAGGACCCAAACCTGCCATCTTTGCCCATACAAGGAGATCCGGAAGTTAATTGAGGCTAACTGCATATGGCAAGTTGCATTGTAAGTTAGCTCTGATAGAGATAGCCTAGATACTTTATTGATCCCCAAGGGGATATTCAAGATCCCATCAGCTTAAGACACCATACACAACATACGCTACACTCTGGGGTAGTAAAGATCAAAGTGTGCCGTCTTCACCTACCGAAGATCACAGTATCCACTAGAAGGCAGTGGACAAAACGGTGTAGCGATAAACGTCTACATTTTCAAAGTCATCATCCCCGCGACAATTTAAAAGATGCAATAATTGAAAATGCTCATGTTACTTTCCCATAGAAAACATGTCCTTTCCTTATTTGGGCAAAGATGGTAGCTTTTTTGTAAGCGAACTTCAGAGGTCAATTGTCTAC
This sequence comes from Sardina pilchardus, assembly GCF_963854185.1. Taxonomy (NCBI): domain Eukaryota; kingdom Metazoa; phylum Chordata; class Actinopteri; order Clupeiformes; family Clupeidae; genus Sardina; species Sardina pilchardus. The sequence continues at coordinate 19,536,349 of NC_085009.1, forward strand.
TATGACCGAAGATATGGCCGATATATAGATGCATTATTGTGGTGTATTAACCATCTCTTTCTAATTTCTGACAAATGGCTTCTATATGCTGTCATAAGTCAGTGATCTTTTTAATTCAATAATGTAGTATTTCTGATCCATTTAATCATGATATAGAAAAAAGTGTTACAATAATAAAAGTGTTAATATTGCTTAAGTCAGAAATACACAGAAAGATTTTCCTTTTGTTACTTATCTCTGTGTTACCATTAAAGACATTGAACTTATCTACTGTATGGTTCAATGGCATTGGCAACCTCCCAGAACACATTCGTTTTGAATAGCCTGGAGCTGTTCTTAGGGCATTCCTACAATCCAGCCAAACCACTTCATTCAGTTCCACTACGTGCTTTTTACACCCTTGTGTACTCAGTTGTGAGTGCAGAGAGAAAAAAATTAAGATGACCTCTTGCTGTGACACAGAGCTAATGTCATCACCAGTTCATTCACAGACCATTTAGCTGACAATTTTAATTGCTAAAAATATGTGTTCTGCACAATTGGGAAAATATATGTGCTACAGTTTTACTACTTTTGATAAGCAGGAGACTTAAGTCTTATGCCATGACCTATCTCAAACAGACCTAGCTATCTAGCTCCAGTTCTAGTCACCCTTTAATACCTTAATTGGCAGTTTGGCCAATGTCCTCTGCTTTCAAGCCATGATTATTTATTTCTGTGCAGGTCTAGTGTTAATGCTGTGTTTTCCCATCAAGACTCCTTTGCTTCTTTCCTTTTCCTTTAATACCAGCACCCTTTGTCTTTGCAGTATCCCTGTACACACTGATACAAACTGAATGCTGCATGCAGCCGTTTCCCTTGATCATCACTGGCAAGTGCAGATTTTTTCCGCGATTGCATTCACATGGTAGCTGTGGCGGCAACATTACAGAAACATGACTAGGTCGGCAGGAGGTAGATATACAGACATATGAATTCAGACAGCACAACAACAACAAAAAATCCTGCCATATAAAAGTTTGTGAACATTGCGGAAATACACGTCTATCTGAAAGCGGCTATAGAGTACTGTATGTGTGGGAAAAAATGCACGGGTGGGAAAGCTGCATCATTTTGCTCTTGCATTCATATTTTTATTTCATTATACACATATTTCTGTCAGAGACCTGAAAGTGCACCAGGCATTTTCTATTGATCACATGACCATAATAAACCTCTATAAAACATATGGAAACTGGTTAAAGTGCAACATATAAACTTAAATAAATACAAAGACACACACACAAACACACACACACACACACACACACACACACACACACACACACACACACACACACACACACACACACACACAAACACACACACACACACACACATACACACACACACACGCACACACACACACTCACTCACATACAGACACCATACACATTCTCTCTTGTTCCAACATAATACATACTCCTCACAATTGATATGCTACATCCAATAAATAAATAGAAAAATAACGTTATAAATAGATAACATTGCATTGTTCACACTACATAACCATACAGTCCTACCATTGGTTATTTCAATAAAAAACAAAGTCCATTCATTGTAAGACCTTTTCTTTTGTTTCCAGGTCTTCATTCAGTCAGGGCTGTGCAAATGTTCATGCAATGCCCATCAAAGGTGGAAACATTTCCTTCATGTGGAGTTGATTGGGGGGGTGGGGGGGGGGCTGGGCGTCTACCAGGACTGCGTGGCAATGACGGCCAGAAGGGTCAGGCTGAAGGTGGTTCCAAGACTGATCCTGCTGGTGATGCTTCCTGAGCTGACGGCTGCAGGGCGAGACAGAAACAATGTTAGGTGGACAACACCCCAGATTAACTCAAAATGTCATTCGTCCTCATATTAGGACAGAAAAGACTGTGATGTAATAACACCGTTAATGGTTTAGGCAGGGCAATACTGGATAAGATGAAAATTCTTTGACAACAAGCATTGGATCACAAAAAAGAGATGCAGTCATATTAGAAATCTAGACCGCTGGCACTCAATATCTCCATATACTGTAGCACTCACAAAGACATTAGCGATGGCTGTCAGTAAAGAAATGATTGGATTGGATGTAGTGCTCAAATAAACTCACCTGTGCCATTCACAGAGACAATGTTAATAGTCAGGTTGCCACTTGCTGCTGCTCGCACCATGGTGTTGTATATGGCGGTTGCACTTGGCAATGTAGCGTTGTATGTGAAGTACAGGTTTGACTGGGTCACATAGGAGTTCGCGAAAACTGTCCCATCACTGTGGAAGAAAACAGCGGTGAATTAATAAGGTTTCTCTTGATGAGTTGACACGAGTAGTAGCCAAGTACAATTCAATGGGATATTTATTTGAAAATGAATTTAGAACATACATGTCAAAATAAAATTGATACTAGTGTTAGTTTTTTGTTTTTACTTGTTTAGTGATGACACTCTGTATCCATAAAGGATTATGAACACATTCATTAAGGATTATAAAGTAACCCAATGTATTATAATTGTAAGGATTGTCACTAAAATGTCTATGACTACTCTCTGGGTTGCAGTATTGTAGAATAAGCATTGTGATATTTCAATAGCATATAACTTAAGCAATGCAGTCATGACTGTGTGCAGAAGTTACATATAAACGTATACTAATAATTATGAGGGGTGTTATGAATGCTTTATAGCACCCTAATGAATGTGTTCATAATGATTCATGGATACTGGGTTCATAAGTGTTGCCTGTGTATATTTTGGGGATAGCATATCTATATACAATATCAATAAAAGATTATTAAAACATACTTACGCATATGTTGTGGGGTTCAAAGAGACAAAGTTTGTAGAGTAATCTTCCAGAAAGAAGGGCTCCAACTGAAAAGGGGAAACAACAGTTAAGCTTCATTCAGACTGCAAGCGACAACTGACTATAGACTAGAATAGAGTTAGAATGACTTAAACGTGTACTTATTATAATGATGATTTTGATAATGTATTGGCCTACAGTATGTAACCCCTATACTTTATATTTAGACTTAACTAACTCCTTCCTTTGCCAGACAAACAGTGTATAATCAATGCAATCTCCTATTTTCACATAACTTTATTATCACACTTACCTCGGATTTAATTCTGGATGTTGTGTCACGGTAGGCAGTTGAGTTGACAGCGGCCAGCGTAACGGTAGAAGTAGTCCCATTGGTGGTAGTGAACTGAACATTGGCCATCACCTTTGGCTCATCTGTGGAAAAAAATACACACAAAAGAACCTGTGGTAAGTGACTGTGTGTGTGTGTGTGTGTGTCTGTGTCTGTGTGTGTGTGTGTGTGTACTGTATATATGTGTGTGTGTGTGTGTGTGTGTGTGTGTGTGTTTGTGTGTGTATGTGTGTGTGTGTGTCTGTGTGTGAGCATCAAATGAAATAAAACAGATAACAGATCTGGTCTGTCGCTTGATAGTTAGCCTTGTTGAAAAACGAGTTAAACTCACGGAGAACGGAGATGGTGCTTGTATCCACAGACAGGTCGGCGGGGCTGGCCGCTTCTTGCAGTTGCTGAAGCACCTCCGTTGTCTCAGGGACAATATCTGGCACAGACTGATCAAACTCCACATCTATCTCTGCCTCTGTGTTGTCTGCGCGATAGCGGGTCACGGCCCTGTTTAGAAAAAGAGAAAAAAGAAAGACATTATGAACGTGTTTGTTTAACGCTCGACTTTGACCATTGCCATGGTCATTGCTCTATGCAAAATAACTGGTTGTTGGAGAAAATGAATTGGGCCTAACTTACCTCAGCGACTTGACAGCAACTCGGAAGAACCTTGACCCATACTTCGCTTTGTAGATTGGTTCCGACTGTGGAACACAGAATTATCATTAGACTACAGTGGCAACAAAGCCAGTCTTACGGCATTACAGACATCTGTCTTATTATAAAAATGATTGCATGTGTTATTATTCTCAAATGTAACTCATGTTTTGTATTTTAGGTGAATCAAATGCCTTGAAGAGACTGAAACAGTATTTGTAAATTAGCCTTACCCAGGTAACAATGGAAGCAACCAGCGTCTGGTAAGCTTGAGTTTGAGGGTTGTTGTAATCAGCAATGTAGGTTCTGGTCATCGCAAAGGTCATTGCAACTATGTAACGTGGAGTGGTTATTGGAGATGCTGTTGTTGTTGTTGCTGCTGCTGCTGTTGTTGCCGTTGTTGTGTCTGAAAAATCAACGAGTGATTTCAGTGTGATTTTTCACTTTCATGAGTGTGCATTTTTTTTGCATTTTCAGTCAAATAAACACAAACAGAATAATGAGATTAAAAACTGAAAATCCACTCAGGTACCTGAGGAAATTAACACCTTAGCTTACTTGTATAGAAATATTTGATTGGTTACCTTCTGATTGGCCTGAACCCTCCTCTACAGTTTCCCGCAGAAATCGTGACAGGCTGTCTGAAGACTTCTTCTTGGCAGATAGGCCTTCCTCCTTTGAGGCAAGGGCACGCAGTTCAATTCTGGGGCCGGACTTGCTTGTTGGGGTGACCAACATCAATTCAGAATCTTCCTCAAGCAGCCCATTCTCTGTGTGACCATTGTGTCTGGAGTCAAACGCAGTGTGAGAGCTTCTCTCTCTCAGCAAGAGGTGTGACTGCTCTACGTCGCTGTTGAACTCAATGTTGGAGTTGGGCCGGCTTGGTAAACCATTGATGGGATAGCACAGTAGTAGCAGGACGAAACCTGTACAAAAGTAATCAGTTAGTAACCTTATTGATGGAAATGAAGAAATATAACAGGACGAAATAGGGGACAAGCTTCAATGTAGAGCACATTGACCAGATAATGTCAATCAAAGTATTGACAACTGGAGTTAGACAACTTGGTCTAATTGAGATAGGTCAAGGCACAAGTTTTAGCCCTACTATGCTTATCAAAATAGCCTAGTGAAACTGTTGCATATACAATGTTTCCAACTGTGTAGAACACATTATTATTATTATTATTAAAGACATTTTCCTATACCATAATCTAATGGATCAGAGATACTACATTAATACATTAAAAAGTGGTCAAGAAATATCACTGACCTATGGACAGTATTTGGACGGCCATTTGTATCAGTTTGTCTGAAATAAGAAAGAGATGGTTAATACACCACAATAAAAAAAAATAGCAATTAAGGAATGAAATCATATATATATATATATATATATATATATATATATATATATATGTATAGCCTACATATGTCTGTATATACAACAATTTCCACAAACTTAAATGTATGATTAATCAATACATTCATTAAATATAAGTGATCAAGAATAAAATAGTATTAAAACTAAACCAATCGGGTGAGTTTATCAACTTGAGTAATTAAGTTTCTTTTTCTATATGTTAAATATCTTCATCCACAAATTAAAAATTGATCATTCGAAAGTAATATAAAGTATAATGTCTTTCAAAAATATTAAGTATGTGTCTTTCTGAGAAATAACCAAAATCCTACCTGTAGTTTAGTCCTTGGGTGAAAAATCCTTTTTGTCAATAGGCCAATGAGTATGTGACCCTGTCGTCCTCTCTGAGTGTCCGAGTTGTCTGAATGAGGAGGTGAGGATACTGGCCATTTAGTACTCCATCTCACACAAAAAGATGCTCTCTGCCCATCATCAATGTTCGTCAGACTTGTTCTATTTTGGTCCTCTTTTGGTCATCTTTTGTGTCTTTGCGCAGTCTAATTACATCAGCAGGTTCTGAGTGACGTGGTGGCTGTCTTGTCACTCTGTTCATCCACACCCATACAGCATAGTTATTTACACAGTCCAGTTAAGCTTGTCATTGCAGACTATCACAATAACACCTTTCAACAGGTACTGTAACACTTCGGAACACCTTTAGAATTTCTTGAACACCTTTCTTGAATTTCCCCTTGGGGATCAATAAAGTATCTATCTATCTATCTATCTATCTATCTATCTATCTATCTAGAAAGTGGACGCATTCAGGGGTGGGGGGGGGGGTTAGTGAGATTCTAAGGGAGTCCTAATTTTAAATCTTTCATGGGGCCCAAGATTTCTGGCGGCATCCCTGGACGCATTCAGCAGGGTGAGGCGTGTGACGCAACTGAATCGTAAAACAGTGGATCATATGACAATGAATAGCTCAGAAAAACACAAACAAGTGGTATGCTGCCAACCACTCCCATGTGTTTGTATTGTGTGACAGTGTTACATGACGGCCAATAAACCAGAAACTGTTATATTGAGATAAAATATATAGTCCACCCACCCAATTTCAAGTTCCATTTCTATCTTTTATTTAGAGCAGTAGTACAGAGTGCTTACGCCAACAACTGAACTTTTTGTACTGGTCAAAGTATGGGACATACTGTAAAGCTTTTTTTACTCTGGGCATTCATTTTTCCTTGTGTGTGTTTGTGTGTGTTTTTTTTTATCTGTGCTCTAAGTTTGTGAAATTAAGTTTTATGCATAGCTTGTGCTGCTAGTTAGAGCAGGCTAAAAGAGGTTACTTGCTAATTGTCTATAATATGTTGATAGTATTATATAGTAGTTACATATAGTATGTTTTTACAATTCTTTCAAGTGTTTAAAAAATACATTTTAAATATAGAGAGCAAAATCAGAAAATATATATTGTTTTTTTTTTAAAAATCTTCCTCCTTTCAAAAATCAAAATAAAAGAAAACAAACAAACATAAAAAGCTCTATAAATACAGTATATAGCCGCTAAATACCTGCATTTTTATATTCATCAGGGAGGGTTTTATTGTTCAATTTATCAAATAGATATAGGTCAAGCTAGGGGCTTGGCTATAGACCTCTGAAGTTCGCCTACAAAAAGGACCCAAACCTGCCATCTTTGCCCATACAAGGAGATCCGGAAGTTAATTGAGGCTAACTGCATATGGCAAGTTGCATTGTAAGTTAGCTCTGATAGAGATAGCCTAGATACTTTATTGATCCCCAAGGGGATATTCAAGATCCCATCAGCTTAAGACACCATACACAACATACGCTACACTCTGGGGTAGTAAAGATCAAAGTGTGCCGTCTTCACCTACCGAAGATCACAGTATCCACTAGAAGGCAGTGGACAAAACGGTGTAGCGATAAACGTCTACATTTTCAAAGTCATCATCCCCGCGACAATTTAAAAGATGCAATAATTGAAAATGCTCATGTTACTTTCCCATAGAAAACATGTCCTTTCCTTATTTGGGCAAAGATGGTAGCTTTTTTGTAAGCGAACTTCAGAGGTCAATTGTCTACTATGACCGAAGATATGGCCGATATATAGATGCATTATTGTGGTGTATTAACCATCTCTTTCTAATTTCAGACAAATGGCTTCTATATGCTGTCATAAGTCAGTGATCTTTTTAATTCAATAATGTAGTATTTCTGATCCATTTAATCATGATATAGAAAAAAATGTTACAATAATAAAAGTGTTAATATTGCTTAAGTCAGAAATACACAGAAAGATTTTCCTTTTGTTACTTATCTCTGTGTTACCATTAAAGACATTGAACTTATCTACTGTATGGTTCAATGGCATTGGCAACCTCCCAGAACACATTCGTTTTGAATAGCCTGGAGCTGTTCTTAGGGCATTCCTACAATCCAGCCAAACCACTTCATTCAGTTCCGCTACGTGCTTTTTACACCCTTGTGTACTCAGTTGTGAGTGCAGAGAGAAAAAAATCAAGATGACCTCTTGCTGTGACACAGAGCTAATGTCATCACCAGTTCATTCACAGACCATTTAGCTGACAATTTTAATTGCTAAAAATATGTGTTCTACACAATTGGGAAAATATATGTGCTACAGTTTTGCTACTTTTGATAAGCAGGAGACTTAAGTCTTATGCCATGACCTATCTCAAACAGACCTAGCTATCTAGCTCCAGTTCTAGTCACCCTTTAATACCTTAATTGGCAGTTTGGCCAATGTCCTCTGCTTTCAAGCCATGATTACTTATTTCTGTGCAGGTCTAGTGTTAATGCTGTGTTTTCCCATCAAGACTCCTTTGCTTCTTTCCTTTTCCTTTAATACCAGCACCCTTTGTCTTTGCAGTATCCCTGTACACACTGATACAAACTGAATGCTGCATGCAGCCGTTTCCCTTGATCATCACTGGCAAGTGCAGATTTTTTCCGCGATTGCATTCACATGGTAGCTGTGGCGGCAACATTACAGAAACATGACTAGGTCGGCAGGAGGTAGATATACAGACATATGAATTCAGACAGCACAACAACAACAAAAAATCCTGCCATATAAAAGTTTGTGAACATTGCGGAAATACACGTCTATCTGAAAGCGGCTATAGAGTACTGTATGTGTGGGAAAAAATGCACGGGTGGGAAAGCTGCATCATTTTACTCTTGCATTCATATTTTTATTTCATTATACACATATTTCTGTCAGAGACCTGAAAGTGCACCAGGCATTTTCTATTGATCACATGACCATAATAAACCTCTATAAAACATATGGAAACTGGTTAAAGTGCAACATATAAACTTAAATGAATACAAAGACACACACACAAACACACACACACACACACACACACACACACACAGACACACACACACACACACACACACACACACACACACACACACACACACACACACACACACACACATACACACACACACACGCACACACACACACTCACTCACATACAGACACCATACACATTCTCTCTTGTTCCAACATAATACATACTCCTCACAATTGATATGCTACATCCAATAAATAAATAGAAAAATAACGTTATAAATAGATAACATTGCATTGTTCACACTACATAACCATACAGTCCTACCATTGGTTATTTCAATAAAAAACAAAGTCCATTCATTGTAAGACCTTTTCTTTTGTTTCCAGGTCTTCATTCAGTCAGGGCTGTGCAAATGTTCATGCAATGCCCATCAAAGGTGGAAACATTTCCTTCATGTGGAGTTGATTGGGGGGGTGGGGGGGGGGCTGGGCGTCTACCAGGACTGCGTGGCAATGACGGCCAGAAGGGTCAGGCTGAAGGTGGTTCCAAGACTGATCCTGCTGGTGATGCTTCCTGAGCTGACGGCTGCAGGGCGAGACAGAAACAATGTTAGGTGGACAACACCCCAGATTAACTCAAAATGTCATTCGTCCTCATATTAGGACAGAAAAGACTGTGATGTAATAACACCGTTAATGGTTTAGGCAGGGCAATACTGGATAAGATGAAAATTCTTTGACAACAAGCATTGGATCACAAAAAAGAGATGCAGTCATATTAGAAATCTAGACCGCTGGCACTCAATATCTCCATATACTGTAGCACTCACAAAGACATTAGCGATGGCTGTCAGTAAAGAAATGATTGGATTGGATGTAGTGCTCAAATAAACTCACCTGTGCCATTCACAGAGACAATGTTAATAGTCAGGTTGCCACTTGCTGCTGCTCGCACCATGGTGTTGTATATGGCGGTTGCACTTGGCAATGTAGCGTTGTATGTGAAGTACAGGTTTGACTGGGTCACATAGGAGTTCGCGAAAACTGTCCCATCACTGTGGACGAAAACAGCGGTGAATTAATAAGGTTTCTCTTGATGAGTTGACACGAGTAGTAGCCAAGTACAATTCAATGGGATATTTATTTGAAAATGAATTTAGAACATACATGTCAAAATAACACTGATACTAGTGTTAGTTTTTTGTTTTTACTTGTTTAGTGATGACACTCTGTATCCATAAAGGATTATGAACACATTCATTAAGGATTATAAAGTAACCCAATGTATTATAATTGTAAGGATTGTCACTAAAATGTCTATGACTACTCTCTGGGTTGCAGTATTGTAGAATAAGCATTGTGATATTTCAATAGCATATAACTTAAGCAATGCAGTCATGACTGTGTGCAGAAGTTACATATAAACGTATACTAATAATTATGAGGGGTGTTATGAATGCTTTATAGCACCCTAATGAATGTGTTCATAATGATTCATGGATACTGGGTTCATAAGTGTTGCCTGTGTATATTTTGGGGATAGCATATCTATATACAATATCAATAAAAGATTATTAAAACACACTTACGCATATGTTGTGGGGTTCAAAGAGACAAAGTTTGTAGAGTAATCTTCCAGAAAGAAGGGCTCCAGCTGAAAAGCGGAAACAACAGTTAAGCTTCATTCAGACTGCAAGCGACAACTATAATAACCACAATAGACCAAGTCATGATAGTATAGCCAAATTTGGTGATTACAATCAAAACTAGATGTACCGCAAAGCGATACACAATATGACCGCCGCTCAGTCCTGCACATTCTCTCCGCAAATATCAATCACGCTTGTGTTTCCATCGCCTACTCCATCCTTACTGCAACTTTTATGTATGTAAATGAGTGTGTGCATGTGTGCGCTTGCTTTTGTGTATGAGTGCTTCTCTGTCTAGTGTGAGTGTGTGTCTGCTTGTGTGTGTGTTTAATGTGTCTCTGAGTATATGTTCACTGTGTTCTCTGCCGTCACTGTCACTCCAATATCAGATAACACCCACACACACACACACTCACATGCGCGCATGTGCACACACACACACACACACAAACACACATACACAGGCACACACTCACACACACACACTCGCACACACACACACACACACACACACACACACACACAAACACACACACACAGGCACACCCAGAGAGAGAGAGAGAGAAAGAGAGAACACACACAGAATACACACAGATAACACAGACACAGAGAGAGAGAGAGAGAGAGAGAAAGAAAGAGAACACACACAGAACATGCACATACACACATATACACACATGCAAACACACAGATGGGCACACAGAAATGCACCCACACACTATAGTACATCACACACACACTCACTTCTCAGCTCCGGTGGTCTCACAAAATGTACTCAAAGATTTGTGTGTGCATGTGTGTGTGTGTGTGTGTGTAGGTGTGTGTGTGTGTGTGTAAGGGTGTATGTGTGCATGCGTGTGGGCGTGTTTGTGCATGTGTTTGTATAATGTTTTATGTACATGTGTGTATGTAGTGGTGCGTGTGTGTGTAGGTATGCGTGTGTGTGTGTGTATTTATGTGTGTGTGTGTGTGTGTGTGTGTGTGTGTGTGTGTGTGTGTTCCTGCATGTTTGTTGCACCCAGAGCAACCATTCTCTTTTAAAACATATTTGGAAACTAGTTGATTAAAGGTTTCTAATGGTGTCACTTATATGTTTCTAGGACAAAAACTAGCAGAGATTGAGATGTTTGGAACAGTTTTTGAAATCCCCAGGGGGGGATTTAGACTCCAGATAATACCACCATCTACTGGCCGATGGGTATACAGTCCTGAATGTACACATAAATCCATTTATTTTATAGCCCCCCATGGATGAAATTCCACAAAACTTGGCTTACTCCCAGAGGGTGTCAGGTTAATCATACACATGAAATTTGGTGCAGTTCATAACATCTCATCTGAAGATAGGGGCAATTAAAGCAATATTACATTGCATTTTCAATTTTTACGATGGGGGGGCAAATCACAAATGACTGGTTATAAGCTAAGTTGATGCAAGCTCTAGAGAACAACATACCATAAACATTTTGTCATCCTCGGTGCCACGGTTCAGGTAGTTATGTAGGAAAAACTGTCATTTTTGGGCTTCGGGCGGGGGCAGCGCGGGGGTGGAGTGACCCCCGGGGACGAAACGAAAATTTTCCATAGAACTCTACTGGGGCTACATGCCCACCAAGTTTCATGCGCTCCGGTGTTACGGTGTCCCGGGAATCGTTGACGAAAAATGACGGGAAAAAAGAATAAAAAAAAAAAAAAAAAAAAAAACTTTGACAACAACTATATGACCGCTTCGCTAGCTACGCTAGCGGCGGTCATAATAACCACTGGTGACCCAAATCGTCACGCAACAAGTTAGAATGACTTAAACGTGTACTTATTATATTGATGATTTTGATAATGTATTGGCCTACAGTATGTAACCTCTATACTTTAGATTTAACTTAACTAACTCCTTCCTTTGCCAGACAAACAGTGTATAATCAATGCAATCTCCTATTTTCACATAACTTTATTATCACACTTACCTCGGATTTAATTCTGGATGTTGTGTCACGGTAGGCAGTTGAGTTGACAGCGGCCAGCGTAACGGTAGAAGAAGTCCCATTGGTGGTAGTAAACTGAACATTGGCCATCACCTTTGGCTCATCTGTGGAAAAAAATACACACAAAAGAACCTGTGGTAAGTGACTGTGTGTGTGTGTGTGTTTGTGTGTGTGTGTGTGTGTGTGTGTGTGTGTGTGTGTGTGTGTGTGTTTGTGTGTTTATGTGTGTGTGTGTCTGTGTGTGAGCATAATGAAATAAAACAGATAATAGATCTGGTCTGTCGCTTGATAGTTAGCTTTGTTGAAAAACGAGTTAAACTCACGGAGAACGGAGATGGTGCTTGTATCCACAGACAGGTCGGCGGGGCTGGCCGCTTCTTGCAGTTGCTGGAGCACCTCCGTTGTCTCAGGGACAATTTCTGGCACAGACTGATCAAACTCCACATCTATCTCTGCCTCTGTGTTGTCTGCGCGATAGCGGGTCACGGCCCTGTTTAGAAATAGAAAAAAAAAAAAAAGACCTTATGAACGTGTTTGTTTAGCGCTCGACTTTGACAATTGCCATGGTCATTTCTCTATGCGAAATAACTGGTTGTTGGAGAAAATGAATTGGGCCTAACTTACCTCAGCGACTTGACAGCAACTCGGAAGAACCTTGACCCATACTTCGCTTTGTAGATGGGTTCCGACTGTGGAACACAGAATTATCATTAGACTACAGTGGCAACAAATCCAGTCTTACGGCATTACAGATATCTGTTTTATTGTATGCATGATTGCATTTGTTATTATTCTCAAATGTAACACATGTTTTGTATTTTAGGTGAATCAAATGACTTAAAGAGACTGAAACAGTATTTGTAAATTAGCCTTACCCAGGTAACAATGGAAGCAACCAGCGTCTGGTAAGCTTGAGTTTGAGGGTCGTTGTAATCAGCAATGTAGGTTCTGGTCATCGCAAAGGTCATTGCAACTATGTAACGTGGAGTGGTTATTGGAGATGCTGTTGTTGCTGCTGCTGCTGCTGTTGTTGCCGGAGTTGTGTCTGAAAAATCAAAGAGTGATTTCAGTGTGATTTTTCACTTTCATGAGTGTGCATTTTTTTGCATTTTCAGTCAAATAAACACAAGCAGAATAATGAGATTAAAAACTGAAAATCCACTCAGGTACCTGAGGAAATTAACACCTTAGCTTACTTGTATAGAAATATTTGATTGGTTACCTTCTGATTGGCCTGAACCCTCCTCTACAGTTTCCCGCAGAAATCGTGACAGGCTGTCTGAAGACTTCTTCTTGGCAGATAGGCCTTCCTCCTTTGAGGCAAGGGCACGCAATTCAATTCTGGGGCCGGACTTGCTTGTTGGGGTGACCAACATGAATTCAGAATCTTCCTCAAGCAGCCCATTTTCTGCGTGACCATTGTGTCTGGAGTCAAACGCAGTGTGAGAGCTTCTCTCTCTCAGCAAGAGGTGTGACTGCTCTACGTCGCTGTTGAACTCAATGTTGGAGTTGGGCCGGCTTGGTAAACCATTGATGGGATAGCACAGTAGTAGCAGGACAAAACCTGTACAGAAGTAATCAGTTAGTAACCTTATTGATGGAAATGAAGAAATATAACAGGACGAAATAGGGGACAAGCTTCAATGTAGAGCACATTGACCAGATAATGTCAATCAAAGTATTGAGCACTGGAGTTAGACAGCTAGGTCTACTTGAGATAGGTCAAGGCACAAGTTTTAGCCCTACTATGCTTATCAAAATAGCCTAGTGAAACTGTTGCATATACAATGTTTCCAACTGTGTAGAACACATTATTATTATAAGACATTTTCCTATACCATAATCTAAAGGATCAGAGATACTACGTTAATACATTAAAAAGTGGTCAAGAAATATCACTGACCTATGGACAGTATTTGGACAGCCATTTGTATCAGTTTGTCTGAAATAAGAAAGAGATGGTTAATACACCACAATAAAAAAAAAAATGGCAATTAAGGAATGAATTCATATATATATGTATAGCCTACATATGTCTGTATATACAACAATTTCCACAAACTTAAATGTATGATTAATCAATACATTCATTAAATATAAGTGATCAAGAATAAAATAGTATTAAAACTAAACCATTCGGGTGAGTTTATCAACTTGAGTAATTAAGTATTTTTTTCTATATGTTAAATATCTTCATCCAAATATTAAAAATTGATAATTCGAAAGTAATATAAAGTATAAGTAGTGTCTTTCTGAGAAATAACCAAAATCCTACCTGTAGTTTAGTCCTTGGGTGAAAAATCCTTTTTGTCAATAGGCCAATGAGTATGTGACCCTGTCGTCCTCTCTGAGTGTCCGAGTTGTCTGAGTGAGGAGGTGAGGATACTGGCCATTTAGTACTCCATCTCATACAAAAAGATGCTCCCTGCCCATCATCAATGTTCGTCAGACTTGTTCTATTTTGGTCCTCTTTTGGTCATCTTTTGTGTCTTTGCGCAGTCTAATTACATCAGCAGGTTCTGAGTGACGTGGTGGCTGTCTTGTCACTCTGTTCATCCACACCCATAGAGCATAGTTCTTTATACAGTCCAATTAAGCTTGTCATTGCAGCCTATCACAACAACACCTTTCAACAGGTACTGTAACACTTTGGAACACCTTTAGAATTTCTTGAACACCTTTCTTGAATTTCCCCTTGGGGATCAATAAAGTATCTATCTATTTATCTATCTATCTAGAAAGTGGACGCATTCAGGGGTGCATTCAGGGGTGCCTTCAGGGGCGGGGGGGGGGGGGGGGGGGGCGGGGGGGGTTAGTAAGATTCTAAGGGAGTCCTAAATTTAAATCTTTCATGGGGCCCAAGATTTCTGGTGGCATCCCTGGATGCATTCAGCAGGGTGAGGCGTGTGACGCAACTGAATCGTAAAACAGTGGATCATATGACAATGAATAGCTCAGAAAAACACAAACAAGTGGTATGCTGCCAACCACTCCCATGTGTTTGTATTGTGTGACAGTGTTACATGACGGCCAATAAACCAGAAACTGTTTCATTGAGATAAACTATATACTGTAGTCCACCCACCCAATTTCAAGTTCCATTTCTATCTTTTATTTAGAGCAGTAGTACAGAGTGCTTACACCAACAACTGAACTTTTTGTACCGGTCAAAGTATGGGACATACTGTAAAGCTTTTTTTATTCTGGGCATTCATTTTTCCTTGTGTGTGTTTGTGTGTGTGTTTTTTGATCTGTACTCGAAGTTTGTGAAATTATGTTTTATGCATAGTTTGTGCTGCTAGTTGGAGGAGGCTAAAAGAGGTTACTTGCTAATTGTCTATAATATGTTGATGGTATTATAGGCTATAGTAGTTACATATAGTATGTTTTTACAATTCTTTCAAGTGTTTAAAAATACATTTTAAATATAGAGAGCAAAATAAGAAAATATATATTGTTTTTTTTTTTTAATTCTTCCTCCTTTCAAAAATCAAAATAAAAGAAAACAAACAAGCATAAAAAGCTCTATACAGTAGCCGCTAAATACCTGCATTTTTATATTCATCAGGGAGGGTTTTATTGTTCAATTTATCAAATAGATATAGGTCAAGCTAGGGGCTTGGCTATAGACCTCTGAAGTTCGCCTACAAAAAGGACCCAAACCTGCCATCTTTGCCCATATAAGGAGATCCGGAGGTTAATTGAGGCTAACTGCATATGGCAAGTTGCATTGTAAGTTAGCTCTGATAGATAGATATAGATAGCCTAGATACTTTATTGATCCCCAAGGGGATATTCAAGATCCCATCAGCTTAAGACACCATACACAACATACGCTACACTCTGGGGTAGTAAAGATCAAAGTGTGCCGTCTTCACCTACCGAAGATCACAGTATCCACTAGAAGGCAGTGGACAAAATGGTGTATAGCGAAAAACGTCTACATTTTCAAAGTCATCATCCCCGTGACAATTTAAAAGATGCAATAATTGAAAATTCTCATGTTACTTTCCCATAGAAAAAATATCCTTATCTCCTTATTTGGGCAAAGATGGTAGCTTTTTTGTAAGCGAACTTCAGAGGTCAATTGTCTACTATGACCGAAGATATGGCCGATATATAGATGCATTATTGTGTTGTATTAACCATCTCTTTCTAATTTCAGACAAATGGCTTCTATATGCTGTCATAAGTCAGTGATCTTTTTAATTCAATAATGTAGTATTTCTGATCCATTAAATCATGATATAGAAAAAAGTGTTACAATAATAAAAGTGTTAATATTGCTTAAGTCAGAAATACACAGAAAGATTTTCCTTTTGTTACTTATCTCTGTGTTACCATTAAAGACATTGAACTTATCTACTGTATGGTTCAATGGCATCGGCAACCTCCCAGAACACATTCGTTTTGAATAGCCTGGAGCTGTTCTTAGGGCATTCCTACAATCCAGCCAAACCACTTCATTCAGTTCCGCTACGTGCTTTTTACACCCTTGTGTACTCAGTTGTGAGTGCAGAGAGAAAAAAAAATCAAGATGACCTCTTGGTGTGACACAGAGCTAATGTCATCACCATTTCATTCACAGACCATTTAGCTGACAACTTTAATTGCTAAAAATATGTGTTCTGCACAATTTGAAAAATATATATGTGCTACAGTTTTACTACTTTTGATAAGCAGTAGACTTAAGTCTTATGCCATGACCTATCTCAAACAGACCTAGCTATCTAGCTCCAGTTCTAGTCACCTTTTAATACCTTAATTGACATTATATATGGCCAATGTCCTCTGCTTTCAAGCCATAACTCTGTCTTAGACAAAGTCTTAGCATTATTCATAGCAGTGGTTCCCAACCTGGGGTCCGTGGATCCCATTAGGGGCCGCCAGAGATTGCAGGGGGTCCGCACAATGTTGCCTGGACTGAGGTTGTGAGGTTACCAAAATTATATTTGCACACATTAAATGTATACAAATCCCAATAACACACCCAATTGGATAACCAAAACTCTGTATAATCCAAATTGAAGCATATTTTTGTTCCACATTTAAACTCTAGCTATTTATTACCTCTGACCTCTGAACTTGTGTAGGCAACCTTCAGGTCAGACTAAGCTATTCATTGGTAATTCATCCTCGTTATTGAATAAAACAATGTCTTGTATGTGTATACAGGCAGGAGTTTGGGTAGGGGGCACGCTCAACTATGTTTTTTTGCCCCCATCGGCACCTTCCAGGCAGCACAGCCTAAAAGGCACTACCTTTACCCTATTCCTAACCCTAACCCCCTCAACCATCATCCTACCCCTAAACTGAGGGAAGTAGTGCCTTGAAGGCAGCGCTGCCTGGAAGGCACCATTGAGGGCAAATAATACCAAAGACCAGGGGGCACTGGCTTGTCTTAGACACAGGCAAGGGGGGCCTTCAAGGAAAAAAGGTAACGTTCTAACGATTTTTGTTGTGGTTACTGCTGGGCTCCGCACAAAAGACCATTTCTGGAAAGTGTAGCCAGTCGGACAACAGCAACAACCCCAGTACACATTTAGCAGCTGAAGCGTCGTCCAATTACTGGGAATTTCCCCACAAAATCAGGGAGAGATGGGACGGGAGACAATGATGCATTTCTAGTCATGCATGCAAATCACTCCACCCAAGCAGCAGTGCTTCGCCGACACATAATACTTCCCTTGATCATCACTGGCAAGTGCAGATTTTTTCCGCGATTGCATTCACATGGTAGCTGTGGCGGCAACATTACAGAAACATGACTAGGTCGGCAGGAGGTACGTAGACATACAGACATATGAATTCAGACAGCACAACAACAAAAAAATCCGGCCATAAAAAGTTTGTGAACATTGCGGAAATACACGTCTGTCTGAAAGCAGCTATAGAGTACTGTATGTGTGGGAAAAAATGCACAGGTGAGAAAGCTGCATCATTTTGCTCTTGCATTCATATTTTTATTTTGTGATACACATATTTCTGTCAGAGACCTGAAAGTGCACCAGGCATTTTCTATTGATCACATGACCATAATAAACTTCTATACAACATATGGAAACTGGTTAAAGTGCAACAGATAAACTTAAATAAATACAAAGACACACACACACACACATACACACACACATACAGACACCATACACATTCTCTCTTCTTCCAACATATATACATATATACATACTCCTCACAATTGATATGCTATATCCAATAAATAAATAGAAAAATAGCGTTATAAATAGATAACATTGCATTGTTCACACTATATAACCATACAGTCCTACCATTGGTTATTTCAATAAAAACAAAGTCCATTCATTGTAGGACCTTTTCCTTCATGTGGAGTTGATGGGGGGGGTGGGGGGGGGGGTGGACTGGGCGTCTACCAGGACTGCGTGGCAATGACGGCCAGGAGGGTGAGACAGAAGGTGGTTCCAAGACTGATCCTGCTGGTGACGTCTCCTGAGCTGGTGGCTGTAGGTGATATCGCTGTGGTGGTGTCTCCTGAGCTGATGGCTGCAGGGCGAGACAGAAACAATGTTAGGTGGACAACACCCCAGATTAACTCAAAACGTCATTCGTCCTCATATTAGGACAGAAAAGACTGTGATGTAATAACACCTGTTAACGGTTTAGGCAGGGCAATACTGGTGGATAAGATGAAAATTATTTGACAACAAGCATTGGATTACAAAAAAGAGGTGCAGTCACATTAGAAATCTAGACCGCTGGCACTCAATATCTCCATATACTGTAGCACTCACAAAGACATTAGCGATGGCTGTCAGTAAAGAAATGATTGGATTGGATGTAGTGCTCAAATAATCTCACCTGTGCCATTCACAGAGACAATGTTAATAGTCAGTTTGCCACTTGCTGCTGCTCGCACCATGGTGTTGTATATGGCGGTTGCACTTGGTAATGTGGCATTGTATGTGAAGTACAGGTTTGACTGGGTCACATAGGAGTTCGCGTAAACTGTCCCATCACTGTGGAAGAAAACAGCGGTGAATTAATAAGGTTTCTCTTGATGAGTTGACACGAGTAGTAGCCAAGTACAATTCAATGGGAAATTTGAATGTCAAAATAACATTAGTGTTAGTTTTATGTTTTTACTTGTTTAGTGATAACACTCAGTATCCATAAAGGATTATGAACACATTCATTAAGGATTATAAAGTAACCCAATGTATTATAATTGTAAGGATTGTCACTAAAATGTCTATGACTACTCTCTGGGTTGCAATATTGTAGAATAAGCATTGTGATATTTCAATAGCATATAACTTAAGCAATGCAGTCATGACTGTGTGCAGAAGTTACACATAAACGTATACTAATAATTATGAGGGGTGTTATGAATGCTTTATAGCACCCTAATGAATGTGTTCATAATGATTCATGGATACTGGGTTCATAAGTGTTGCCTGTGTATATTTTGGGGATAGCATATCTATATACAATATCAATAAAAGATTATTAAAACACACTTACGCATATGTTGTGGGGTTCAAAGAGACAAAGTTTGTAGAGTAATCTTCCAGAAAGAAGGGCTCCAGCTGAAAAGCGGAAACAACAGTTAAGCTTCATTCAGACTGCAAGCGACAACTATAATAACCACAATAGACCAAGTCATGATAGTATAGCCAAATTTGGTGATTACAATCAAAATAACCACTGGTGACCCAAATCGTCACGCAACAAGTTAGAATGACTTAAACGTGTACTTATTATATTGATGATTTTGATAATGTATTGGCCTACAGTATGTAACCTCTATACTTTAGATTTAACTTAACTAACTCCTTCCTTTGCCAGACAAACAGTGTATAATCAATGCAATCTCCTATTTTCACATAACTTTATTATCACACTTACCTCGGATTTAATTCTGGATGTTGTGTCACGGAAGGCAGTTGAGTTGACAGCGGCCAGCGTAACGGTAGAAGAAGTCCCATTGGTGGTAGTGAACTGAACATTGGCCATCACCTTTGGCTCATCTGTGGAAAAAAATACACACAAAAGAACCTGTGGTAAGTGACTGTGTGTGTGTGTGTGTGTGTGTGTGTGTGTGTGTGTGTGTGTGTGTGTGTGTGTGTGTGTGTGTGTGTGTGTGTGTGTGTGTGTGTGTGTGTGTGTGTTGTGTGTTTATGTGTGTGTTTGTCTGTGTGTGAGCATAATGAAATAAAACAGATAACAGATCTGGTCTGTCGCTTGATAGTTAGCTTTGTTGAAAAACGAGTTAAACTCACGGAGAACGGAGATGGTGCTTGTATCCACAGACAGGTCGGCGGGGCTGGCCGCTTCTTGCAGTTGCTGGAGCACCTCCGTTGTCTCAGGGACAATTTCTGGCACAGACTGATCAAACTCCACATCTATCTCTGCCTCTGTGTTGTCTGCGCGATAGCGGGTCACGGCCCTGTTTAGAAATAGAAAAAAAAAAAAAAGACCTTATGAACGTGTTTGTTTAGCGCTCGACTTTGACAATTGCCATGGTCATTTCTCTATGCAAAATAACTGGTTGTTGGAGATGGAGAAAATGAATTGGGCCTAACTTACCTCAGCGACTTGACAGCAACTCGGAAGAACCTTGACCCATACTTCGCTTTGTAGATGGGTTCCGACTGTGGAACACAGAATTATCATTAGACTACAGTGGCAACAAATCCAGTCTTACGGCATTACAGATATCTGTTTTATTGTATGCATGATTGCATTTGTTATTATTCTCAAATGTAACACATGTTTTGTATTTTAGGTGAATCAAATGACTTAAAGAGACTGAAACAGTATTTGTAAATTAGCCTTACCCAGGTAACAATGGAAGCAACCAGCGTCTGGTAAGCTTGAGTTTGAGGGTCGTTGTAATCAGCAATGTAGGTTTTGGTCATCGCAAAGGTCATTGCAACTATGTAACGTGGAGTGGTTATTGGAGATGCTGTTGTTGCTGCTGCTGCTGCTGTTGTTGCCGGAGTTGTGTCTGAAAAATCAAAGAGTGATTTCAGTGTGATTTTTCACTTTCATGAGTGTGCATTTTTTTGCATTTTCAGTCAAATAAACACAAGCAGAATAATGAGATTAAAAACTGAAAATCCACTCAGGTACCTGAGGAAATTAACACCTTAGCTTACTTGTATAGAAATATTTGATTGGTTACCTTCTGATTGGCCTGAACCCTCCTCTACAGTTTCCCGCAGAAATCGTGACAGGCTGTCTGAAGACTTCTTCTTGGCAGATAGGCCTTCCTCCTTTGAGGCAAGGGCACGCAATTCAATTCTGGGGCCGGACTTGCTTGTTGGGGTGACCAACATGAATTCAGAATCTTCCTCAAGCAGGCCATTCTCTGCGTGACCATTGTGTCTGGAGTCAAACGCAGTGTGAGAGCTTCTCTCTCTCAGCAAGAGGTGTGACTGCTCTACGTCGCTGTTGAACTCAATGTTGGAGTTGGGCCGGCTTGGTAAACCATTGATGGGATAGCACAGTAGTAGCAGGACGAAACCTGTACAGAAGTAATCAGTTAGTAACCTTATTGATGGAAATGAAGAAATATAACAGGACGAAACAGGGGACAAGCTTCAATGTAGAGCACATTGACCAGATAATGTCAATCAAAGTATTGAGCACTGGAGTTAGACAGCTAGGTCTACTTGAGATAGGTCAAGGCACAAGTTTTAGCCCTACTATGCTTATCAAAATAGCCTAGTGAAACTGTTGCATATACAATTTTTCCAACTGTGTAGAACACATTATTATAATAACACATTTTCCTATACCATCTAATGGATCAGAGATTACGTTAATACATTAAAAAGTGGTCGATAAATATCACTGACCTATGGACAGTATTTGGACGGCCATTTGTATCAGTTTGTCTGAAATAAGAAAGAGATGGTTAATACACCACAATAAAAAAAATTGAGGAATTAAGGAATGAATTCATATATATATATATATATATATATATATATATAGCCTACGTATGTCTGTATATGCAACAATTTCCACAAACTTAAATGTATGATTAATCAATACATTCATTACATATAAGTGATCACGAATAAATATAATTAAAACTAAACCATACGGGTGAGTTTATCAACTTGAGTAATTAAGTATTTTTTCTATATGTGGAATATCTTCATCCAAAAATTTAAAATTGATAATTCGAAAGTAATATAAAGTATGATGTCTTTCAAAAATATTTAGTATGGGTCTTTCTGAGAAATAACCAAAATCCTACCTGTAGTTTAGTCCTTGGGTGAAAAATCCTTTTTGTCAATAGGCCAATGAGTATGTGAGCCTGTCGTCCTCTCTGAGTGTCCGAGTTGTCTGAGTGAGGAGGTGAGGATACTGGCCATTTAGTACTCCCTCTCATACAAAAAGATGCTCCCTGCCCATCATCAATGTTCGTCAGACTTGTTCTATTTTGGTCCTCTTTTGGTCATCTTTTGCGTCCTTGGGCAGTGTCATTGCATCATGGAGTCTCTGAGTTATGGGATCACTGTCTTGCCCATCCATTCATCTACGCCCACCCAGCATCGTTCTCTACATAGTCGAGTTGAGCTTGTCATTGTAGCACAACAACACCTTTCACCAGGTAACACTTTGGAACATCTTTAGAGAGCGGAGACATTCAGCAGGGTGAGGCATATTACGCAAGTGGATCATAAATCAGTGCAACGTTTGACGCTGAAAAAACAAAGATGTGGTATGCTAACCACTCCCATGTGTTTGTACTGTGTGCCAGTGTTACATAACGGACAATAAAACTGTTTAATTGTGATAGACTATAAATTCCACCCTCCCGATTTCAAGTACCATTTCTATCTTTTATTTAGAGCAGTGGTACGGAGTGCTTACACCAACAACTGAGCTGGTTGTACTGGCTTTTTTTTTTTTTTTTTAATTACTCTGGTCATTCATTTTTCTCTCTGTGTGTTTGTATGTAATATGTTGTATGTAATATGTTGTGTCTGTAAAATTAAGTTTTATGCATAGCCGGTGCTGCTAGCTGGTCTGTCCCAGACATTATATCATGAGGTTAAATATAACATTTTATTTACATGCCTTACAATTGGTTAATACTTGCTACTTATCTATATTATGTTGATAGTATTATATAGTTATAGTTATAATATGTTTCACAGTTGTTTCAAATCTTTAAATATATAGAATACAAATATAATAAAAATATATGTAGGCCTATACATTCTCCAATCGTTTCAAAAAACAAAAGAAAAGAAAACAAACAAACATTAAAAGCTCTGTCGTAGTACAATCTGGGGAACCTATGAATAATTACCCTCTAAATACCTGCACTTTTTATACTTATCTTACCTTATTGTTTAATTTATTCAAAAGCAATATAGGTCAAGCAAGGGGCTTGGCTATTGTCTACTATGAGACATCACACCCCACCCTCATGCATACATTGTCATAGCGTCATTGAGGTCTTGTGCACACATAATCCCGGCCTTATCCCACACAGGTTACTCCCCTGATAGGCACCTTTTTTCACATTCTCTGTGCCATGGTGCTCCATACCATTGGAGTCTAGTCATTCCCTCACGTTACTTTGGGTCAACTCAGCTGCTGAGCCGTGGCGCGACTGGCTGGGGCATCTGCACCACGCGCCGGTGACCCGGGTTCGATTCCTGCCCCGTGGTCCTTTTCGGATCCCACCCAGACTCTCTCTCCCACTCGCTTCCTGTCATTCTCTCTACTGTACTGTCCAATTAAAGGCATAAAAAGCCCCAAAAAATTATCTTTAAAAAGTCAGCAGTTGAATATTTCTGACATGAAATTGGGATATTTCTTTCAATGCTGGATATGTAAATTCATAAATATGTTGTGAATTTGATTGACAGAGTTACGTTTCTAGACACAGTAGATTGTAGAGGTATTGTTATAATATTCTGGCATCCACACAAAGATGTGCTTATAGTTCAAGTGAAGTCCTTTACAGTGCCTTCCGCCTTTATCAGCACCCCTCTTGAATTTCCCCTTGGGGATCAATAAAGTATCTATCTATCTATCTGGTACTGAAAAGAGATATTCATATTTATGAAAAAATGTCTTCGTAACAAAAACAGTTCTGCCACTGTTATTGGCACTGTTACATCCCTGTCTAGGGCTTGTGGTACAGTACATAACGGTGAGTCAAAAGAATAGAATAAAATAGAATACTGTATATACTTTTTTGATCCCGTGAGGGAAATTCAGTTCTCTGCATTTAACCCAATTTAACCGAATTAGTGAACACACAGCACATAGTGAACACACAGTGAGGTGAATCACACAACCCAGAGCAGTGAGCTGCCTGCCCAACCAGCGGCGCTCGGGGAGCAGTGAGGGGTTAGGCGCCTTGCTCAAGGGCACTTCAGCCATGGTGGACTGGTCGGGGATCGAACCGGCAACCCTCCGGTTACAAGCCCGGTGCGCTAACCAGTACACCAGGGCTGCCCCAACGCATTTTTTAACCAGTAATATTGCTCAAAACGACACCAAACCTCGTCAGTATAGCTCAGTAGGTGTCCCGTGCCGTCGTCATTCTGAGGAGCCATCAGTGTTCATTTATGTCGGCCAGTGGCAGTCGGCCTCAATGACCAATCAGATCGGTGGAGTCCTAGCCCTTCTAAACATCTCGGATTAGTATGATCAGAGCCCATCTAGGGAGAGCCAGCAAAAAAAACAGCACCACACCTCATCAGTAGCTTGCTCTTTCTTTTATTAGCCCTATAAAGTAAGAGCAGAGTAAGGAACAAGTGGTAACTCAAAATCAAAGCCTGTAGGCTATGTTATTTAAAGGGAAACTATGCAGGTTTGGCGATTTCATCGCCGGTTTCGCTTTCGCTTTTCTTTTGCACTCGTTGTACACTTGCAGGTTTCTCTGCAGAGCTTCCATACAGCTTTAGCCTTTACATTTTACAACACTCCTCAATCGGTCAGTCTGCCTTTTCATGAGCATGATCGCGACTTTGTGTTTGTCAGAAACTTGCATGCGTGGATATTCTGCTCAGAGGCGCTAGGGGGAAGCGAGACAGCCGTCATTCAACCCGAAATAAGTCAAATACTGTAACTGTTCCAATGACTCTGAAGCTAATTATTTAAAGCAAATCAAGCTACAAAAACTTGCATAGGTCAACTTTAAGCCTTCACATTTCCTCAGATGAGAACATCTTCCTCATCTTCAAACATCTTTTAAAAAGCTTTCCTTGCTTAAAATGTTCTAGAAAGAAGAATTCAGTTTTTCTCTTTTGTTGAGATGAAATATGTGGTTGTTAATGTTTAAGAAATGTTAAATACACTATTACAATTTGTGATTACACCGTTTGAAAACTAACTGTTGCTAAATTATGAACTGCTTGCTTCTACATGTAAGCCATTCAGTGAGAGCTAAAGTAATACTGAACAAATGCCTTCATAATAAGGGGGCCTATGTGTCTAACTTGGGGCTTTGTGGGTTTCACACGTTCATTTTTGGGGAGTATTTTAAATCTGTGCAATGCTCAAAATTGTCTGCCTAAAAAAATACATCAATTCATGCCTATTAGTGTGCTTTAGTGTAGTACGCCTAACCTGTTCTGCCAGTTCCTCTCTACTCCCATTCAGAGCACAAAGCAAGTTTGTTATAGGCTATTTCCAATTTATTGGAGCCTTTCAATTATTGCTTTAACTGTAAATGTTGACATTTTCAATTGATTTTTTGACTTTTTTTATAGCCAAGCAGGACAATGATCCAAAGCATACAGCAAAGGAAGCTCTCAGTTGGTTTTAGAACAGTTTATGATTCATTGGCTGTTTACACTATAACACTGTCACATAATACAAATATATGAGAGAAGCTAGAAAACATATGTACATCATCACATCAGCATCAAAATGGACTTCCAGTCTGTTGCACCAACCAGGGCTGCAAGAAATTTAGGAGATGATCAACTGCCAACTAACCCTCTCCGATGATGTTGCCTCGGTCACCTGATCGTGCTGTTTAGCACTCTGACTCTACTTACCTGACTCAACATGGTACCCAACTCCTGACACAGGCAATAGTCATCTTACGACTTGACTACTGTAACGCCCTCCTGAGAGGTCTCCCAGCCTGCACAGTGAAACCGTCAGATGATCCAGAACGCGGCGGTGGGCCTGGTCTTCAACCAACCCAAAAGGCCACCCGCTGCTCATCCAGCTACACTGGCTACCTATGGCCGCCCGCATCAAAATGAAGTCTCTTGCCTACAACGTACTCTCTGTTTCTGCACCCACCTACTTGAATGCCCTCATACAGGCGTATATGCTTACTCCCGATCGTAGCTCTGGCACCGGTGTGCTCAGGTCAATCCAAACTTTTCTCGTCTGTTGTTCCTCGTTGGTGGAACGTGCTACCAGTTCCTATTAGAGCAGAGACATCCCTCTCCATCTTTAAAAAAAACTCCCGAAGACCCAGCTCCTCAGGGAATATTCCTTTCGTAGCACTACTCACAACTAGCCTTGCTAAAACTGAAAATAGCTCTCATTGATACACTAGCTTGAACCTATCACACTCCATCTCAAATGGTTTATCATGTTGTGAGTAGCTTTAAGCCAAATTTAATGTAATGTATTATAACGTAATGTAATATAAAGTATATGGACTCAAGCATTTAACATAATATATGAGACAACTCTTGATGTAAAGATATATAGGTTTCTAGAAACTCGAAAGAAATTGGATACCTGGGGAATAGTTTCATCACCCTCTTGCCGCTTTTGAGGATGATGAAGAGGATGATGAATCTATAGAACATTTATACTGGTATTGCTCCATAGTTGCCTTTTTTTGGACTGAGGTTACAAAATGGTTGTCCTCATGTCACAAAGATTTTCAGTTGGATTTATGTACAGTGCTACTGGGTGATCTAGAAAAAAGTGGAACCAGTATACAAAACATTGTTATCCTTCTGCGGAAATTCTTTATAGATAGATAGATAGATAGATAGATACTTTATTGATCCCCAAGGGATATATAGAGGAGAAAAAACATCTCAACCTAGCCAGATTTAAGCAATATGTTAGGTCATATTCAATGACCGAGTGCTTAATGGCATATGATATGGAAAGGAAACAATATATTGAAAGATGGGTCAGAATTAAAGAGGCAGAAGGATGGGATTAATAGAAGACCTGGGTAAGATTTGCTGTCGATATCTGGATGGCTGTTTCTTATTGGGGAATAAAGGGGGTGGAGGGTTGTCTTGTTTGTATATGTGTTTGTTGTTGTTGTTGTTGTTGTTGTTGTTGTTGTTTGTTTGTAATTGCTATGAAAGTAAATAAAAGATGAAAAAAAGAAAAAAGTATTGTAATGTAATGCAATGTAATGCAAATACATAATAAATATGGCTGCAGTCGTGAGATAAACTAAAGTGTACAACCTGTAAGGTACAAATATGTACCCGGTTAAAAGGTACAATTTGTGTACCCTTGAGGGTACTGCCCCAGCGACAAGCCTTTGAACCACTAAAAGTACAATTCTGTACTTTCTTTTCTGAGAGAGTATGGACGGCCATCTGACATAACAAAACAGAAACAAAATTACTACTACTTCCTCTGAAGTAATGGAAATCCAACAGGATTACTGAAGGTGTGTGAGTTGACGTGCAACATTCCTCTATTATAAAAACACCTGAAAAGTGTGAAGCATACAGTAGCTCAGTCTCTCCTTTACAGACACACATCACGTCGGTTGGGTTACACCATCTTGTCCTACTGTGAGTATTCTTTATTTTGATTTAGGATAGAATAGATATATTTGCCTTTTTATGGATCACTGTTGACAATATTATGCCATACAGAATATACTGTAGGATGTGTGAAGAGAAGAGGTTTTAAAAGATAGCTACAATATATTAAGACAAGAAAAAGTTGGATGTACAACTATTAAGAAATGATGGGGTATTTAACAGAATCTGTAATACAATTGCCTTGAGTAAATCGTATACCAAGTCTACTTGTTGCTCTGCTTTCCATTCATGAATTATTCTCACATTCTGTTTTTCCAGTGAACCGAACAGTCTTTGCCGCACTTTGAATTCTATAGACGTCTTCACCAACAAATATGTTCCACCACCGCCTCCTGTTATTGCTCTCAGGTAAGTGTCTATATCCTGCTAAAGGAACATTGTTTTGCTACAATTTGTGACAGTATAGTGTAACACCTAGCTATATATACGTTAACCCTCTACCCTGTATCATAACACAATCATAAACCATAGCATTGCCGTGAGTTAGTCTAAAACCGATGTTACCCATTATCACATTAGTAGTCTAAGTCAAACGATGGCAACATTCAATCCACTCTGATATTATTTAAGAGGCAATATGAATGCAATTCTTGATAATCTGTGAGTGATAGCTCCATTTATTCTAAACTGATAATTCATGTTTTACACAGGTTTGTTTGCACTGTCCTTGGCCAACCCTGTGCCTAAAGGCTTTGCCAGTCACTCAGACAACATTGAGTTCTACGATGACCTGGAGAGCTCACGGTTCCTGATGAGTCCCAAGCTCGGACCCAACATCGCCCCACGGGTTGAATTGCCCCCCGAAGACTCACCTTGGATAGAGGACCCAGGATTCATCCCTCTCCACTAACTTCCTAAAGCACTGAAGCTGTGCTCTGTGGCCAGGAACCTGAACACTGTAACCGTTATCTGAAAGTAATCCTTTGGAGAAAAATGTGAAGAGTAAATATCATAATTTATTTCAATGTGACAAATATGAAGAACTGTGAAATGTAACTCTATGACTTAACAGACAGCTTAGAATATCTGACACGTTTAAAATGTCTAACATTGCACTGTTATTTTATACTGTGAATTGTACAGTACATTCCCATTCTGTGAAGTTCATTTAAAGACAATACAAACAAAAATTCAAACAATATATGTGTCCAGTCAATGAAACAAGCAAAGCAGTGAATGGGATGCACAACATCACATTGTTGCTATTTCAGTGTACAGCGGGATGAATGACTCAAACCAGATGCTGTTGGAATGATTCATCTATTTTTAAGCCTTTATTTGATAACACTTCAGAACACCTAGTGACAACAATTAATGTATAAATGTTATTCAACAAAGAATGTATAAATGTGTTAATGATTAACTAATCATGAACCAAACAGGTAGATATGTTGATTAAGAAATGATGTTAATACTCCTTAAGTGAGTTGTGAGCGCACGTTTTCTGCCTTCCCAAAAAATATTGCCTTGAGCCTTTAAGGGCTCCGTAGAAAACAATTTGATGCTAAAATATGAATCGCTACTAAGGGTGCTTTCAAACTGGGTCAATTTAACTGGACCATTATGACCCTGCTCAATGTAAACTATTAGTTTATGTTATTTATTTTAGAATGATACACCTTTTGAAAACAATTTGATGCTAAAATATGAATCGCTACTAAGGGTGCTTTCAAACTGGGTCCGTTTAACTGGACCATACACCCCCTGACCCTGCTGGTATCTGTACCCATCACATTTTTGTCTGACCCCCATGTCTGACCCCCATTGTCTAGCGCAGCGTTTCACAACCTTTTTTCCTTGAAGGCCCCCCCTGTGTCTAAGATAAGCCAGGGGCCCCTACCCAAACGCCTACCTGCATACACACGACATTGTTTTATTCAATAATCGGGGATGGGTATTGATAAGTTTTTATCAATATCGATGGCATTATCGATTCTGCCTATCAATCCAATTCCTTATCAATTCTCTTATCGATTCCCCAAAAATGTAGGTGCACCCACATTTTTCATTGCATCGCCTTTAACGCCAAAAGGTCACCTTTTATCGCTCTCCTTTCATAATGTGAATGATTTTTTAACAATAAGGCGTAGAAAAAGCTTGTCTTTATTTAAAACACAATAAGGAATATACATATTATTTATAAAGAATTATAAAGATGTATAGCCTACAGTATATATATAATATAATATAATTCTTTATATATTCTAATCTATACTACTGACATTTCTGATATTCATGACATTCATGACTATTCATATTACAACTCTGCCTCTTTAATTCAGCTGTCGGCTTGAAGCCTCAAATTGTAAACAAAGTAGCATAGTTGGCTAGCTTAGTCTACTGGTTGGACTGTTCAGTTTCCCCACATGTGTTTAAGTTGCAAGGTAGGCTAATACTTTTTCTCCTTGGGACAGGCCCTTTTGAGTCTTAGAGTTGGAAAACATTGAGATGATCAGTCAACTTGAATGCAAGAGTTGAATCAAATTTGTGCAGTAGCCTCGCTATGATGCTAACCGAAATTAATTATAGGCTAATGTCGCTAGTTGTCTTCTATGCCATTGCTTTCACGATTGTGCATGTCAAGGGGCGTGTGTCCATTGAGCGCGCACAAGAGAGGGAGAGGGAGAGAGAGCGGGCCAAGGGGGTTACTTCTATACAGTTTGGCAAAGTAACACAAAGTTTCAGGAAAACCAGAAAAAGTCCGACGTCATGCAGGCTGAGGGAATCGTTAAGGGAATCGATAACAAAAAAGACGTACGATGTCGATGGAATTGATAAGTTAAACCCGGTTCCAAGACGGAACCGGTTATCGATGCCCAACCCTAGGTCCGGGGATGAATTACCAATGCCTAGCCTAGCCCGACCTGAAGGTTGCTAAGCCACTCGCCTTCCGGCCTCGTGGCTACGGCCGAATAACAGACTGTTAGATAGATAGATAGATAGATAGATAGACACATACACACACACACACACACACACACACACACATACATAGCTATTCAGCTCTGCATTTTTGCACTGTGCATTTTACAGATGTCATCCAGTTGCTGAGTAACATTCTAATGAGTTGATGGTCACATACGTATTTTATTATTTTCCAGAGCTGTATGTTCTGTTTTACAAAATCTTTCCAGATTGTCAGTTCAGTCCTTGCTTGTGTGTTCTTTTTGACCCTAGGCTACATTATTTCAATGTACATGTGAAAAAAGGAGCACTCTCCTTTTCCCCCTACGACAAACTTTTGACACTCTGCCTTGTGCATCACAGACTTTGGCACCAAACACATGCACTAGTTTCATGTTTATTGCTGTGTATGTGTGTGTTTGTATGTATGTAGGTGTCTGTGTTAAGCTGCTGATTTTAACTGTGAGTTAATGGTACAGACCACATCCCCTTATCACGGTTTAGCCCAGTTAATTGGGTAATTGACAGGGGTTTTTCACATGAGAGGAACACAAAACGGGAAACACAGGAGAGACAGGAGGATGCATGGGAGACCCAGACCCAAGGCCAGGGAAGTTGAAACAGTTTAATGTTGGAGTGTTTAATAAGAATGGAAGTTAACCTTGCTTGCTGTGAGGCAAGGGTTGAGTAAAAGTCTAAAGTTAGAAGGTAATCTTGCTTGGATAAGGAGCCTAGAATGAGTAGGATCCTGGAGCTTATAGTTTAAGTTTTGGTACGGTACATGTTCGTCCGTCTACTGAAGATCCCCGGATTTCAGGTTTGGGCTCCCATTGTGCTTCCTGGATCTGCCGGTTTATGGACTAATAAATTATACTTCTATACGGAACTGTTGTCTCCTGCCACCTCCTTCCCTCCATACCACTCTAATTCAGTGTCGCACTTCCTGCAACCTGGGGAGGCCACCTCGGTCCTTCACAGTGCAATATAGAATACTGTATATAGGGTTGCCAGACTAGATCTCCCTGAAAGAAGATCTAGGTGGGCAGGGCCCGGCTAACTTTTTATAGCTTACTACTTACAAAGATCAACCACACACGTTCCTTTGGTTTGAATTTAGCATGTTCTCCTGTCTCCATGATGAAAAATAACTAGGGGGGCACCATGCCACCGAGACTCTCAGGAAAGGGACCTATATATGGAAGGAATTCTATGGAATAAGGAATTAAGTGTGCACTGTCACTGAGGCTGTGACAATGTGCACATGAGGGTGGGGTGTGACGTCTCATAGTAGACAATTGACCTCTGAAGTTCGCCTACAAAAAGAGTTACCATCTTTGCCCAAATAAGGAGATAAGGACATTTTTTCTATGGGAAAGTAACATGTTAAATTGTCGCGGGATGATGATTTTGAAAATGCAGACGTTTTTCGCTACACCGTTTTGTCCACTGCCTTCTAGTGGATACTGTGATCTTCGGTAGGTGAAGACGGCACACTTTGATCTTTGCTACCCCAGAGTGTAGCGTATGTTGTGTGTGGTGTCTTAAGCTGATGGGATCTTGAATATCCCCTTGGGGATCAATAAAGTATCTAGCTATATCTATCAGAGCTAACTTACAATGCAACTTGCCATATGCAGTTAGCCTCAATTAACTTCCGGATCTCCTTATATGGGCAAAGATGGCAGGTTTGGGTCCTTTTTGTAGGCGAACTTCAGAGGTCTATAGCCAAGCCCCTAGCTTAACCTATATCTATTTAATAAATTGAACGATAAAACCCTCCCTGATGAATATAAAAATGCAGGTATTTAGTGGCTATATATTTATAGGCTTCCCAGATTCTAAAACGATAGAGATTTTTATGTTTGTTTGTTTTCTTTTATTTTGATTTTTGAAAGGAGGAAGAAAATATTTTTTAAACAATATATATTTTTTTATTTTGTTCTCTATATTTAAAATTTATTTTTTTAAACACTTGAAAGAATTGTAAAAACATACTATATAGTATATGTAACTACTATATAATACTATCAACATATTATAGACAATTAGCAAGTAACCTCTTTTAGCCTGCTCCAACTAGCAGCACAAGCTATGCATAAAACTTAATTTCAAGTTAAAACTTATCTGACTTAAAGTACAGATAAAAAAAACACACACAACGTACAACATACAAACACACACAACAAGGAAAAATGAATGCCCAGAGTAAAAAAGCTTCACAGTGTTAGGATGTTTGACCAGTACAAAAAGTTCAGTTGTTGGTGTAAGCACTCTGTACTACAGCTCTAAATAAAAGATAGAAATGGAACTTGAAATTGAGTGGGTGGACTACAGTATATATTTTATCTCAATGAAACAGCTTCTGGTTTATTGGCCGTTATGTAACACTGTCACACAATACAAACACATGGGAGTGGTTAGCAGCATACCACATTTTTGTGTTTTTCTGAGCTATTCATTGTCATATGTTCCACTGAATTATGACTCAGTTGCGTAACACGCCTCACCCTGCTGAATGCGTCCAGGGATGCCGCCAGAAATCTTGGGCCCCATGAAAGATTTTAATTTAGGACTCCCTTAGAATCTTACTAACCTTTCCCCCCCTGGCGGCACCCCTGAATGCATCCACTTTCTAGATAGATAGATAGATAGATAGATAGATAGATAGATAGATAGATAGATAGATAGATACTTTATTGATCCCCAAGGGGAAATTCAAGAAAGGTGTTCAAGAAATTCTAAAGGTGTTCCAAAGTGTTACATTACCTGTTGAAAGGTGTTGTTGTGATAGGCTGCAATGACAAGCTTAACTGGACTGTGTAAAGAACTATGCTCTATGGGTGTGGATGAACGGACTGACAAGACAGCCACCACGTCACTCAGAACCTGCATGATGTAACGAGACTGCGCAAAGACACAAAAGATGACCAAAAGAGGACCAAAATAGAACAAGTCTGACGAACAGTAGTGATGGGCAGGGAGCATCTTTTTGTATGAGATGGAGTACTAAATGGCCAGTATCCTCACCTCCTCACTCAGACAACTCGGACACTCAGAGAGGACGACAGGGTCACATATACTCATTGGGTTATTGACATTAAGGATTTTTTTTTTACTAAGGACTAAACTTTACAGGTAGGATATTGGTTGCCATTTCTTAGAGAGACATACTAAATATTTTCGTAAGACATAATACTTTACATTACTTTCGAATAGTCAATTTTTCATTTTTAGATTAATATGTTTAGCATACGGAAAATAAATACTTAGTTACTCAAGTTGGTAAACTGTTAAGTTTCACCCATAACACTATTTTATTTCTGATAGCCTACAGTATATGTATTGAATGTGATTCATTTAATGATACATTCGAGTTTGTAAGAATGTTTGTATACAGTCACACACACACCCCTAATTTGCTATTGTAAGTATTGTGGTGTATTAACCATCTCCTTCTAATTTCAGACAAAGTCATTCACATGGCAATCTATATACCGTCCACAGGTCAGTGACATTTGTCAACCACTTTTTAATGAATTATCCTAATCTTTATTATTCATTAATTTTTGGTATAGAACAATGTGCTATGATAAAAATGTGTTAATATTGCCTGAAGGCAGGAATGCATCAAAATAATTTACTTTCGTTACTATTCTCTGCGGTACCGTTAAAGACGTTGAACTCATTTACATAGCTGGGAGCTATTGTGAGGGCATTCCAATCTGGTCCAACCACTTCATAGGTACACCTTTGTGTACACACAATTGTGTGTGAAGAGAGAAAAAATTGAATATGACCTCAGGGTTTGACACAGGGCTAATGTTATCACTAGTTATGGATTCATGGCCCATTTAGTGGTTATTGTTAAAAGTATGTGTTCCGCACGGTTGTAAAAAAATTGTATGTGCTATATTTCCACTACTTTTGATAAGTACTGTGGCCTAAGACTTGTGCCATGGCCTCAGGTAGATCTAGCTGTCTAACTCCAGTGCTTGTCACTCTTCAATACTTTGTCTGACATTGGCTGCGTTTCCCAGATTCGTTAAGAAGCTCTTAGGTGCTAAGAACTTCTTAGGAGCGTTTTTAGAACATTCTTAGAGCACTCCTAAGAAGTTCTTAGCACTTAAGGGCTTCTTAACGAATCTGGGAAACCCGGCCATTATCTAATGTCCTCTACATTGAAGCTTGTCCCCTATTTCATCCTGATATGTTTCTCCATTTCCATCAATAAGGTTACTAACTGATTACTTCTTTCTGTACAGGTCTTGCACTGTTACTACTATGTCTTCCCATCAATGTTTTTCCAAGCCAGCCCAACTCCAACATTGAGTTCTACAGTGACCTAGAGCACTCACACCTCTTGCTGAAAGAGAGAGGCTCTCACACAGCGTTTGACCCCAGACACAATGGTCACAAAGAGAATGGGCTGCTTGAGGAGGATTCTGAATTCATGATGGTCACTCCAACAAGCAAGCCAAGCCCAAAAAGCGAAATGCGTGACCTTGCCTCAAAGGAGGAAGGCCTATCTGCCAAGAAGAAGTCTTCAGACAGCCTGTCACGATTTCTGCGGGAAACTGTAGAGGAGGGTTCAGGCCAATCAGAAGGTAACCAATCAAATATTTCTATACTAGTAAGCTAAGGTGTTCATTACCTCAGCTACCTGAGTGGATTGTCAGTTTTTGATCTCATGATTCTGTTTGTGTTTATTTGACTGAAAATGCAAAAAAAATGCACACTCATGAAAGTGAAAAATCACACTGAAATCACTCTTTGATTTTTCAGACACAACACCGGCAACAACAGCAGCAGCAGCAGCAACAACAGCATCTCCAATAACCACTCCACGTTACATAGTTGCAATGTCCTTTGCGATGACCACAACCTACATTGCTGATTACAACGACCCTCAAACTCAAGCTTACCAGACGCTGGTTACTTCCATTGTTACCTGGGTAAGGCTAATTTACAATAATAACACATGCAATCATGCATACAAGAAGACAGATGTCTGTAATGCCGTAAGACTGGATTTGTTGCCACTGTAGTCTAATGATAATTCTGTGTTCCACAGACGACCCCAATCTACCAAGCGAAGTATGGGTCAAGGTTCTTCCGAGTTGTTGTCAAGTCGCTGAGGTAAGTTAGGCCCAATTCATTTTCTCCAACAACCAGTTATTTTGCATAGAGCAATGACCATGGCAATGGTCAAAGTCGAGCGTTAAACAAACACGTTCATAATGTCTTTCTTTTTTCTCTTTTTCTAAACAGGGCCGTGACCCGCTATCGCGCAGACAACACAGAGGCAGAGATAGATGTGGAGTTTGATCAGTCTGTGCCAGATATTGTCCCTGAGACAACGGAGGTGCTCCAGCAACTGCAAGAAGCGGCCAGCCCCGCCGACCTGTCTGTGGATACAAGCACCATCTCCGTTCTCCGTGAGTTTAACTCGTTTTTCAACAAAGCTAACTATCATGCATTAAACTGATCTTATCTGATCTATCTCACTTTGTGCTCTCTCTCTCTCTCAAACACACACAGACACCCAGACACACACACACACACACACACACACACACACACACACACATAAACACACATACAGAGTGAGACACTCACAGTCACACACACGCACACAGACACACGATCACTTACCACAAGTTAATTTGTGTGTATTTTTTTCCGCAGATGAGCCAAAGGTGATGGCCAATGTTCAGTTCACTACCACCAATGGGACTTCTTCTACCGTTACGCTGGCCGCTGTCAACTCAACTGCCTACCGTGACACGACATCCAGAATTAAATCCGAGGTAAGTGTGATAATAAAGTTATGACATAATAGGAGATTGCATTGATTTTACACTGTTCGTCTGGCAAAAGAAGAAGTTAGTTAAGTCTACATCTGAAGTATAGAGGGTACATAGTGTAGGCCAATCATATCATTACATTATCAATATAATAAGTACAAGTTGAAATCATTTTAACTTGTTGCATGACGATTCGGGTCGCCAGTGGTTATTTTGATTGTAATCACCAAATTTGTCTATACTATCATGACTTGGTCTATTGTAGTTATTATAGTTGTCGCTTGCAGTCTGAATGAAGCTTAACTGTTGTTTCCCCTTTTCAGCTGGAGCCCTTCTTTCTGGAAGATTACTCTACAAACTTTGTCTCTTTGAACCCCACAACATATGTGTAAGTATCTTTTAATCATGTTTTATTGATGTTGTATAGATATGCTATCCCCAAATATACATATAGGTATCACTTATGAACCCAATACCCATAAATCATTATAAACACAATCATTAGGGTGCTATAAAGCATTTACAACACCTCATAATTATTAGCCTAGGTTTATACGTAACTTTCGCACACAGGCATTGCTTAAGTCATATGCTATTGTATAGCTTGAAATACCACAATGCTTATTCTACACAATTGCAATCCAGAGAAAAGTCATCAACATTTTAGTGACAATCATTGCAATTATTATACATTGGGAATACTTTATAATCCTTAATGAATGTGTTCATAATCCTTTATGGAAACAGAGTTTTTTCACAGAGTAAAACATAAAACTAACACTATATCAATTATATTTTGACATACATGTTTGTATACTGTTTTGAATTCATTTTCAAATAAATCTCCCAATGGATTGTACTTGGCTGCTACTGGTGTCAACCCATCAAAAAGGAAACCCTATTAATTAACTACTGCTCTCGTTCTCAGTGATGGGACAGTTTTCGCGAACTCCTATGTGACCCAGTCAAACCTGTACTTCACATACGACGCCACATTACCAAGTGAAACCGCCATATACAACACCATGGTGCGAGCAGCAGCAAGTGGCAACCTGACTATTAACATTGTGTCTGTGAATGGCACAGGTGAGTTTAATTGAGCACAATCATTTATTTACTTACAGCCATCTGTAATTTCTTTGCAAGTGCTATATGGACATATTTAGTGCCAGCGGTTTAGATTTCTAATGTGACTGCACCTCTTTTTTGTGAAACAATGCTTGTTGTCAAAATGTTTGAGTTATCCACCAATATTGCCCTGCCTAAATCGTTCATTAGTGTTAATACATCATGGTCTTTTCTGTCCTAATATGAGGACGAATGACGTTTTGAGTTATTCTGGGGTGTTGTCCACCTAACATTGTTTCTATGTCGCCCTACAGCCACCAGCTCAGGAGACGTCACCAGCAGGATCAGTCTTGGAACCACCTTCAGTCTCACCCTCCTGGCCGTCATTGCCACGCAGTCCTGGTAGACGCCCAGTACCCCCCCCCCCCCCCCCCCCCCATCAACTCCACATGAAGGAAATGTGTCCACCTTTGACGGGCATTACATTTGCACAGCCCTGATTGACTGAAGTTCTGGAAACACAAAAGGGGTTGCAATGGACTTTGTGCAATGTTAGGAATTTATATTTATATTTAATGTGAGAGAATGTGTATGGTGTCTGTACCTGTCTCTGTGTTGATATTCTTTGACGTCATACATACAGTATATATATATTTTTTAGTTAATCTGTTGCACTTTAACCAGTTTGCGTATCTTGTATAGAGGTTTATTATGATCATGTCATCAACTGAAAATGCCTGGTGCACTTTCAGGTCTCTGACAGAAAGATGTGAAATAAAAATATTAATGTAAGAGCAAAATGATTCAGCTTTCCCTCCTGTGCAATTATTTTTTCACAAATACTGTACTCTATATGTGTTTTGTTTTAGGCCTAATTTGATAAACTCTTTGAGAGCTCAAAAAACAACAATCCACATTACAAAGATGCTAACACTGCCTTCTTCGAAACACAGCTGTTTATTTATGAACACATTGAATTAGCAAAGCTTACTACAATCACGTCATCAGTGGTAACCCATGTAACCAAAGCACACTCCAGATAATGCCTACCCTTCTCATCTCTGTGCATGTAGGAACTCATTAATTAGCCTCAAAAGTGACGAAAGAACATCAAAACTTACAGTACCCTCAAGAATTATTGGCACCTTTAGTAAAGTTGACAAAAAACAGGTATACAAAATAATCTTTTGGTGATTTATTGTTCTCCCACAATGGAAGGGAGGCTAATTTATTCTGACAAAAAGGAAAACCTCATAAAGAAATACATATTTTTTTATCGAAAACACATTGCTCACAATTGTTGGCACCCCTGAAAAATCTGATATACAAAAATTCAGTTAACCTATTAGCTGCTTTGAATTGCATAGGCATGGTGAAAGGTATGTGATGATGTGGGGTTATTTTAATTCTAATTAAAACCGAGTTCAATGCAGCACAAAAAAAATCACAGACATGATTCGCTTTGTTTCGCTCTGTGAAATCTCAACCAGTTCCTATGTGATATCCATGGTCATGCGTTTGTTTTTGCACCTCCAAAAAACATGGCGTACCTGGTCTGTGACGCAAGTTTGTGTGAAAGAATTATCAGCTGCTCCATTCTTTCCAGTTTCAGTCCTGGGCCGGGTTTCCCAGATTCGTTAAGAAGCTCTTACTGTAAGTGCTAAGAACTTATTAGGAGCGCTCTAAGAACGTTCTAAGAACACTCCTAAGAAGTTCTTAGCACTTAAGAGCTTCTTAACGAATCTGGGAAACCCGGCCCTTTTCTGTTGCTGGCCATGCCTCACTCAGGGATTGATTCAATGTTTTATGTCAACATAATGTTGAAATCGACATATGACAATACGAATACGAGTCGGTCGATGACACAGCGATTTTACAGTCTAGATGGAGGATTGCCCATTGAGCATCAGACTGCAAGTGATAAAAATGAAATTTGTTATGCAGGATTAATAAAGAATGTGTGACAAACGGCAATGGCCGGGTTTCCCAAAATCGTTAAGAAGCTCTTAAGTCCTAAGAACTTCTTAGGAGTGTTCTTAGAACATTCTTACAACGCTCCTAAGAAGTTCTTAGCACTTAAGAGCTTCTTAACAATTTTGGGAAACCCGGCCATTGTCGGTTCTGTTTGAATGTCGATCCTCAATACGTTAAGATGGCACGCTTAGATATGACAGAGATAACTTGCATAGGTAGTTAGCATCAATGAACACCCGGATGGTGTATGGTCTGATTGGTTGAAGGACTATCCAAAAGCGTACAGAGTCATTTGAACTATATCTACTGATCACGCCTCTTGTGCAGCAGAAATAAAGCGCTGCTGCAGCTTCCCAGACTAATGTTCAATCTTAAAAGATTGAGCTTAGTATGGTGATAGCCAGACTGCAAATAAGTCCCTTCAGGACGAAGCAAAACCCTGTTGTCCGTGTCGGGACTTATATTCCAATAATGACTGACAGACAATACATTATCCCTCCCTTATTTAGCTGGGTTCAAGACCATTTGTACCAATAAATTGTCATAGGCTGGCATCTCTTTTTCACTTTCATCAAAGGGTAATAACATCGAATGGAACAGATATTGTCAAGCAAAATAGCTTTCTTGATGTTCATGCAAACTGCATTGATGAGCAAAATATATCGCAAACTAAGACAACCAAAACAAAGATACACAAAATAGAGACAGCACAGAATTTCACAGGTCAGCCCATATGGCCTTAAATAACAAAAGCATCACACTCAGACTCACTGCCTGCACTTTTGACTCAAAGAAACGAAAACATCAATCCATGATAAACCATCCTTGAAAGTGCATTTCCTGCCTCACCGGTACAAACACACAAAGCAACAAGAGAAGCACTCTGAAAGCGCAGGCCGCAAACAAAACTGCCTCCTGGATTCAGATGGTACGGATCACTCCCAAAATTGAATTGTTTCTTTCTTGGGTCATGTCAGACCTTTTCTGGAAATTTCATCAAAATCCATCCATAACTTTTTGAGTTATCTTGCGAACAAACAAACAGACAAACAAACAGACAGACAGACAGACAGACAAACCCTGATGAGAACAGGGCGGAGGTTATAATTCAGTTGCCAGTGTGTGTGTGTGTGTGTGTGTGTGTTCATGTGTGTGCATGACGCATGACACAGGTCAGCTGCACATGAGTGTATTCTGCCACCCCCATAACCCCACCCCCCGCCACACACACACACACACACACACACACACACTCTCTCTCTCTCACACACGCACGCACACACTCACACACATGCACACACATGTGTGTGTGTGTGTGTGTGTGTGTGTGTGTGTGTGTGTGTGTGTGTGTGTGTTTTCAGGATGTTCCTGCATTGAGGGCAGCTTGAATAGTCTGCCTGGAAAATACGATCCCATACATTACAGCGAGGTCAGGGGGTGGGCGGGTTCTCTGGACCTCTGCACCAAACATGTGAACAGGACAGAGGGAAATGTGTGTGTGTGTGTGTGTGTGTGTGTGTGTGTGTGTGTTTGTGTGTGTGTGTGTTGAGGGGAGAGGGAAAAGAGGAAAAGACACAGAAAGAGGGATAGAAAAGGGGAAGATGTCGAGGGATGTTAAAGGAAATGCAGGAGTAAGGATGGATGAAAAGAGGGATAAAATGGAGAAATGAAAAAATAGAGGAGTGGCGGAGAGAGGGCTATTGAAAGGCTGTGAGAAAGAGGGAAAGAGAGGTCCGTTGCATATGAGAGTTGACAGAGAGAGGAATGGAGAGATTAAAGGAGAAGGAGAGAGGGTTGTTGAGAGGTGGAAATAATGAGAGAGAGAGAGAAAGAGAGAGAGAGAATGCATGGTAGAAAAACAGAGAGGGATGTGTAGAGAAATAGAGAAATATAGGAGGAAAGA
Source organism: Sardina pilchardus (assembly GCF_963854185.1). Taxonomy (NCBI): domain Eukaryota; kingdom Metazoa; phylum Chordata; class Actinopteri; order Clupeiformes; family Clupeidae; genus Sardina; species Sardina pilchardus. Next base: position 19,577,956 of record NC_085009.1, read on the forward strand.
GAAAGAGGGAGAGACAGCAAGAGAGTGCAAGAGAGAGAGAGAGAGAAAGGGTGTTGCCCCATCACTCTGCATGACTGCAGTGTTTGCTCACGGGAGAGATGGAGGGGGTGAGAGAGAGGGAGAGAAAAAGAGGGGTGCAGAGAGAGAGAGAGAGAGAGGGAGAGAAAGAGGGAGCCAGCAGTGCAGCAGTGAGTGTGAGTAGAGTTAGCTGAGTCAGGGGAAACCCTGTAAAAGCATTCAGAAAGAAAAAGAGCTCGGGATGAAAGACAGAGAGAGAGAGAGAGAGAGAGAGAGAGAGAGAGAGAGAGAGCGTGTGCATATGTATGTGTGTGGTGTGTATGAGAGAGAGAGAGAGCTAGCAAATGTGAGAGAGTGAGAGACACAGAAAGAAAGAGAGAGAGACAGAGAGAAGAAAAAGAAGGAAGGAAAGAGAGGTGAAAGAGAGAGAGAGCGAGCAAGAGAGAGAGAGAGAGAGAGAGAAGTCCTAGGGTGAGGAAAGGGTCTGAGCAAAGTCCGTGCCTGCCTGCTAGTCTCCGTCTGCTGCTCTTCTCCCAGTCCTGAAGCTCCAGTGCAGACGCTGGGTTCACGCCTCGACCCCCCGCCGCAGCCTGCCGCCCAGTCTGGGTCAGAGTTCAAAGGTCAGCCTTCTGCCACGTGCCAGCAAAATCTGCGCCACTGTCCGTCACGTGTGGGGTGGTGGAGGGGGTAGGAGGGTAGGGTGGGGTGGGTTGTGAGGGTGGGTTGTGGTGGTGGTGGTGTGTGTGTGTGTGTGTGTGTGTGTGTGTGTGTGTGTGTGTGTTTGGGTGGGGGGGGTGGGGGGGGTCAGGACAGCGGCAGAGGAAGGAACACACGAAACACCCGGGAGAGGGGCGAGGTAAGGTGAACTCTATTCTGTACGCTTCTGTGATTTCTCAGTGTGGAAGCATTAGTGAGTGGTGTCAGTGGTAAGTAAGTGAAGCTTACTCAAGAGGAGAAGGTCAGCTTTGTGGTTCTGGACTACAGTATGTAAGAGGACAGTCACAGTAGGTGGGGACAGGGTCTAGGAAAGATACTCAAACAGAGAGGGAGTATAGGAGGAGGAAGAGGAGAGGAGAGGAGAGGAGAAAGATCATATTCGTGGAGCAACAGAGAGGGAATGTCGATTTGCGGTGATAAATAAGGTGATAAACTTGCTGGGATGGAGGCTATTTTTTATGGCTTGCGTTTGTATGTGTGCTTCTCTCTCTCTCTCTATCTCTGTGTGTGTGTGTGGTGCATGTTTACTGCTACATCCTACCATGGTTTACACCTCAAAAAGAAAATTGCATATGATGTATCAGACTATTGCAATATATGTTGCAATTTGTGTGGCCTTGTGTAATAACCTTTCCCAAGTTTAAAAGAAAATAATCACCATTCACATTTTTACTTTTAGCAAAGATTGTTTGAATTTGCTAGAATTTATTAGGCTATGTGAGTGTGACTATTCTTTTTTACCAGTCATATATGTCTTTTTGTTTCTGGTATAGTCCATTTTAATGCACTAGTACACATTCTGTAGCGGTTCATTCATTCTTTCATTCATTCATTCATTCACGCATTCATTCATTCATTCATTCATTCATTCATTCATTTATTTCCTTCTTTGCTTTAAGAATATGGGTGTTTCAATACACTGGTATACCGTATGTGGCTGTTCAATTGCCATTTGTGAATCAATCATCAATCATGCTTTAATATATTTGTTTTATTCTGCTGTAATGGTAGTCTAGATCACAGATGAGCACAGTGTCTTTTCCTGCCTTGTCCCGCGTGGCTGTGTGTGGCGGTACCCATGGCAACGAGCTCTCGGGTGTGTACCTGGTGCGGGAGTACCTGAGGAAGAAGCGTAACCAACGCAACGCCCAGGAGTCCTTTACCTTGACGATGGTGATGTCAAATCCGCGTGCCGTTCTGCAGTGTCGTCGCTACACCGAGACAGACCTGAACCGTTGCTTCACTCGAGCCACTCTCAAGTAAGCCAGTCTCAATTAATTCTCAAGTAAGCCAGTCTCAATTAATTCTCAAGTAAGCCAGTCTCAACTCACTCTCAAGTAAGCCAGTCTCAATTAATTCTCAAGTAAGCCAGTCTCAATTAATTCTCAAGTAAGCCAGTCTCAACTCACTCTCAAGTAAGCCAGTCTCAACTTATTCTCAAGTAAACCAGTCTCAACTCACTCTCAAGTAAGCCAGTCTCAACTCACTCTCAAGTAAGCCAGTCTCAAAACTGTTTTGGGCAAAACTGTGCATGCGTAAGACTTCACGACACCAGCCTCGCTCCACGTGTGAGATCACGACACATGATTGGCGTGATGGATTCACGACATAGGCCTACCACATGATTGGCACGCTGTATTCACATGTAGACTTTTGGCAGCAGAAGAGGCGAAATATGTGTAGACGACTGCCATGTTTTGCGTTACAAACTAACCCCATACATTTCTATGGGAGAATGTTGTGTCTCCTCATTATAAAGTCTCTGCAATAAGAAAGCCCATCTCGATTCACTCTCATGTAAGTCTGTCTTGATTAATTCTCAAGCAAGCCAGTCTCAAGCCACTGTCAAGAGAGGTCATGACAGGCCCGAGTGTAGACTAGGGTTGTTAATTAGGAAGTATGGGTGAGCACGTCCTAGGCTATAGGCTATACAGTAGGCCCTATAGCAGCACTGTCAACAGCTAACTTCCTTTCACAGCACTTGTTTTAAAAGCTTACACATCTACACTTGGTTTGGTAAAGTCCTTCTTCAGACATTTAGGCATTGCAGATGCAAATAAGATGATTTAGAAACAATAAGACACTATATTTAAATCTGAGTTTGAGTGTTTATAGAAATATGTCTATGTATCTGGGCGTGGTAGCTATAGAAAAAGTGAGCTTTGTAGGCTATATGGAGATCGATGGTGCAGCACTCTTTCGAGTCTTAATGGTTCACATGCATCAATGCAATTTGAAAATGCAATGGTAGAAAACAGCAAGCTGGCAGTTGTCCAGCAGGGATTTTTTTTAATTTGTAGGCAAAAATAGCCTACGTCGTTTAGCTGTTTTTAGCCTGCTAACAAGTGTAGGCCAAAACAGTGCTCTCTCTAGTGTGGTTCAGTATTGGCATTTCAGTCAGTCTCTCATAATTTCTCATTTCCTGATTGTGATTTCACGATTCATGTCATATCCTGTGTATTAGCTACATTGTGTATAAACTGCAAGACTGTTTGCAAGTTAAAAAAAGCATATTAATACCATATCCAGTATTTCTTTCAAAGGCCAGTTATTTCATGGATCCAGGACACTATGCACCCTGATCAAGTCCCCTTGGCCTTTGGAATTAAAATAAACCCACATCAACACTATACCCTTCACCATACTAAGAGATTGGCATGATTTTATGTCAGTTATTAGCTGTTGGCTAATTTGCTGGTTTCATTCTCATTGAGCTCAATGCAATTCAAACCAGCTAATTAGCTAATTTACTGACATAAAAGCATGCCAATCTCTTAGTATGGTGAAGGGTATAGTGTTGATGTGGGGTTATTGTAATTCCCCACATCAGGGGTGTTCTCACTAAAAGGGCACTCCTAAGAATATCTTAGCACTTCAGAGCTTCTGAACGAAGGGGAAACGGGGCCATTTTGTGTTTCTTCCCATTTCGAATAATCACACCAACAGTTTCTGTCTCCTTCTCACTAAAATTTTTACCAATGGTCTTTTAGCCCATTCCGGCCTTGTGCAGGTCTTGACCATGATGGAGAGGTTTGAGTCTGATTGATTGATTCCGTGGACACTGGTGTCTTTTACACAGTCTAATCTGGAGCCAGATTTCTTTATGGTTGGTAGCGGATCAAATACTTGTTCCACTCAATGAAATGCAAAATAATGAAAATATTTTTAAATATAATTTTCTGGATTTTCTTTTTGAAATTTAACCATTAAAATTATAGACCACTTATTTCTTTGTCAGTGGGCAAATTTACAAAAACAGTGAGGGATCGGGTCATTATTTCCTGTGTAATTATTTCAACTGGTATTTAGGTGTGCTTTAGTCACATTTTTATGCTTTGAAACTCCTGCTTTGAAAAACATTTGATCAGATGGGGAATGATATTGGTTAAATTTTTCTCAAAGAGACCAAAGATCAGGGTTTGAGTAGCAGTCTAAGCTTCATTAGGGGGTCTCTATTATTTGTGTGTGTGGTGCTGAAATCTGAAAGAGTTGTCATCTAGGTTGTCATGTTACTGCAACCAGAGGATATAGATGCAGACAGCTAACAAACATTCTAACAGTGTCAAAGAACCAATCTCTCAAATGTGTAAAGGCTTTTTAGATCTGTTGCTTAAATGAAGAGAGAGAGAGAGAGAAGCCGTTAACTGACTGAACGCCGCCTCATCCGCGGCTAGGTTTAACCGGCCATTCCCCGGCTAGGTCAGTGAGGACAAGAGGCGCGATATTCCAAAGCCGCCTCGGTGTAGGCGTAAACATGTAAGAACTGGGTGTGAAGTTGAACAGTGACGTACAACAACATAGGCGTCGAAGTCTCGTGACACTACTGTCATTCTCAAAACAGCGGTGCAGCTCTCTGCCAAGTTCTCTGCTCCTCCGTTTGATATTTCTAGATCTTCTGACTAAGTTTACTCTACTTATCCAAACTGACGACATCACCACTGTCACTAGATATAAAGCAAACATTGATTTTCACTCGGTGCTATTCACTGACCGTAAAAAAGTGTCATTAGTAGCCTAGCCTATGCAGTATGCACCTGTTCTATACAGTCTGGTATGCACTGTTGTTTGTGGCTAGCTAGACTTGCTAGCTAGCGCGGCCCGGATATGCTTGTGTTACGTTCATGCAAGGGGGATATGTAGCCTACGGCTAAGATGGTTAAGCAGCCTGTTGTCATAAGATAGTTGACGGTTACGCATTATATAGGTGTACTAGACTAGTCAGCTGATGTGTCGTGGGATAAGGGGTTTATGTTACGGGATGCCGCCCATGTTGTGGGATATAGCCACGGGGATCTTAAACAGGCCACTTCCATGTAATGTCATTCCTCATATTCATCTGGTAATAAACATTTCCTAACAGAGTAATTCTTGCCTCGTCACAATATCAACTCTCCACTCATTCCGCTTGGACTATGCATTATACCTTTCACTGCCTCACGTCTGCCAGGTTCCAAACTGTCTTCCTAACAGCAGTTACAATCAGTATTTTTGTGATAACAACAAAACAGCTCTGCAAAGTTTAAACCAACGATGCTAATCGCGACTAGCGATTAGCCATTTAAAATGCAGAGCCTACCCTCATAAGGAGACCTCTCCAATTCAGAAAAATGCATTAAACTAAAATTGGACAACGTTGTTATGTTTCTTAAACCTTAGGGTGGGTATGATATAGGCCTAGCCTACATGCTTTAACGAAATACGTCAATGGTTATTTGAGCAAGCTAGCCAAGGTATCCTGGCTGTAGATAAAGCAGGATAGCCTAGGCTGTTTTTCCCAATATGTTACCAAATTAATAAATAAATGCTGAGATGTTTGGCGATTTAATTGCCATTGACATTTGAAAGAACAGTGTGTAGATAGACCACAAGGAGCAGTGTTAATATGTGAACAGTATGATGATGATCTGACAGCTGTGCTCAGCATACAGTCAGCTGTTAGCTGATTTTAAATCTTTCAGCAGTGTGTGCACAACGTTGTTAATGTTGACAGCTCCGCCCATGTCTCAGCAAAGCCGCCGCATATCCGCCTCGCGTCCTCACTGCAGTCGCCCCGGCGATATGTGTACCCCCAGGGGAGGACAATTGGCAGCGTAAATCACCCCGTCGATTAGCCGGCTATCAGTGAGTACAATCGGGGCTAGCCGCCTAAAAGCCCGTGAATCGCCGGCTATCTGTGCAGTCAGTTAACGGCTAGAGAGAGAGAGACAGAGAGAGAGAGAGAGAGAGAGAGGGAGAAAACCCAAAACGCAGGCTGCTTGCATTTGTCATATTATTTTTGTGTTTAAATGCATGTTGTTAGTGATGTATGAGCAACCTCCACAGATATGATTTCACTGCATTCATGACAGCTCAGACCGCTCTCTGTGGAAGCTTAAGCTGCATTCACATACGTCGCTACTCGCCCATCTCTGAGCGAGAACTGTCAATGTAAAGTGAATGTGTTCTAGCTGAATGTGGCCAGGACAGGCGATGCGAGGACTAGCGATGCGATGTGGGCGGGTACAAAGTTAAAATAATTTTAACTTCCAGCGATGCGAGTGAAGCGAGTGAAGCGAGTACCAAATCAGAATGTAGAATAGAGATGATTGACAGTTAACTGAAGCGAGGAGCGATGTGCGAGTAGCGACGTATGTGAATGCCCCTTTAGCGCCTACTGGATCCCACATAATTCGGACCCTGTCATTGGTCACTCAGTCAGTCAGTCAGCCAGTTGGTCTGTCAGCCCTCACTCTGACTCTCTCTCTCGCTCTCCCTCTCTCTCAGTTCTCCCATCTCCGATAAGACGCCATATGAGATTGCACGCTCTCAAGAGCTCAATGGCTTGTTGGGGCCCAAGGGAAGTCCCGAAGCCATGGATCTGGTGTGCGACCTGCATAACACGACAGCCAACATGGGCCTGTGCTTCATCAGCTTCTCTGACAGTGATTGGATCTGCCTTCACATCTACAGACACCTCCAGGCAAACCATCCACTCTGCTCATATTATCCACACTTACCTTGTCACCTACAAGCAAATCTATTCATTCGCACTGTTATGGACAATAGAATAATTCAGGACTCAGATAGCTGTAAAGTAGACCTAAATCTAAATGAAAAAAATACTTTGGAAACTCAGTTGTACTGCATCAGACACAGCAAACAACATATAGGACAATTCAATATGTATCTTATAATCATCATAAAGAAAACAAATAGTCAAACAAGAAAACAAGCATGGAGAGTCTCAGTTAGTGCTCTCTCTCTCTCTCTCTCTCTCTCTCTCTCTCATATATATTTTACAGAATAGTTCTATGACATGTCCTTTTTTCTGAAAACAAAAAAACAACAACTGATGTAACCCTTTTTCACATTGTTTGCAGAGAGAGCTGGCCACCATACCTGTACGATACATACACTTTGACACGCCAAAGAATGAAGCTTACTCTTTAGAGTCTGTGGGAAAACATGGCTTTGGTGAGAACACGTGTGCTATTATGTGACATTTAAATAGTTTCCAATGTTGTGTATGCATTATGTGTTTATGCATGCGTGTCTTGGTGATACAGCCTTTGTGACTGACACATGTATTGAGATCCTTAATCTGAATGCTTAAAGAGTCTGTCATGCGTTCAACATGAAAGCATGGATATGTTTATGCGAGAATGTTCTAGTTTGACGACAGTTGGCTTATCTATAGTGAGGCCTCCCAGGAATTTGCAAAGAGCTGTCAATAGCTTTAAAAAGCAATCAGCAAGTCTGACAGACCCATGACAGTTCTAGTTTTACTGTGGCTCAAAGGCCCAGAAGGTTGACATTTACAACAATATCTATTGAAAACAATCCACTCCTATGATTCAGCAGTTGCATAATGTGTCAAGGGTTTCCGTGTGAATTAGCCCGAGTTGGACACTACAGGGAGAACTAATAAGCTATTGAAATTGAAGCTATTGAAGCTATTGATCTGTTGAAAAGAAAAAAGTTATAGGGGCCTAATTTTAATGATGGACAAAGTGGCAAATCTTAAGTCTAACTGAAGCTAATTAGGCAAAAATAATTTGCCAATTTATCGCCTGGCTTACACCTTAAACACAACCGATGATGAGTCATCTTAATGATAACACGAAAGGCCATGCCCAAGGATTTTGCTTGTTGTTTGCACTTTGTCTGCCTTAGTGCCTTTTAAATTAGGGTCTAAACTCTTATATCCTCCAACTGAATTACCACCATTCACATTATCATTTGGCATATTAGCATTTTTCATATACTCTCAATTATTTAACTGAAAAAAAAACCTTGGTTTCCATAGCAATGGAGATTGGCCCACAGCCCCATGGTTCCGTCAGGTCCAACATTTTTGTTGCTATGCAAGAGGGAGTAGAGCAAATGCTGGAGTGGATCCACCTCTTTAACTCAGGTATACCCCCCCCCCCCCCCACACACACACACACATTTTGAACACCTAAACACCTTAAACCTCCACTAGTTTGACACGGTGACACCTAAAACCTCCACAGTAACAGTGGCTTTAAAGCCTCTTCATATGACAAGAACACAGTCACACTCTCGCTGTCTAGTAGCTCACCTTACCCCTTACCCTCTCTCCCCCTCCCCCTCTCCTCCTCCAATTCCAACTTATTTTTGTTTTACAGGGACTCAGTTTGAGGGAGGGTCCGTGGAAGTGTTCACACTGGTTAAGAACATTGACTACCCACGGGACCCGGAGACACGTGCCATCACTGCGGCTATTCATCCAGATCTTCAGGTGAGATTCATCGTAGGCCCTGGGCCACTGTGTCACTCGCCTTCAAACTAAACTCTTGAAAAAAAGGGTTGTTGTGGTGCTATATAGAACCATACAGGCTTTAAAATACCCTTAATTGTTTAGAGAACCATTTAGGGGTTCGCCATATACGTATAAAGCAGGGTTTTTGGGGTCTAAGAGTGTGTAGACCATTTGGTCCCGACCCGAGTTTGCTTAGACCAATGGTTCGGTGATTTTTGCTACGTGAACACAGTCTACCAAACCCGGGTGCGGACCAGGGTCAGCAAGAATACAGCGGTCTGGGGTACAGCTTGTTAGAACTCTAGTGCAGTTCGGTGCCATCTGTTTGAAGCCCAGGAGATAAACTGCTGTTTATGCAACATTGCCAAGCGAAATTGATAAAAAAAAAAAGTGTGTGTTTATGTCATAGACATTTGTGGCAGGTGACCCTATTTTGATGTCAAAATGTTGGTGACCCCAATCATTCATATGTGGCAAGAGAGCGCAACTCATCTCTGGTGTAACATTCAGACAAGAGTGGTACTATGATTTCCCCCAAATCGTCTTGAAGTTTTGTCACTTTGTTTTGAACACTGATCAAGCATAATCTCATGTTTATTTTAGATTGTAATGAAAGATCTGTTTGGATATATATCATGGGGTTTTAAACTTTTATTTTTTCTACTTAGTTTACTTGTATTTTTATATAATGTGGGATACTAGTCAATTGTAAGATATCTCAGCCGGCCCCATTTGGATTTCAGACAACCCAAAAAAAAAAAAATAACCTTAAATACACCCCTTATAAATCCTTAAAAACCTTCTATAATGAAGTAGTTTTTAAGTAGAAATGTGTGTAAATTAAGGTTAAAGAATTAAAGCTAAGTGATTTTAGTATGTTTTCAGGAGTAATTTAAGGTCAATTTGAATACATTACATTTCGTAGTGCATGGGGTCCCAACCCAAAGGTTAGGAAATAACGACATAAACGGACCTGGGTCCGCAAACAGAAATGTAATGTGAACGAAAACCAGCAGGGTCAGGGCTATAGGGGGGAGTAATCACACTGGGGTACGGTGAAGGCAACCTTAGCCTAAGCCTACATAGTGAATCATACTGTAGGTGTTATTTGGTTCTTTATTTTGTGTCTGTGTGTTTTTTTTTAATTTTTTTTTTTATTTCAACCATTAAAATGACCTAGAAATAGCAACAGAATGTGAAAAATGACCGAATTCCTTTGAGTAGGAGTAGACAGGTAGGATGTGGGCGTAATGGTAGGCAGTGGGTCACTTTGGAAAAAAAATACACATTTTTTTTTGTCAGAAAGTACCATGTAAAGTACCACAAAGTACCAAATTCAACGATCAGTGGATAAGTACATAATGTTCTCTAAGTGTCCGTTTCTAAGTCGCAGTGACTCATCCTTCCACACACCGCCTTGTTCATAAACAAAATAAAGAGACACTATAGCATGCAAACACCCAAAGTGTCACAGTGAATGACTATGTGGTTTAAAACAATGGGCTTGGGGCGGCAGCAACCTTGCACCCTTCACAAGTCAGTGACCAACCCAAACCCTAATTTCAACCATTAAAATTACCTAGAAATAGCAACAGAATGTGAAAAATGATCGAATTCCTTTGAGTAGGAGTGGAGAGGTAGGATGTGGGCGTAATGGTAGGCAGTGGGTCACTTTGAAAAAAAATACACATTTTTTTTTTGTCAGAAAGTACCATGTAAAGTACCAGAAAGTACCAAATTCAACGATCAGTGGTTAAGTCCATAATGTTCTGTAAGTGTCCGTTTCTAAGTCGCAGACAGTGACTCATCCTTCCACACACCGCTTTGTTCATAAACAAAATAACGAGACACTAGCATGTAAACACCCAAAGTGTCACAGTGCATGACTATGTGGTTTAAAACAATGGGCTTGGGGCGGCAGCAACCTTGCACCCTTCACAAGTCAGTGACCAACCCAAACCCTAATTTCAACCATTAAAATGACCTAGAAATAGCAATAGAATGTGAAAAATGACCGAATTCCTTTGAGTAGGAGTGGACAGGTAGGATGTGGGCGTAATGGTAGGCAGTGGGTCACTTTGAACAAAATATTTTTTTTTTGTCAGAAAGTACCATGGATTTCAAAATCAGAAAGATTGTACATGATGAAATTGATATTTCACGGCAACTCTACATTAGATCAGGAATAGTATGGGACAAATGTGATTGATAGAGGAAAAAACTTCAAGCCTGATTAGTGCTTATGTTTTGAGTCAACATGTCAGAATGTCATGTTGACTGAATTGATGTAATTCAACTATCAGTGGGTACATAATGTTCTGTAAGTGTCCGTTTCTAAGTCGCAGTGACTCATCCTTCCACACACCGCTTTGTTCATAAACAAAATAAAGAGACACTAGCATGCAAACACGCAAAATGTCACAGTGAATGACTATGTGGTTTAAAACAATGGGCTTAGGGCGGCAGCAACCTTGCACCCTTCACAAGTCAGTGACCAACCCAAACCCTATTGTGAATAATTTATCCCTCTCAAAAAATCCTGGAGTAAGGCGTGACCTCTCGCTTTTCACGCAAATTAAGCTTACCTACTGTTACACTGAATACACCATCCATCCATACACCAAAAGACCATCCATCAAGATTAACATGATCTTGTTATAGTGATAATGAAGATGGTCATATCTGGCTGTATTTGAATTATTCGTTCATTCTCAATACAGCTTTCTTTCTTTCCATTATTCAATATTCTTTTGCGTTACATCTGGTCATAATTTGAATTGACATCAATAATGTAAACTGTATCTCTCAGGACTTGAGGGAGTAGTTGACATTGACAATATGCCTTTCTGTCGTTCTTTCTTTCTGAATCTCTCAGGACCGTGACTTTTGCCTCCTTCACCCCAGTGATCCTTTATTCCTCTCTTTCTCTGGGGAGACACTGCGCTACAAAGGGAAAGAGCCACTTTATCCGTTTTTCGTGAACGAGTGTGCTTACTACGAGAAGGGCATCGCTCTCTCTCTGGCTCGACGAAGGAGAATCGTCATTCCATCCATCCAGTGCGACAGAGGCCGATAGTCAAGAAGGATGGAGACTTGACAACGGGAGACATGACAAAGACACCTTCCACACTGGGGATAAACGGGACAAAGTACAGACTCATTTTGATTTTGAAATCCACAGCGATGCCTGTGAGGAATGCGAAGAGAAATAATCACATAAATGCAATGTAACATCATCAGCTTTAATGAATATATTGCCTCACATTTTCAAATTTCCAAATGCAGATGCAGCACTGCTACAATAGAACATTTCAAAAACAGTTCTGGGATATCATAAAGACAAAGATGAAAACAAAAAGATGCGAGTGATTGATATTGACGCTTCCCTCTGGGGAACACACTACATTCAAAAGCTGAAGAAAACAACTTAACTTTGCCTGACTGTCTATTTCTAACATCATCTGTTTTTTTGTTTCTGTATAACATAGTTGGCAGTATACCAGAAATGTGGATAGTGTACAAATAAACAGGCATCATTAGATTGATATTTTACCTATTACAAAAAGATATTTTCAAAAATAAAATCAAATCACCATAATAAACAAACTACTTCTAAATATCAAATGTAAAAAAAAAAAAAAAGAAGATATTTCTAATAGCGACAGACATTACAAACAGTCACGACAAAAATAAATAAAATTATAAATAAATAAATATGATGGCAGATATTGAGAGAAAAAATGACTAGTATTCCACAACCGGTCACCTATTCTTCTGCCCTCATTTCTCTGCTTTCCTCCACTTCCTCAAACTCATTGTAACCCATCACAGGCAATAACACGCCAGCACCTAAAACTCATTGTTATTCACAGTCCACTCAAACAAAGTATCAGCCACAAACCTAACCACGAATAACATAACTGACTTAAGACAAAAAAACAAAAAACAATTTGCCTCTCTGTAGCCTCCATGGTCTTCATTGTTTGAAAAATAAAAACTGAAATGCGTGTTCCCCCTTTGGAACAACGAGGGCACGTGGACAGTTGCGTACAGAATATGTGTTATCTCTTCCCAATGACCCATTCTCTGAGGACAAACAAAACTGCCACTGGATTGTCAGCTCTGAAAAAGGTGGCCACGCACAAATAGACAACCTTTTCATATGCTGCTTCAATACACAGCATAACTTGACATGCCCACACCAAAGATGACACAGACTAGTTGATACGAGTAAAGCCTACCTTACATTGCCAGACTTTGCAAAGATTTGGAAAAGATTTTTGAAAAACTACAGTCTCAGACCCTCTCACATCTAAAGACAATTCATTGAGGTTTTAGTCACAGTCTAGTCACAGGCCAGTCTCAGATTAGGATTTTGCAAAGACTGTGGGTCACTATTTACAAGACTGCTGCTAGATTCCTTCAAATTATTTCCATCGTGCAATAGGCTACACGTCATCATTCACAGGAAATCACATGATAGCCTACTCATATCAAAGTAATTTTTTCGCGTTTCTGCAGCATTGTTTGATGTGTGACATCACTAACAGATATAGAGCTGTTCTGTCACGTAGAACAACCGACTAATAAATTATAAGAAATGAAATAACAAATAATCATAAAGGCTACAGCTGTCGCCTATTTTGCCCCTTCCTGTTTCATGTTCGCGCAAGGTTACTATTGGTTTTTAATGTTCACGTCACTATTTGCATGAGCCACGACTGAAAAGACTTCCGATAATATCAAACATGTTTGATATTGTCGTAACGGCAAAACTAGAAAAAGACTGCCTCCGACGGACTTAAAACCGCTAAGATTGGCACCTTACACTAAACGATTTAGATGACGGGAGCGCGCTGCGATTTCAGTACAACTCCCAAGATTTCCGCCCGATTTTGGAAATTTAGTCGCCGACTGTTAAAACAGACCAAAATCGTGCAATGTAAGCCAGCCTTAAGTGTAACTGACTTTAGGTTTGCTCAGCACCTGCAAAATGATTGATAGGTAGAGATGCTTGTCACTTTGGACTTCCAGTTCTGATAAAATTCTAAAATTCTTTAAAAAAAAACAAACAACAAAAATGGATGGTGGATATCTATTTCAGAGCTTGACTGTGTTGCCTCAATACTAAAAACAGACCATTCTTCTAGCTTGATATGGGGTCACATTTTCAGAGGCTAACTATTTTCACTTTATCTGGCTCTACAGTACATCTTTCATAGCAACAACCGCCAAGAAACATAAACTGAACTGGGTTGAATCCAGTTCTCTTTGATCAGAGCAATTCTCTTTGATAGTTTTCAAGATTGATTCTGCATCAACTTTTTCTTTCCTTCATATACTTAATTCAAAACGTACAACTGCCAGCTTCCACCGGCCTATAATACAGACTCTTAATGCCACACTTGGTAATGTGTTTCCTCAGTGTTTGGGGACAATATGTGCTTTGTGTGCATTTCAGAGCATGATGTTCCCACAGTTTCCTATTCAGTCTCTGAATATACTATCCTATCTATTGCACCTTGAGTTCATTGGCTCAAATGTTAACCTTCTATTCCCGATTCAGTGCAGTATTAGCCTGGTCCTACCATACTCTCGTACATTCATAATGTACCGAGAGTCTGGGTCTGCGGTATATTCACACATTTTCTCAAGACAAAAATGTGCAGGTCCAATCAGCAAACAGAGAGACTAGCTGAGAACAATGACGTTGAGGTTGTGCGCTAGTTTGAGCAAGTCAAGTCACGATCAAATGTTAGTGATTGGTTATGGCAGATCTGAGTGGCTTTGGGCAGATCCAATAGTTTTAAACATCAGAGTATCCACATTCAAGGAAGTTCACGCTTGGCAATGGAAAGTGGCCAGACTCTCTGAACATTATGAATGTACGAGAGTATGGTAGGACCAGGGTGGTGCGGTATAGCATTCCAGGCAAAACAGATACTCTGGATTTGTTTCCCTCCAGTTTCCCAAAAGACATCGCATTAAAAAGGTGATTATATTTACTCACTGTAAATACCCTTGGCTTTCAGGAACAGAAAGCTAATGTCACTAAATAAAAGTCAAAATAAAAACAATATACTAACAAAAATGTGTGATTATGCTCCTATTTTATCTCCAAAACGGTGAGGCTTACTGTGCAAGAACTGATTTTTGTAATGTTCAGATATCTGTTTTATTTCAATATCATTAGCAGAGAAGCAGGCCAACAATGACACACGCACACACACAGACACACACACACACACACACACACACAGTATGTCTGCCAGAACTCAGTACATCTGAGTACATGCCAATTCAATTCACACACCTGAAAAGTTCATAACACCCTAATGCAAGTCGAAATCATGACGTAAGTGTCAAATCATGAATCAGGACTACACTACACTGAGTGAAATCAGCTAGCTAAAGTGCTCAGGCGGACCAAAAACATCTACGCTAACATCAGCTGTCACTAGACAACCACCGCCTCAGGCTCAGAGCTGACCTGGACTCAACCAGTAACTAAGTACATGACCCTGAGAAACAGACAAGGTTCAACAACGCTAAGGCTACCAGAAAGAAGTTAGGCAGTCATCTACAAGTAAGGACGACTATGGCTGCGTAGGCTGTTTGGTGCCCTTTGGGGGAAAGCACACCAAACAAAGTAACTTGTCAAGAGCCCGAAGGATGCAATAAAGCTTGAGCATAACAGCAGAGAACTCTAGGATCAGAAAATAAACAAAAAAACAAACAAATAAGTAAGTAAATAAGGAAAAGCTAGTGTTTGCCTACCACTCACAGCAGCGCAAGCAACTGAACTGCCAACATCTTAAAAGCCACCTATGATCTATGAATGACTGTCCAACAACGCAAGGGGTTGACCTACATCCCCCGCACTCCTCCTAGAAAGGATTTGGGGGGAGTTGGGGGACTCCTAGAAAGGATAGAGGGGCGAGGATAAGGGGGGGGTGAGGCGTGGGGTGGAGTGTTTGTGTTTGTGTTTGTGTTTGTGTTTGTGTTTTCTTTATGCTACCCTGTACGCGGTCATGCGGTAGTAGTTCTGGCTGTGGCTGCGTGCCGCCCACACGAGCAGGGCGGCGGCCATCATGTGCAGCGGCGAGGAGATGAGCGCCAGGTAGAGCGACCAGCCCAGGGAGGCGTCCACGCGGTCCGGCAGCACTGACACGCGGTGCAGCAGGTCCATTCCGGCCAGGTAGCAGCAGACCGTGGCCAGGGTGCACAAGGCTGGGGGGGGGGTAAGAGGAGAGAACAGTCCAAGTCAGCTTTTATTGCCGTTTCTACACATCCCCATTACCAGACTTCACAATATATCGAGGGCTGAGAAGCAAAGGGGCGTAAGTGACATTTTGGTCAAAATTGAGATATATATCACCTGAAAGCTCTTCACGAGCTCTTTCTAACTGACAAAATTATAGAAGTAAAATATTTATGAAAAAAAATACAGTTATTGAACAAAAACCAAAGGTCTTTTTAACTGTGAACATATAGAAGCAGTTCGATTTGTTTTGGCTCTCCTGTAAAGTTGGTGAAATGTCACTTACGCCCCTTTGCTTCTCAGCCTCGATATTTATTTATTTACTTTTCTTTTGTGTGTGTGTGTGTGTGTGTATGTGTGTTGGGGGTTAGGTCAACATAGAGCACAATAAATCAAGTGGTAGAAGAAGAACTGAAACAAATCGTTCCAAATCCTTGCAAAACCCGATTTTCCAGTCATAGGCAAAAGTCCCACATCTGCTCTGGTAGCACTTTTCAGATTGGATTAGATCAGATTAGATTCAATGTTATTGTTATTGTGCAGAGCACAAGTACAGAAAATGCAGTTTGCATCTAACCAGAAGTGCAAAAAAGCAGAAAAGTTCTGAATGGTTCGACAGCGAACCGGTGACAACGCTGGCGTAACGCGAATGCAAACTGGGTGTTGAACTTGGTTCAACTTTCAAGCGCAACGCTTAAAGTCAGTTTTAGAATCTTCAGGTATTTTAAACCAATCAAATTTGTCTAAGAACGTAACAACAAAGACTGTCTAGATACTAAGATGTCTCTAGTAACAACGTTGACTGCAGCGTAACTTAGAAACAAGAATGTTTTGGATTATTACTATGGTCTGAACGTTGTGTTATGCTTGTCGCTGGCTAATGTGATCCCTGCCTTAGTGACTTGATTTTGCTGCAGGTGGCTAAAGTTAGCCAGCGGAGCTCACTGACACAGCAGGGTATCGTGCCCAATTTGGTTGATTGAACGCGTGTGCTGCATTCTGGACCAATCTGGACAGTCAAACATAACACATCAAGTTTGGTATTGTTAACTTTACAGCTATGCAAGTTGTCTAGTGCAGTGGTTCTCTGGAGAGTTGTGAGATAAAGTGAGGAACTCCACAGGCTTCTACACAGACTCATGAAGTAGGCTGGAGGGCTATTTTTAAACACATCAATGACGCAACTTCTTAATTAAAACGGTTTCAGGTCATAAAACAGTTGATATGAAGTAGTCAAATAGGCTACAGTTCTATTATGCAGGACAGCCAACATAATAGGTAGATGGATAGATAGATAGATAGATAGATAGATACATAGATACTTTATTGATCCCCAAGGGGAAATTCAAGTGAGCAATGTGAGCACAGACCTATTGCTGTGGTCTCAGCACATGAGCACTGTATAGATTTTAGGATTTTAGGAATGAACACCGATGTTGTATCTATCATAATGTGTGAGATACTTCATAATCAGTAAGTCGGTGTGCCTTGGGGGATTGGTTTAATTTTGAGCTTTGGTGTGCCTTAGCCCCAAAAGGTTAAGAACCTCTGGTCTCGTGTCAACTAAGCCTCACAGACGTTGATTATCGTAGAAGGCAATATACTCACCGGCCAACAGATGGAGCACCCCAATCCCAAGTGTGGGGGCAAGACTGTGGCATAAACATGCACAGAAGCCTATTATTCCTGCCAGCACCACCAGACCCAACGACACCAGTGGAAGCAGGAACTGACACCTCCATAAGTCTGTGGTACATACATTCACACACAAACACACACACACACAAAGAGTAATTGTCAGATTTGTTTTGCTCTACAGGATTACAATGTGGTAGACATTAATTTTATGTATGCAGCACAATGAACGGAGTGAGAGGGAGGGAATGTGTGTGTGTGTGTGTGTGTGTGTGTGTGTGTGTGTGTGTGTGTGTGTGTGTGTTTGTGTGTGTGTATGAGAGAAAGAGAGAGGCATGCAAAAAAAGAGAGAGAAGGGGGGAAAGAGAGAGCGAGAGAGATAATGTGCGTGTTTGAGTGTCTGTGTGCGCCTCTGGAAGACTAAGCAAATTCTGAACAAAAACACATTTTTCCCCCAAATTGTCTTGCGTCATGCTGTGATAATGCAAATCCAAATCTCTCCACTGTCCGACTGAGTCCTGCTTCTGTGAGGTCAGAGAAATCTGACTGAGCAATGTGAGTGTGTCTGCGCCTCTGCCATAAGGTGTCTGTCTATTAAGAATACCGCTGTCTGTCTATCAAGAATACCGCCAACTGAGAGAGAGGGAAAGATAGATAGATAGATAGATAGATTGATAGAGATAGATAGATAGATAGGGAGATAGATAGATAGAGAGAGAGAGAGGGGGAGAGGAGAGAGAGAGAGAGAGAGAGAGAGAGAGAGGGAGGGAGAGAGAGAGAGAGAGAGAGAGAGAGAGAGGGAGGGAGAGAGAGAGAGAGAGAGACTGACAGGCAGGGAGAGAGACAGTCCAACAGAGAGTGAGCCAGATGGACCACCATACAAGTTTAATGGTGATACTAGATCTAGAAATCTAGAACAGTTCATGACTTTGGGGCAGATTGTGCATGAAGACAGGAAATGCATAAGTAACGAACCTGGAATGCCGTAGGTAGGCCTATAGGGAATAATCAAAATGCAGTAACCTACTGTGTGCAATGCCTATGTGCAATACAGTCTTTTCTGTAAATGCCGAACTCTCTGACCCTATAGTCATAGCCAACATGATAATCAGCCTGTAGTACTATAGGCAAGCATGGCATACGGGTGTAATAACCTGATTTCTGTAAGTTCATTCCATGACTAACAGTATACTTACAGGTCCGTATCATGTCCTCTCCACTGTTGTGATTCCCTGGCTCCTTGTACTTGGGTGTGAACTGTTGTGCCGGAGTGAAGCTGACACACTCCATCACCATTTTAGGATCTGACAGGGAGGGAACGTAAAAAAGGTCAAGACAAAACACACACGCCTGTCACGCCTGTCACACCTGCACTCACTGCCATGCACCATTAACCATGAAAACCAAAAAAATGTGATGCACCATTTGTTAAGTCAAACAACAGGAGATGCAAAGCTAGCTGCTGAGAAAATGAAAAACAGTGGATTAAACACTACGGGTGCCTCCAAGTTGCACACAACATCCAGTTTTAATAGCATGATCATGTTTACCTGGTTCTTTGTACCAGTGGGTTTCTGTAGGCACTTGCAAGCAGCGCCACCACAAACCAACTGTCCCGTTGAGGCGGAAGAGGGAGTCGCTGTACGTCTTTTCATCGAACTCGCCATCCATGAATTCTTCCTGAAGAGCGCGAAGCTCTGAGGCATTGGCCTCGCCGTAAACAGGCGGGCTGATATACTGGTACCAGTGCTGTGTTCCCACCGCCACGGATAGGTAAACCGTTGCAATGATGCTCAGGACGCAGGCGATCACAAGAGCTGTGGCGTAGCGATTGTCGACCATGATTGTTTTAACACCCCGGTGGATATGCTAGGCTTTAGACGGAGATAACTCAGCGAAAGCTGGCTAGCAATGAAAGTTTCTCACCAGATAAATCGCAGCCGGCTACGCAGATGCCTGAGTGTGATTTACCAACCGGAGAGATATGTTATCCGACCCGTCATGCCCATGACCTCAATTAAGTCGAATGTGTGTAGGGTATTCCCCTTTGGTGTGGAATGCCCTATTTTCCATGATATCCCTCGCTGTCTTGTTGAACATCCCGAGGATCCCATCTGTCGTCCTCCATCTGTCAGCGAACAATTCCGCCGACGGATGATCAGCAGCGTCCACCGAGGGTGTCAATACTGCTGCAATCACGACCGTAGTAGCAAAAACAATCTTACAGTGGCCAATATAGTGAACAACCAAATGTTTCGTATTCAATCGTAGACTATATCCAGATCTTTGGTCAGTATATGATAGATAGCGCAGAACGCCTTGGTTTGTATAGATTCTTTACTTGGAATGTCAATAAATCCCAATCCATGCGTATTCCTGTTCCGGAAAATGCGCAGCTAAGAGTTCTGGGTATTGAAGTCCTGGGATTTGTTGTTGTTAAGTTGTAGTGCAAGCTGTTTATATTTTAAGATAGGGTACTACAGGACTGCAAAATAGTCGTCCAATATCAGATTTTGCTTTTGTGCACCACATAGCCTATTCTACAATTAAGATGAGGGAAAATAAAATCAGGGAGATATAGAGTATATAGTTGCCCTAAAATCATTATATTGCTTTGTCCAGTAATACAATTAATATTTCTGACCACATAGTCCAACTATCCAAGACAACATTCTTCCAGCTTCTGGCCATCAACCTCAAAGTGCTAAATGAAATCACCAATCTACCAACTCTGCTTCACCTTTATTCTGCTTCACACATTAGCCTACTGTAGTCTATATTGCATGGCCTACTTATATCACAAGTCAGTGATACTGGAAATGCACAATATTGTTATTTGCGCTCCATCTAGCATACTCCGTATAAATAGTTTGTACACTCTAACAAATAAAGGTGCTTTACTATAGTTCTTTAAATCTCTGTTCCATGGAGAGTCAAAACTCTGTGTTGCATAGACATATACATCTATGCTGTGTTGAACCATTACATCAGCAGAAATGGTTCTTCAGAGCCTCAGATCATGGGCTAGGCATGGCATTGGCATTTTAGTTTGCCATTCATTAAATGGTTCTCTAAAGAACTGTTGTCTCAATGGTTCTTTAAAGCACTGAAAAAGGCTCTTCTATGGCACCGCTCTGAAGAACCGGTACTTGCCCCATTATTTTTCACAGTGTATTATCATCTCTGTTTCATATTTGTATTGTCTAGGCCAGTACCTACTGCAATGCTGAAGTGACACAAATGTTCTGGACCAAATTCCTTCGATGTGTCAAAGTAGTTGGCAAATTAAATCAGATTATAATCTGTTGAATTCTGCTGAGATAATCCTCAGGTTAGCCTGATATGCAACAAATTGAATTATCACACTCAAGATGTTCATTTGTTTGACCCCTGCCTAAATGTATGTGTATGGGTGCGTTGGTGAACCATGCCACTCACTCCAGCATTGTTTTATTTATCGTCAATTATTTGTTCATTTGTCTGCTTATGTCTCGATGTCTGTCTGTGGAGTGCTTTGAGTTTGCACTTTGTGCATACAAAAATGTGCTTTATCAATAAATATGATTTGACTTGTAACTTGACTTGACATTCATGTGAAACCTCTATGTCAAAGTAAATGTATTTAAATTGGGATAGATGACACTGAGTCAGTTTGCTATGATTAGGCTATAGGCCTACAATTCTTTTGAATTTGGACATAACTTGTATGTATAGGCCAGGCATAGACGTGTATTTTGAGTTTAAAGCCTGGGTTATGTTCAAATATGTAACTACAAAAAACAGACTCCAGAAGGACTAGTTCAGAAGATGGCCTCCGTGCCAACTAGGGGTGCGCAATTTGGCTAAAATATCTAATAATTGCAATTTTTCTGACAGATATTACGATGGTGATTTGCAATAGGATTTTTGAATGTCGTGTGATTGAGATGCAAAGTTGATGTGCTGTGATTGAGATAAATAGCTCATGTTGCTACTTAGACCACGAATCCACTGAGTGAGTAAACAAGGTTAGGCTTTAACATGAGACGGAACGTCCCTAAAGCATTTGGAAAATTCATAGACAACTTCTCATTCGTGTTACTCGAACAATGGTATCGAGTCAAGTTGCCTACATAACTCATCTCAAACATAATGAAGTGAATAAAAAATGCGACTCTGGTGGGACTCGAACCCACAACCTTTGAATCACTCCGATTTAACCTAGAAGTCCAATGCGCTATCCATTGCGCCACAGAGCCACCTGTTGAATGTGTTTGGAGTTACACAATTTGAACGTACCCATGCGTACACGCAAATCGAAAACCACCTCAGTCTGTAGATTTTTCATCATGTGTGTAAGCGAATACATTTTACCTGCAGGAGAACAGTTATGAAATCATAACTTTATATTTTGATTAGGCTACATATGCATGAGTTCTCTAAAAGAGCTAAAAACAAACCAACGCAACTGGTTACCATCGTCATGTCATGCTCGTTCATTAATGAGGGTAAGTTACGAAACCGATATTTTAAAAACAACAACAACAACGACTAAACAGTTCAATATGCATTCAGTTTTATACGTTATTAGGCATGCATTTGACATGATTCGTGTGCAGCGACTGGCTAGTGAGTAACGTTAACGTTAGGTAGCCTACGCTTAACTTAGCATCACATTTCGAATGGTAGCTCTACATCAACCTTTTACTGAAACGAGCTGGAAACAAATGCATGGCTTTAATACTACTAGCAGAAGGACATGTTACCACCGTCGACTCGAGTCATTCTCGCTAATCCTCATCACCGTTCTTTTTTCCAGCACATCTACAGGATCTCGTGCCCTGAGCTAACACCTCCTCCTCTAACCATAAATGCACCAATCCACGGAGAGAACGCGTCTAAAAAGATGACTAAAACAACAGATCCACCAATCCTCACTTCTTCCTGTCAAAGACGGAAGTATGTTTTTTTCTTTTTTATTAAAGAGGTTTGTCATTCCACAACGATCCGAGCAGGTTCACAACGATGGATGAAATGAACGGCGTCTATTTCCACGCCTACGCATCTTCCCAACATTCCCGAAAATCGATTGTTTTATAAATACTTTTACAGAGACCGGCATGCTATTTAGCTTCAACAATCCGTCGCAAATACCGAGGTAACCAAACGGTTGCAATAACATTTTTTTGCATTTTTAGCCACATTCTCTCATTCAGAGATTATTTCATTGACCGCATTTCTAACCGGATAATTCATGAAACATTCTGTTCCCAGTTGAAATACCGGGGTCCCTCGCTATCTACCTTCCACTTGGACACATTGAGGAAAGGATTAAGTTACTACTGGGGAGGGATTATTCATTGACTACCTTGCTTCATCGGTTGCAATCGGGTGTCCCTTGCACATAAGCAACATTGTTCGAGTTTGAGGTACAGTAGAATAATTGATTGCTACATGTAACACTAGCTAGCATGTCTTAGTGGGCCAGTGTGTCGTCTAGTTCACAAAATAGGCTATGTCATTAAAGCGTGCACAAACGACCCCTTTCTGTCTGTGAGCAAACTGTTTGGCATGTTAAATTGACCTCGACGTTTTACCCCCTTTTCTCATTGGTTCTGTGGTAACCTGCGTTGTGGTTGACAGTATTTCATCGCCCGTTATCCGAATACCTGTCTTTTGTTTCTGTAGCTTACAAATCCTCCCAAGGTATGCGTATGCCTTCAAATAGGCACCAGCAACACCACTCCCACCTAGCCTATTCCCAACGCACTTGTCACATTGTGCATGTGCACGCAGCTTAGCTACAATGTAGCAAAAACTGGAATGCAAGAAATGTTTATCTCCATACTGTTAATGGCATACAAAGGATGTCTACTATGTTGTAGGCTATAGCTTGATCCACTTTCCCCCCTCAGCTCACCGATTTTATTGTAGTGCGCGAGGTGCGTTTCTTTCTTTCATTTTTCTTTCTTCCTTTCTTTTTTTTTTAACTACCACTGCCGATAGGCTTCAGTGAAACTGGTCATGTGAGACCCACAGTCTCTTATGTTACGCCACGGGACTTAGAAACAGATGTTTGACAGTTTGAATTGCACTAGACAGCGAACAAAAGGACCTGTCCTTTGGGTTTGTAGGCTACCTCAAATTTGGATCTCCTGTCCCACAATATTAGTGTTATAGTGCTAACTAAAACAAGGCACATCATTAGCATACATGGAGACAGCATGACACACAATTTAGATATGTTGGCCATTAGCATGTAAATGTTGGCTGTCAACACTAACCACACAACCACATTCACTCTTATTTCCGGACATGAGGACTAATGTTCAATGGCCTGGGATTATGAGGGAAGAGAAGGAAATGAGGTCTAGGGGTGCCTAAAGTAACACAATGTGAACATACCCAGTAGACCTACCCAACCAAATTAATAATAATAATAATAATAATAATAATAAAAAATAGGGCATTTAAGTTATGTGGCAGAGAAAAGTGCTTTAATGCTATGGCAGTAGGGACATAACACCTCCTGAGGATTGATGTTGTTTTTGCTGTGTTATAGGCTTAATGTAATGTCAAGGCTTTTGTTGTCTACTTATTTGTAAATATAAGTGCTAAATGTATATAAAAAAACATAAAAGTGATCCATATGTGTCTGTCCTCTCTCGACCCAGTCATGTCCTTCCGGAGGGGTGTGGTGAGGCAGAGTAAGTTCCGCCATGTCTTCGCCCAGGCGTGGAAGGCGGAGCATTGCATGGACGACGTGAGGGTGACCCGGGTCACCTGGGAGGCGCCGCTGTGCGCGGCCAACCCCAAGTTCATCGCCCTGATCGTGGAGGCGGGAGGCGGCGGGGCTTTCCTCGTGCTGCCCCTCAACAAGGTGCCGACGTCGTTTTCTGTCCATCACTGTCAGTCGTTCTGCACTGCAGTGTCACTATGTGGTTAGACTGTATCTACACCTAACTCTTGATTCCTGACTCTTCCTGGTATTGTTCTTTCTCCCTTAGTGAAATGTTTCCTCTATGTTATATGACTGTCCTGTAGTTTACAGTACATGAGGAGAGTAAATGATCACATATCAGAATCACAATATCATTCAGTAGCATACAAGATCATGACTTTATCACAAGCAAGCACCAAGTGTTTCTAATCATCAAGGTGCAAATGGAAATGATAAGCGTGATGTTGACTTTCCGATTTATCAGCTCCTGAAGTTTGCATCTTGCAGGCTCTCCCATCGACTGCTGAGTGAGATTATGTTTCAGCAGGCCATTCCCTATTTACCAAGTTTCTACTGAAGAGTGAATCATGCCGATAGTTTTCTATTATAGGGAAGAAAAATTAGGTTATCTGACCATGAACTGATGAAAAGTGGGATAGCTGACAGCATCTAGAGACATTAAATGTTATGAACAGGTGGAGATTTGCTTTAACCTGATGTCAGCATAGAAGCCAGGACAATTTTGTGGCTGTGTTGTTTTACATACTTACTGAATGCGGGGGGGGGGGGGTTATGGTTTCTAATGGTGTCATATGCCTCTCCAAGGCTTAATAAAGGCATGCAGCAATTAGAATGCACACCAACGTCTTGAATTTCCCCTTGGGGATCAATAAAGTATCTCTATCTATCTATCTATCTATCTATCTATCTATCTATCTATCTATCTATCTATCTATCTATCTATCTATCTATCTATCTATCTATCTATCTATCTCTCTCTCTCTCTCTCTCTCTCTCTCTCTCTCTCTCTCTCTCTATCTACTGTATCTATCTATCAATCAACTGAAAGAACAAATCGGTGACCTTTGCCCTTAGAGCGGACGTGTGGACCAGAACACGCCTACCGTCTGTGGCCACGCAGCCCCGGTGCTGGATGTGCAGTGGTGTCCGCACGACGACAACGTGATCGCCAGCGCCTCCGAAGACTGCACAGTGAAGGTATGCACACAAGTCTTGCAGCGCATTTTGCGCTGTGGTTTTACACTTCAAACCCCCTTCACACCAGCAGCAGCAGATGTGCACATTGCATTAGCGGGTTCTCAGCAGAGATGAGCAAACAGTCACGCTCGTGTGTTTAGCGTTCAGCAAAATGTGTCAAAATGTGTCCTCGGAAACTCTTGGCCTGGTCAATTCAGATGAATGATGGTGAACCCTGCCTGACCTGATGGCGAATTTGGATTTCTCCCGGCAGCTCAGGCTGGAAACCTGCACAACTATCTCCCCTGCTTCCTGTCCAAAACCTTTGCGTCCAATCACAAACTAGCTTATCCAAAAGACGCACTGGATGTTTTGCATAGACATCTGTCCTTTGCATGCATTCTGGTGGTTAGGACGATATCCTCCCATTAGAAAGTGCTGATCCTGGCAGATTAGTTTTTTGTATCAATTCTTTCATAGTTAAAATAGGCAACATACACTGATGTATTCCAAAAAGACATCTCATATGAAAGCTTTAACTTATTGAGTAGCCTCAACATGGAATAATAAACTTTAATTTAATTTCAATTTAATTTAAATTACAGAGTGCAAAAACATTACACATGTCTCATGGCGCTTTACACTACCTCCTGTCTGCTGTGAAGTTAGAGCGCTGTCATGTCCTCTGAGTCCGAGTCAAAGTACAAGTCAAGTCCAGTCAAAGGCTGAGGTGCGATGTGTGCAATGGCGTGTGAGAGAGTGTGGCAGTAAACCTTGTGTGCTAGCCTGTGATGCCGTGTCCGTCGGTGTGATTGCAGGTGTGGCAGATCCCGGACGGAGGACTGAAGTCTCCAATGACTGAGGCTATTGTGACACTGGAAGGCCACAGCAAGAGAGTGGGCATTCTAGCCTGGCACCCCACTGCTCTCAACATCCTGTTGACCGCTGGTAATCCTCTCAACTCTCTGTGTGTGTGTGTGTGTGTTTTGTAGTTGGGATGTGTGTGTGTGTGTGTGTGTGTGTGTGTGTGTGTGTGTGACCAGACTAAATTTGGATTATCAGGTGTGCTCCTCTCCCCACTTAGGATAATTACCCAAGCCAGAGAGGTTGAGTGGATGTACGGATGGAGCCAGATGATTTGTTTATGTTGATAAGCAATATGACTGTTGCATTAAGAGTTCACAGAGTAGTCACTGAATGCCAATCCATTCAAAAATCTGCAATAAGGGATTTAGGGTGTAAAGGTTGAATATTTCTAGCTTTGTGTTGTGTCTAGTGGTTGTAAAGCACAATGACTATGCAAGTTTATCCGGAGGCAAAAACATGTGAAAAAGTTTATGAAAACTCAAATGTCAAAAGTACACTCTTAAAACAAATGTGTTAGAAACAACACAAACTGTGATGTGTTAATAAAACAACACACGTTGTGTTATGTTCAACACATCTGCTGTATGAGTGTACAGTATAACAAAAGCAATGTGTTAATAACTACACAAGTTGTGTTGTCCCTATCTGGACGTGTTATTTTCAACAGACTTTCTTTTTAAGAGTGTAGTAATTTTAAGTTTCGGAGCAATGATCCAATTGAAAACTGTCCTGAGACAGTCAGTCCTTGAGACCTTATAGTGCCAGGCTAGCAATGCCTTTGAGAGTCCAGGGGTCATTTGTATTTGTCCTCTGTGGATCTATTTGCATGACTACTCCACCTATGCAAACCTGGCTAGCTTAAGTAGGCATACACAGTATTTCTTCTGTCAGTATTTTACATCTAATTTGAAAACACACCTGTAGTTTGTTGAGCTGAACTATAATTTCAGTTGCTATATGTTTATATTGGTGACCACCTCATTGCTCAGAGCTTCATAGCTTGTAGAGTAAGAGTAGTAGCCAACAACTGTAATGTTAGATATATACACTGGGGAGGTTTTCGATTCCTAGTGCTATTGGTAGGGAATTTCCCCACAGCGGCCAATCAAGAACCAAGCCTGTTTACTCAAAAACAAACAAACATCACCAACAGAGAAGGTTTCGAGAGCATTTCACTGGGGTTATAAAGCAGTCACTCTGCTTCATCAGTGTCCCATTGAATTAAAGGAATATGCCACCCAAAAATGAAATTAAGCCAGTCTCGGTCACCCCCAGAGTTAGAACAGTGAACAAAATACCCGGTTAAAATCTGTCCGGGCATTGTCCTGCTTTGGGAGCAGCGTTTTTAGCTTTAGCTTAGCACAGTTGCTGTAAATGAAGGGTGTCAGTTAGCACATCCTCCAAAAAAGTGACCGAGACATCTAATTTTTTTTCTAAATATATCTTGGGAGACGTGTGTTCAGAACAAGTACAAATCATCATGCAAAATCGAACGAGGTTATTACCTGGGCAGATATTTACTTGGAACTATATTCAGCCTCATCACAGGTGAAGCACCGCTAGTCTCACGTAGCACTTGAAAACTCCTAACTTCGACTGGAACTTCACGGAATGGGATTCAAGTGCTGCTGCATGAGAACCTTGTGCCTATCTAGCAGTGCTTTGCCTGTGATGAGGCCGAATATAGTTCCAAGTAAATATCTGCCCAGATAATAGCCTCGTTTGATTTTGCATTATGATGTGTACTCGTTTTTAACACATGACTTCCAAGATATATTTAGAAAAAAATGTAGATGTCTCGGTCACTTTTTTTGAAGGACGTGCTAACTGACACCCTTCATTTAAAGCAACTGTGCTAAGCTAAAGCTAAAAACGCTGCTCCCAAAGCAGGACAATGCACGGACGGATTTTAACCGGGTTTTTTTCACTGTTCTAACTCTGGGGGTGACCGAGACTGGCTAAATTTCATTTTTGGGTGGCGTATTCCTTTAAGCAACACCTCCAGCAGGCCCAACACTGGTTCATGGGTTTCATACCTATGCACAGAGCCATTTTTTGTCCCACTGTATCTCTCCACTGTCAGTCCCTTTTCATTAAATCGACGTGTTTAATCTTCTCTTGTGGCCAGGCTGTGACAACATGCTGTGCATCTGGGACGTGGGCACGGGAGAGCTGGTGTACCAGCTGAGCGATGCCCATCCGGACCTCATCTACAGCGTGTGCTGGAACAGGGAGGGCAACATCATCTGCACCACCTGCAAGGATAAGGCTCTGCGCGTCATCGACCCTCGCCGTGGTACCGTCCTCAAGGTACCTCAAGCCATTCCCCTATTCTGCAACATACGCTACTGGTTCAAAAGTTTGGGATCGCTGAAATCTTATCTTATTTCCATGTTTTCCAGTAAAACATAGGCCTACATGAAATGAGTTTGAATGACAGATATGGCTAATAGGTCATGTCACAGGGCAATTAGAAAATAGACCAAAGTATTGGCATTTAAACGAAATGAGTGGAATTCAAACTTTCTTAAGCTATCATTAACCAATCCTCTTTTTCATGTTCTCTCATTTGTTAATGGCATGACCTTAGATCATCGCATGTTACCATATTATCAGTGAATCTCTTGCTAGCTTCCGCCAGACCTCTGCACCATAGACATCCCCCACCCACACTGATGTCAGTGTTGTTTGACATTATTGGTGTTGTTGTTGTTGTGCAGCATAAATTGCCAAAGGACTTGTTTCTTCCAATAATGAAGAGATTATTTCAGAGGTATATTTTTTTTTTAAAAAAGGCATTTTGGATAGATTTTGACACAGTCTATCCAAAAATGTGTATAGTCAGTATACCCATGGAATTAAAACAGGGAGGCAAAGCTGTAGAGAAATGGCCACTCTGCTTGTGTCCAGGTGAAGGAGAAGGCCCACGAGGGCACCCGCCCCATGAGGGCGGTGTTCCTGTCGGACGGGAAGATCCTCACCACGGGGTTCAGCCGCATGAGCGAGAGGCAGCTGGCATTGTGGGATACGGTAAGACGAGGACACTGGCAGCAGTAGCGTCTGTCTGTGTGTGTGTGTGTGTGTGTGTGTTTGTGCATTTTCTGTATCAAACCAAGTGTGCATATAATTATAATAATAATAATAATAATAAGAAGAGTATATATACACATATATAAATAAATAAATACAATGTATTTGTTTACGTAGCACTTTTCAATCAGTGCACAGAGTGTATGTGAGAATTGCTGGTGTGTATAGACAGGTGTATGTGAGAGAGGGATTGTGCATATTGTCAGGTGTGTGTGTGTGTGTGTGTGTGTGTGTGTGTGTGTGTGAGAGAGAGAGAGAGAGAATCACGTGTGTGTGTGTGTGTGTGTGTGTGTGTATATTTATGCATTGTAGATGGTGTCTGTTTGTTTATGTATACAATGTTTATGTATTGTAAATGCATGTGTATGTACTACTCACGTGTGTGTCTCTCTGTCTTGTACAGAAGGATCTCACAGAGCCTATGGCTATCCAAGAGATGGACACCAGTAATGGAGTGCTCCTGCCATTCTATGACCCAGACACCAGCATGGTCTACCTGTGTGGAAAGGTACCTTTGTCTGTTTGTGTTTGTTTGTTTGTCTGTCTGTTTGTCTAGATAGATTTCTTATTATAATCTCGTGTTCATATTACATGAAGAGAAAATAAGGAAGCTGAAACATTTTCAGTTGAGGAAGTTGTGTTATCGAACTCTAATCGATATCACATGAGAATTTCCCTCGGGAGGAGTAGTGTCTATCTTTCTATCTATGAAACCAAGTGTTCTTACACTGAATAAAAGTAACGTTGATGCATAAACTGTCAGTTTTCTTCCTAAGATGGAGTCATACAACCTGATGAATGACATTGGTGTTCCACTAAATAACAGCACACGTTGAATGCCTCTTATCCAGTTAAATAACTGCATGTTCATATGAGCATTCACAAGATTTAGAATGTCTGTTCCTCTGCTGTTCGACAACACTTCCCCACTCCCCTACACGCGTCGCTTACAACATGGTGCTAGTAGTGGTTAAGGAGCTGGGCTAGCATGCAGTAGCCTGAAAGTTGTCGGTTCAATTCCCGGCCTCCACCGTTGTGTCCTTGGGCAAGGCACTTACAGTAACCCCAAATTGCTCCGGGGACCACGTAATGACAATGTGATCCCTTGTAATATAGTTCACATGTATGTAAGTCATTTTGGATGAAAAAAGTGTCGGCTAAAATGTCAAATGTAAAATATATGCCCTGATGAAGGTCTAAGGACCGAAAGCTTGGTAGTAAATACACATTCTTTTTTGCATGGATCCAAGTGTGTGGAGATTTGTTTCCTAAAATGTAAAATGTAAAAATGTGTTCTAGGGCGACTGCACCATCCGCTACTTCGAGGTGACCGACGAGTCGCCGTATCTCCACTTCATCAGCCTGTACAGCAGCAAGGAGCCCCAGCGGGGAGCAGGCTTCCTCTGCAAGAGAGGGGTGGACGTCAACAAGTGTGAGATAGCCAGGTAAAGCCTATATGTAACTACACAACTGCATACAGTCATTTCCTGTGTATTAGCCGCATTGTGTATAAGCTGCAGGACAGTGTTTTATGCAAGTTAAAAGAAACAAAACCATATTAACACCATATTAACTGCCCCCCTGCATTAACCTCATAGCTGAAGAAATTGAGCAAAATCAGTGTATAAGCCGCGGCTAATAGTCGGGAAATTACGGTTTACAACTGCATAGAGTAATTTCCTGTGTATTAGCCGCATTGTGTACAGTATAAGCCACAGGAGTAAAATAAATAAAACCATATCAATACCGTATTAGCAGACACCGTGTATTAGCCTAAGAGCGAATAAATTTTGCGAAATCAATGTATAAGCCGCGGCCAATAGTCAGGAAATTACAGTATGTAACTACACAAGTGCATGCAGTAATTTCCTGTGCATTAGCCACATACAATATATAAGCCACAGGAGAGTGTTTTATGCAAGTTAAAAGGTTAATTACGGTAGTATGTGTTTATACAAGTGATGGAACTATGCTTACCTTTAACCTTGTATATTTAACCTTATGGTTAAATATACAAGGTTCTACAAGGCAGTCATTCCTTTTTGTTTATTTAAACAAGCTTTCACAAACAAGTCACTCTTTTCACGGTCTGTAACTACTTTTGTCTGATTGGTATCTTTCCATTGCAAACCAGTAAGACCAGATTCCTATGTCTTAGTTGGTACTGGTGCATTTAAGACACAGTGAACAATTTGTTTTTCTTTTTAGATTTGCACTCATCCTTTTCTTCAGTGCTTCTGAAGCTCTCAAGTGCTTGGATTGTTCCCCATATATACAGTCAGGCCTGTACAGAAGCTGTACAAAAAGTGTATTGTTTGTTTGTTTGTCTGTAGGATTATAAAGGGCAAATGTGTTTACTATAAAGTTGATCTTTCTGTTCTTTACAGGTTCTACAAGCTTCACGAGAGGAAGGTTGAACCCATCTCCATGACTGTGCCGCGCAAAGTAAGCCACTGGTTCTGGTTCTAGAACAGGGTCTGGAATGTTCTCTGTTGGGTCACTTTACCCAATTAATTATGAAAGTCCTCTGGCAGAAAAGTGGTCAGAACAAGTTGACTATGAATGACTGTCTGGTTAATGTTTACACATGCAAGGCAAATCATGCATGGCGTTTCAAGTGTGCGTTGCGTCCTCTGACTTAATTAGTAATGCATGCAGTTTTTAGAGCTATATATTTATCCAACAAAGACTGTTACATTTCTGGGAAGCGAGCTAAGGTCAAGTACATTCTTTCTTCCTCCCGCTCTCTCCCTCCTTTCTCTCTCTCTCCATACATGCTCTCTCTCTTTCTTCCTTCATTTTTGGACTTTATCTTCTTCTCATCATGTCTCCTATGTCCTACTTTGTGTTTACTCTCTTTCCCTTCTTTCTATTCTCTCCCTTTGCTTTCTCTCCTCTCCATGAATACCCTCCCTCCCTCCCTCTCTCTCTCTCTCTCTCTCTCTTTTTCTCTCTGTCCGTCCATTCTCCTGCTCTCTGTGCTCTTCCTCTCCCTCCCTCAGTCTGACCTCTTCCAGGGGGACCTCTACCCCGACACGGCGGGTCCAGAGCCCTCTCTGCTCGCCGAGGATTGGATCGCCGGGCAGGACGCCCCTCCCCTCCTCATCTCGCTGAGTGGCGGCTACGTGGCGCCGGCCTCCAAGCACAAAGACACGCTGAGGGGCCGCCCCAAACTGCCCCTCCAGAGCGCCAACTCCGGACCCGCCGCCACGGCAACAACCCCTGTCGCCAAGGAGACGGAGGCCGAAACTCCCGCCCCGGCAAAGGTTGTCCAGGAGACGGAGGCAGCGACCGACAAGGCTAGGAAGGAAGTGAGTGAGGGTGATGTGGACAGGGTTGATGGGGTGGGATCTTTTTTAAAACTTTTATAATTTTATCATTATTATTTTAGTGTCTTCCTCTTTACTATTTTTGTCTTTGTGATTTGTCATTTAACTTGGCTTCCTGCCCTCTAATGCGCTGCCTTGCATTTATAATTCATTCTTTCTTTTCTGATTCATTCATTCATTCTTTCTTTCTTCTTTCTATTTCCATTGATTCTTTCATTATTTGTTTCATCACTGTTTTCCCCTCTCATGTTTACGCTCACACCTCAACTTTCTCACATTCGCACAATCCCACAATCTTGCTCCTTTCTCTCTCTCTCTCTCTCACACTTTCTATTTTTCATTCTTTCTTTCTCTCTCACTCACTCTATCCCCCCCCAGGAGGATCAGCTGAATGAGATCCTGGCGGAGGTGAGGGCTCTGAAGGCGGTTGTCCTGGCCCAGGGTCAACGCATCGACCTCCTGGAGAGGCATTTGGCGCGCATCGACGATGGAGATGTCTGATGTCTGCCTCAAGTAGCACAGCGGTGTACCTACTTCCTTCTAACACCCTGCTAACCCCCACCCCCAACCCAACTCATAGCCTTACAACATCCTCTTGTAGCTTGATGATATCCTGAAGAATCATGGGACATGTAGTTTAACCGAGGACTAGTGAGGTACAAGAGTTCGTATCGACAGTAAAGCTGTCTGTGAATAGGATTGAATACTAAGCATAACATTGTACTGACAGGAGACTAGATAATACATTCATTACACTTATGCTGCATTAATTTAAATTATGAAGAATCACTAGTAACGTGCTTATAGTGTTAGAAGCAGATTTCGGGCACCAGGGCTAGTAGCTATTGCTTGAACTGTTGTTTCCAGTGAAGGAAAAAAGAAAAAACTGACTGAAAAGAATAAGAAACTTAGCGACCTCATTCTCCACATTGTGCTCAAGGGCTCATGCGTCAGGTAGTTTTTCTTTTTGCTGCTAACTCTAAACTCCATATCACTGTACTCTTTGACAGTGTGCATATAAAGTACTGTGTATGCACAGCCTCTGGTGGGTTGGCCTAAAGAACCTTTGTCCCACTGTAGCTTTTCTATGGTATCTATATTGGCATTACAAATCCTCCCAATTTATATTTTAGGGATTTTTTTTGTTTGTTTTTATTTTCCTTTTTGTTTTTTGAAAAACCTGAGCCTTTGAAGCTATTCCACTAACTAACATATTTGCTGCACTGTTTACAACAGCTGAATTATGGTTGATAATGCTGCATATTAGCGTTCAAAACTAAATAAGACTGTTGTGTGTGATTACTTTATCTCTAGGCTAGTTTTTGTATATGATCATTGTTATTTTTTACTACCAGATATCTTGAACTGTGTAAGTCTTAAATAACGCAACTAGCTCATTTAACCAATCAGTGAATGATGCTGATTGACTCTTGTGTGTGAGTGTATGTGTGTGTGTTTGTGTGTGTGTGTGTCTTTGATTTTGCACTTAATTATTAAGTCCTGTTGAGAGTGATTAATAAGCAATATATGCTGGTTAGAAAAGGCGTTTTTTTTTTAGAAACCTCAAGATAGGTTGATTCAGCTTTCCTGTTCTTGTAGGACAGCAAATACGACACTAGCCTATCCCTAGGAAGGTTACAGTCATTTTCTGTACATCATTACAAATGTTGAATTGATTACATTTCCCCTACCATTGTCCAGAACCCTCTTAGGTGGCATCATGGTTGTTACAATCAAGGAAGGATCTAAACTCCTCATCCTCATTTCTGATTGGTCCAACTGTTTTATGTGTAATAATGCATATATGCTTTCATCAGTCGTAATTTTGTGTGTTTTGAGACTAGTGCTGTTGTCAAGATGAAATCTCTTGGGCTTTCCAAAATAAACACCGAAAACACTACTTCCACTGCTGTGTGGCCTCTAGTCTGTTTGTGGCACACCTTGGATTATGCATATCAATGTCAGCACAAGACTCCTCGCTGCGTGCCGCCATTGTTATTTGAATCAAACACTCGCTTCGGCGCTCCTGATTGGTTGATCATTTTTTGATCACTGGAACGAGTTTGGATTGCCCTCGCGTCCAGACCCTTGTGTGGAGCTCAGCGAAACGCCTCTGGTGGAGCATGGCGGAACTACAAGGGTCTGGCGAGAGTCAGGCTAACCATCTTTGCCCAAATACTGAGATCTGGTATCTTGAGATTTTTCTATTGGAAAGTTAATGTGGGGATTTTCAATTATCGCACCTGTGAAACTCTTGCGAGGACGAAAAAATTGGAAATGCAGACGTTTTGCACTACAAAGTTTTGTCCTCTGCCTTCGAGTGGTTACTGTGATTTTCGATAGGTGAAGATGGCACACTTTGATCTTTGCTACCCCAGAGCTAACTTACAATGCAACTTGCCATATAGGCAGTTAGCTTCAATTAACACCCGGATCTCCTTATGTGGGCAAAGATGGCAGCTTTGGATCCTTTTTGTGGGCGAACTTCAGAGGTCTATTGGGTTCATGTAGTTTTAGATCCAAAGGGTCACAACAAAGCCCTTTCAGGCAAGTCTCTTCACTCGGCGGCCATATTGCAACGCGTTTTGGGCATTTATCGGGCATCTATTTTGGGCAGAAATTCCCGTCTGCAAGGCTTCACACCAACCTTGCTCCAGCGGCGAAATCATAACACACGATTGACACTATGTATTCACAACGCACCACATGACTGGTACGATGTATTCACCTGTCGACCTTTGGCCGCGGAAGGGGTGGGATATAATTAGACAACTACCATATTGGCGTTACAGACTAACCCATGCATTTCTACCCATGCATTTCTATGGTTGTGTCTCCTGAATGAATGAATGAGGCCAGTGAAAACCAATTTGTCCACCTCTACTTTGAATCATTTATTTATACGCACTCCATTCTGAAGAGGAAGTGAAATCTGAGTCAGCTAAATCATAAGCAACTGACGTAAAACTCTGTAATGTAACAAAGTAGAAATAAAAACGTTATTATCAGAGCTAAAACTTTTGAAAAGGAAAACAGACATCATTTTGTGTTCATAAATCAGATAGTATCATACGCAGTCTCTAAATATTACAATGACCAAACCATAAACCAATCAGCGGACCACTTCTCGTCAACCAAAAATATCGACTCAGGCAGAGCACCTACTGTATCTTCAGTTCTGTTGTGAAACTGCCTGAGAGTTGCCTGTAGGCTGACGCATACTTGCCTTGCTCGCTGCTACTACTGATAGCAGCAGTCACTGAAGCAGCAACAGGATGTGGCCACTGAGCCATGTAGCATGCAGGCCCATCTCAGTCTAACCTCAGTCAACCAGTTCCTTCCGGTCCCTTCTGCAAAACATGCGCACCCCTCTCCACACGGGCGAGTGTGTTAACAAGAGCTCAGCTCTTCAATTGGTGTGTCTGTCTTAAAGTGGTACAAATGATGTCATCTCAAAAATAGGTGCATATGATGAAATGTGAAAACGGTGAAAAAAAAAGTTTTTTTTGTCTTTCTTTTAATTCCGTCCTCAACAAGCTGCTATACCCATGGTGGTGATTTTGTATATAAACCTATGTAGACATACATACATATATGTATGTTGAATGTATATACATACATTATGTACATTCAAACACACACCTGCATATACTGTACAGTACTGTAGTAATCTCGGTTAATGGAAATCAACTTGCTTCATATCTCTCATCTTGGCTCCTTTGAATATTCAACTTCCTCTTTTTTTCGCTCTCTTTCTTTTTTTGTGAGATGTTTCCTTTCGTGCTTCTAGAGAGTATTTAAGTTTCTTCCACCCAAAGAGGAAAGACTTTTTCTCACTGGGCGTGTAGCTAGAGGCTTGGCCACTCTCTTCTCTTCTTTCTCTCTTTCTTTCTCTCTTTCAGTCCTCTACATGTTGTTACCTACCTTCTGCTGCCCACCCTGCATTTTGGAGGATTTCAGAAGATAATTTAGCAGAGGTCATCGTGACCGTTTCTGAAAAGTGCAAAGGTAAGTTTATACCGTTTTAAACCTCATGAATTACTTGAAGTGATACCTTCTATTTGGTCTGTTTGCATCATTGCAATCTAATTTCTTTTATCTCCATAAGGTGTGTTTCACAAGTCGTTCATCTCATTGTCAACTGTTTTCGATCATTTCAGTCCCTCATATTTCTGTATGTTCTATATTTAGCTGTGTCTTTTATCGCCTCATTTCAAAATGATCACTAAAGTTTCTAAGTGGACACTTCAAAGCATATATTTCCGCTGTGCATCACTACTCTGATTTTAAAATTGTCCATAATTAATCATCTGTGTATGAACTATAAACATAGGCTTTCTTTTTTTTTTTTTTTTTTTTTTAAAGATATATTGTTCACCTTCCATGTGAGCATTACCGCCAAACCACAAACTCTGCCAAATTAACCTTCCACTCTAAATAATTACGCTATAGCAGTATTGTGTGTGACTGTACATACAAAGGGTGTGTGTGTGTCTGTGTGTGTCTGTGTGTGTGTGTGTGTGTGTGTGTGGGTGTGTGTGGGTGTGTGTGTGTGTGTTGCTTATTATGTAAGAAGTAGTGTAGGGTCACTGTGTTGAACTGTAACAAATACTGAGCTAATACACATACTTTATGATTATAGTTAGTTTGTGTGTGTGTGTGTGTGTGTGTGTGTGTGTGTGTGTGTGTGTGTGTGTGTGTGTGTGTGGTGTGTTGGGACTCGGTCACCTCTTGATATCATTCACTCAGGAAGGCCCTTCCCATTTTGTCCTCCTATGACTCTCTTTTCAATTTTCAATCGCCTATAGTCTTATTTCTTTCTCTCTCCTCTGTTTTAATTCAATATTTTATTAGTATAAATCCATAATTGCTGTTATTTGACAAAAGGTTACACTAGGTCATGCTTATTAAATAATCATCTATCCATCATGACATTTGTTAACCATCCAACTAACATTAATCAGCGGTTCGCTGCATCTCCTTCATTGCATTTCAGCATACCATTGTCAGTGTAGGTTATCATCTTAAAACATTCTTGGCCACGGCCCCTCATACAGAGCCCCTCGATGGAAGTAAAATAAATACATAAATATATTAAATAAGAACGGAGAACTGTAGCCCAAACTTCTTCGCATGTTACAGTAAATTCAGTGCACATTATACATTGTCAGCTCAATTTATAAAACAGCCAATTTTTAAATTGTGGCCTCATTCTGATAAATTGATATAACAATGTACAAATGATTTGAAATTGTGTGCATGATACTCATTTTGAGGGATCATTAAACTAAATAGCATGCACATAGCATCGAGAGCTTCATTTACTAAAACCTGCACACAATTGTAGCCAATATTTTAGTCAATTTAGTCAGCGTATGTGTAAAACATTTGCTCTTATACTCATACTCTCATACTGTCTTCTTCATTTTAGAAAACTGTGGTGCCTTACTGTATCTGCCTATACTTAACCATTTTACTTCCTCACTTCCTCACTCTGCTTGAGGCTCCACTACTGTAAGCTTTCCGTTAGTTTTGTTGTTGTAGTTTTGTAGACACCATGTTACACAGAAATGAACAGAGCCTAGTCTCAGATAGTTTATTCTGGATAGGTTTGCGGGTATCAAAGTTAATGTGAGCTGTGTGTTTTCTTAAACAGTTTTGCCGTCCACTCTATAAATAGAACATATTCAGCGACTTCCAACTAAGTTCGACAGGTCTCGTTTTCAGAAGAACATGAAACTGAAGTGTGTATCATATGGAGCTGTCAATTTGTTTCATCAGTTGCAGGTCATTTTGACTTAACCTGTATAAAACATGTTGAGTGTCCTTGGAGGTAGGCATGTGTGTGTTTGTGTACAGTATGTATTCTCATTTTAACATGTTCTTATTGAATATTGAAAGTTTATTTCTATATGACAAAAAGTTATTTGCAAAATTAAGTGCCTGCCTGTTCAGAGATTCACATCACATCTTTTAAAAATGCAAAATGTTTTTTTTTTTTTTTTTTTTTTTCAGTTAAGACCTCACAGTCCCCCCACCGACATCCTCTAAGGTCACTCACGGGACATCAAGGTAAATTCATGTGGTTGGTGAAATTCACTTGAAATTTACTTTAATTGTTGAATAGAAATACCATGCATGCTCCCAGAATTCTTCCTCATGATTTAACACATTATGAAATTATTTATTATTATTATTTAAAAGTGCCCCCAGAGAGTAGCACAGTCTACTGTTGGCTACAGCAACTTGAGCTAGGTAGTAGTCAAAAAAAGCAGTTAAAAAAAAGTAAAAAAAGTAAAGAAACAGAGATCTATGTGAAAAATGACCAGTTCTCCTACGAAATACTTACTACACCATTTGATGGAGAATACTTTGAGTTGCTACAGTTACTATGAAAACATTTTTATATCACACAAACATATTGACCTATGTCAATGACACACACTGTACATTATAGCCTTTTGCTGTGTTAATACTGCCCCAAAGAGCTATAAAGATGACTGATTATTCCCTATTTTTTTATTGTCATTGTCATTTCACCTTGTTTACTAACACCAGGTTTAATTTATTTCCTCCACACCACCAACCCCTTCCCCCTCTCTCACACAATTTAGACATGATGGCCTCTGAGCCCGGAACAACAATCGGCATCCTGGTGGCCATGCTTATCATCCTGTCCGGTCTACTGGTGTTCCTGTATCGACGTCTGAACCGTGACACCAACAACCAGTACACTGTCCGCAACATCGTGCTGGGTGAAGGAGGCCTCCGTGACCGCGTGAGGTCAGGGGTTATTACCGTGGAGAGAACGCTGGGCGTCCAACTGTGGCCCAGACCAAGGAGTGACGAGGACGAGGACGAAGACGAGGATGAGGACGAGGACAGACAGCGACCTACGAACGGGGACGTGGAAACTGGACAGAACCAGACAGACAAGCGCAGTGAGGACGTCACAGCGGAGGATCAGGACGAACACGGAGATGAAGAAGACGACGATGACGACGACGATGACTACTCGAGCATGGACGGAGCGGACCTTCGGGAACGTGCCAAACTGATGAAGGATGACGAGAAGGAGGATGACCAACAGGAGGGGGAGAGGAGAAAAGGAGGGGAAGAAAAGGAAGAGGAGGGGGAGAAGGAGGTTTGTGGTTTGCTTGTCAACCTCCAGGAGTTGTCAGGCAGTGCTATTTGGTCAGAGGAGAAGAAGAAGGACGAGGAGGAGGACATTGATCTGACCGCTTTGTGAGAGGACAAGAAGGGAGGAATGGGGGGGGGGGGGGGGGCGATTGCAGGCCAGGAATATGATGCATAATGTACACATTATAGATATTATCAGTAGCTTTGGACATCAGTGGAATTTCATGGGTGGATTTGAAAATGTACATTTGTGTGTACACTATAAGTTTGCTGTGAAACAAAATTAAAATTTTAGCACATCTTATACTCTTCTGAAGTTGATCAGGAGGATTCTGAATGTTTGGCGTAACTGACAGGCATGCATACTACTATTCAAAAGTTTGGGGTCACATGTTCAAGAAACATAAAAAAAACAGGATTGTTAGATGAATGCCAGGTTTTACGGAGAGGCCTACAATCATTTCAATTTAAAATCATGACTCTTGCCACTGAAATTTCCTATTGATGAAGTCATACTATTCAATCTCATTAACAGCATTTATTTTGTAGAAAACATGGACCAGTGACTCGAAACGTTTTGTATGGTAGGCCTGCAATAGTGTAAATTGATAGTCCATAAGCTAAACCTGACTGAGTTGTACATAGATGTGAATAATATGAACTTAATGGGAAAGCCAGAGACACAAACAAACTGAAAACTAGCTGTCTGTTGCTCTCAGTTAGGCAATTTTGTCTTCGTCCTTCTCAAAGGTCATAAAACCAATGTTGTAGGCTACAGGTTTTGGCTGTTTTAATATGAATACATGTAATCTTACAGGAGTGCTTTTATTTGTTTACTTTTGGTACCTGTTATTATAGTGTTTTTTATCATACATTTTAATTCAGGTACGTTTCTAAGTGTCTCTGTGTGCCTTACCTTTGTTAATAAACATCTCAAGAGGTCTTTTGCTTGCTGATGGTCATCAAATTTGGACATGCAATCCCTGGACATTTCACTTCAACCAGATCTTGAAGATGAAACTTAAAATATAATACAGAGAGGACAAGATTAATCATTCATTTCATTTCAGATAATTGTGGATAGTTTTGCTCAAGGAATATATTGTTGGAAATATAATTATTTTCAGAATTACATTTATTTTAAGCCTAGGGTGACCAGACGTCCCCGGTTTCAGGGGACAGTCCCCGTTTTTTGTTGCCTGTCCCTGGGAAAATACAGAAAAACTACCTACTGTATGTCCCCATTTTTTTATATATATATAAAACTTGTAGCCTATGTATTTCAATCAGATTGATAGTCAAACTGAAAATGTAGCCATTTTTTCCATTTTTTTTTGGTTTATATCCCCGGTTTTGGTCTTGGACATCTGGTCACCTTATTTAAGCCACATAGTGTGCTGTGCAGGGTAAAAAAAACACCCTGGTGCATGGGTTAAATCCTGCCGGGGCATCTTTGATTAGCCCACCATCATAATTCTCTAGAACGTAACATGTTCTAAGGATCAGAATTGTTTTAAACTAAATTTCGTCTCTGTGGTTGAATCAAAAATAAGTTTGAACTCATTTTTTTAAAAATAGGATAGGCCTTACCAGCATCAGCTAGCTAGGCTATCTCACATAGGGTTCTGAAAGTTGGCCTGCTGGTAAATCACTGATCTAGGCCTAGGCTACTTAAATTTGTGCACATTGCCCTTTTCTGCTTCGCACTTCTGGAGACACAAACTGCATTTCATTGTCTTACTTGCAGCCTACTTGTAGGCCTAGGCTACTTGTAACCTGTTCTGTAGGCTACAATGGCAATAAACTGAATCTAATTTAATCAATCAACTGGTTGTCCAAAAAGGCGCAGCTTTAATCAACTGATTATGCTGTAGTTCCTGTTCCACAATTGATTTTGTGTACTTAGCCTACATTGTTTAGGTTTTCTTTTGACTTCCCTATTAATGCGGTAGCCTACTGCTGACAGATCAAGAACTGATGGAAAATCCTCAAAAAGGCCTATTATTTCACTTCGATACAATTCAATCATGGACAGTGCCGTTGAGACGTCATGACGCAGGGCTACTGCTACATAAATGCAACTGTTCCCGCTGGTCAACGATCAGCTCCATGTATATTATAATCTTATTCATAATAGCCCTTTAACCACAGTATGCCTCTTAATCGAAATATGGTGTGCATGTAAACATCGGCATTTGACTTCCGATTCTGAATAAAATTCCAGAAAACTTTCACTGTGGATACTGAATAATAAATAGGCATCATGCTACTCGCAATTTCAATGGAGGGGATGTAGCTCAGTGGTAGAGCGCATGCTTCGCATGTATGAGGTCCCGGGTTCAATCCCCGGCATCTCCACGGTTCTTTTGAAACTATGCTAGAGCGCTTCTGTTGTGATTTTTAATGAACTGTTGATTTGATTGGAATAAGAAAAGACGATGGCATATCCATAACGAAAATAATAATCACAACCAGTAACTAAGCATACCTAAGTGTTGTATGTAACCATAATGAACATGGGCGGAGCTGACAGTCACAGAAGTCAGATGCTTAACAGTGATTGGGTCGTTTCCATGTACTCAAGGCGTGGTGTGCCCACACACGAGCAATCACTGTGGTTTGCTGCTGAAAATATTAGAAATATGGCTCGAATTATGCCTGTGGGATGTAATGCATTACCCACGAAACCTGAAGATAGAACTGAATAATTCCTTTCTACCTTCGTCGCTGCGAAGGTCTGCCAAAGAGGTGTATTCCTCAAGAGTCTCGACTGCAGCAGCGCGAGACAGACAGCAAATGTTTATTTGAAGATGGATTCTTGTCGGCATCCATAAGTATTTTCCGGTAGAAGGCGGCCTTGGCATCGGGAATCCGCCACTGGTAAATATGCTTTTAAAATGGCATATGATACATAGCATAGCTTCTGTATTCTGTTATAGCAATCTAAGCGTGTGACTGCAAAGTGAACGGCCTTTTTAGAGACGTTTCGTGGATTGCAATCCCTTTCGCGGCATCATCATTCAGTCACATCGGTGCAGAATGGATCATTATCGGGTGCTATCTGCAGATGCTGTCCGTGGTTTTAGGCCACTTGGCACGTTTGATTAGCTGGCTAGCTACTAACGTTAGTTGAACTAGTGGTGCAGATTGCATTCGCGTGAACGTGTCTCCATTTTGCGTTTGGCAGACGCAATAAGAATTTGTGACCACATTTTCGTTTTGTCCAACTAACTTGAATGGTTTGAGATGCCTGGGCTACATTGTGCATTGCCATAATTTAGCTGTCACGCATAATCATATGAAAAAAAAAATGTAGCTCAGCTCATCGCTATCGCACGACTAGACGAGGTGATGATGTTGACAACGTTATTGTTACGATGCATCCTTGATCAGCATACAAGTTTAGGTCGTCTTCCGTTGCTATGATAGCCTTCCCCACTCTTCTTGTCAGACATGGAACCCACTGTAGGTTGCACTTGTCTTGCAAGCGCCGCTGTTGCTGCATATGAAATAGGCTTAGTTGTTACGAGCAACCGGCTCTATGCAATCATCTGGATCGAGCATCACCGTGTAGCCTACCGTATATTAACATTAGCCTCCCTGCTCTCTCTCTCTCTCTCTCTCTCTCTCTCTCTCTCTCTCTCTCTCTCTCTCTCTCTCTCTCTCTCTCTCTCTCTCTCTCTCTCTCTCAGGTGTATGATGTTGCTAGCATCGGCTGTGGTCGTATGGGAATGGCTAAACGAACACGGGCGCTGGCGACCCTACAGCCCGGCCGTCTCTCATCACATCGAAGCGGTGATCCGCAGCGACCCACGGGGAAGCAGTGTGGTACTAGGCCAGGTTGACTCGAGGCTGTCGCCCTACATCATCGACTTGCAATCCATGCACCAGTTTCGGCAAGACACAGGTAAGGATGCACGACAGACGAACGACCTGTTAGCGTTATTGAACTGATGCTGATACGTGGTTTAGGCCTAGAGTGACAATAACAGACAATTGTTGCTTAAACTGACAGTTGGCGAGAATGTGACATTACCGTTCCACAAAACCCGCAACCAGTTTGATCATGTTCACAACCCCTCCCCTGAGATGCTGCCAGGTCCCCTTGTCACAACAACTAGCCTGCACACAACACAACAGGCCTGCTAATAACCATCTCTGTGCATGTGAGAGAGAGACTATTTGGCGTTGTTTTCATGCTTCACACTATTGTAAAAGATCGTCGCCTTAGAGGAAACGGCAGACACAAAGGAAGGGATTGTATGCTAGCATGGTTTTGGGGGGTAAAGCAATTGCATATCCCACCCTGCCCGCTGACAAAAGCTATTGTACTTGATTCAGTATGAGGGGAGACTGACTAAGGAATGTATGGGAATATAGGGCGAAATGAAGAGAGGGGTGTCTATGGAGGAATTGGGAGGGGGGGCTTCTGAGAACCGTCTCCCCTTTAAACATGAGGGACTAGTGGGGGAACAACGATGAATAGCACTATAGTGAGGTCAGAGATAGAGTGACTGGTGTGTGTGTGTGTGTGTGTGTGTGATGGAATGAATGAATAACCTTTGTCTTGAATTTCATGGGTTGTCAGATTGGTCGACATAGTAATCATGTGAAATCTGGGCTTGGCTCACATTATGTTTGGTCTCAGTATGCATACTCCTCATACTCCTGGCAGGACGTACACAGAGGCAATGCAGGCCACCCCAGGCCCGATTTGAATGATGTTTTGGCCTTCAGGGCTGGTAGCCTATTACATCATTTGGACCCAATATGTTGATGATGAGATTATCATGCAAATATTGATCCTTGGGTTTAGCCTCTGATCCTTATTCCTGTACTTCAATGAACTTACATTAAGGACATTGTAATAGCAACAGGTTGTTTGTGTGAGTGTGTGTGTGTGTGTGTGTGTGTGTGTGTGTGTGTGTGTGTGTGTGTGTGTGTGTGGGAAAGGGGAGCTATTTGATTTTGCAACTAGGAGGTCTTGATCTGGTTATTATGAAGTTCTGTTTTTAACATTTCTTCTTTTTGTCAGGGGGCAGGGGAGTCAAATTCCCCTT
The DNA here is from genome assembly GCF_963854185.1 of Sardina pilchardus. Classification (NCBI taxonomy): domain Eukaryota; kingdom Metazoa; phylum Chordata; class Actinopteri; order Clupeiformes; family Clupeidae; genus Sardina; species Sardina pilchardus. The sequence goes on from NC_085009.1 coordinate 19,622,732, forward strand.
CTCCCCCGCCCCATGGTCAGGGGGTCAAATAACCCCTCCAACCCCCCGCCCCAAGGTCAGGGGTGGGAAGGTATGAACATGCCTATGGTGCACTAGGGATGCTTTGAGTGTAGAAAATGAAGTCCACCTATTCCTTTCAGTTCTGAAAGGCTGTCTTGCTCAAAGGAACCTTGTTTGTAGTGCTGCATGCATGTAATTTGGGTCATCTCTTCCTCTGTGTGTGTGTGTGTGTGTGTGTGTGTGTGTGTGTGTGTGTGTGTGTGTGTGTGTGTGTGTGTGTGCGCGCGCGTGTGCATTTTGAAGGTTGCAGTGCATCTTACTCTGATGCTCCACGGAAACTCCCACATTCTGCAGGCCTCGCGTAACAATGTAATGAATGTTTTCAACTAGATCAGCTCTGTAAAACAGGGCAAAGTTAGGTCTAATGGAAGAAAATGTAGTTAAGAGGATATCAACAGAACAAATCTTTCAAAACATGATACAGCTACACCCCTAGTAATTAGATTACAGGATTGTTTCATGACCCGAATACTGAAAAAGTTGGGACGCTTTGTAAAATGTGAATACAAAGATAATGCTATTTATAAATCATGTCAACCCTATATTTGATTGAGAATAGTCCAAAGACAACATAACTGCTAAAGGAGATACATTTTATTTTATTTCTTTGGAGAAATATGTTCATTTTGAATGTAATGCCATCAACACATCTCAAAGAAGCTGGGACAGAAGTATGTTACTTCACCTCTTCATTTAAAAACATTCTGTAAATGTTTAGGAACTGAAGAAACCAGTTGCCAGAGTTTTGAGAATGAAATGTCGTTCCATTCCTGCCTGATATAACATTTCAGCTGCTCAACAGTCTGGGGACTTCTTAATCATGTTTTTCATTCGATGATGCACCCATTTAGACCGGTCTGGACTCTTCCTTTATGGAGAAATACTGTTTAAATATGCGAAGAATTCATTTTGGCATTGTTTTCCTGAAATATTCAAGGTCTTCCCTGAAAAGTATAAGGATGACAGTATACAGTATCTTGCTCAAAACCTATGTGCTTCATTCCGCATTGATTGTGCCTTGCCAGATCTGCTGATGCCCATGTCATAGGCATTAATGCACCTCCACAATGTCATGAATGCTGAGTTTTCAACTGAGAACTATAACAATTTGGATACGTCGGATAACTGAATAGTTCCTCTAGTCTTTAGCCCAGAGGAGTCTATGATTTTCAAAAAGAATTTGCACATTTTTATTGGTCTAAACACAGGACCCATTTCCATTTTACATCAACTTTTTTGAAATTCGGATTGTATGCTCCAACACAATATTGCACGTTATTACTATTATTATTTTTGGAACAAATCACTGTTCCTGTTGTTCTCCTATTAATCCAAATCAACTGTTAGAAACTGTTTGTTGAGATTGAAACTGACCTCAAAATGGCGTTATGATAGTCAGCAGATACAGTGCACATCAGAGAGTAATCACCCCTCCCTGTCACTTTATGAGACCTGCTAGCAAAATATGCTAGCACCCATGGGGTTTAGCCTCCTTGCTAGGACGCCCATCGATTACAAAAAACAACAGCCTTATCTACAAAACATCAATTTGTTTCCTTCCATGGAAGGAACTTGAGCAACAATGACCTCTCACCTGTAGGCTAAGCGACAGTGTGGTTCCTTGCCCTACATATTGGAACATGGAACACACACACACACACACACACACACACACTTACAGAAATAAATTGAAAGGATGGTTGGAAGGTAGAATCTGTGAGTTTTGGATTTATGGATACCAAAAGAAGAAGACAGAAACATCATGGTAATAATATAATAATTACTGTGTTGCTAGATGAAAGCAGTATTATGCTATGCTCTCTTTATCAAGACTTTTAAAATAACTGCTTCTAAAAACTCATCAAGGTGTGCAGTCAAACCCTCCTGTCCACTTGGAATGGTGGAGACACCCATCTTTAAAGACATAATTGGCAGTCCCTTTGGAATACTTCTGATTTCTCATCAGATATACTTTGATCAGTTACATTGAAACACAGTCACAGACAACTGAGTTCAGCAGAATTCTGAAGACTTCTCCAAGGAAAGGCTTTGTGGACAGCTTGTTAAGTGTTCCCAAAAAATCATCATGTACAGTTTCTTTAATACATACAGTACATTCTCTTCCTCACTCCCTCTCACTCCTCACAGAATAAGGAGCTGTGCACACGCTTACACACAATGTCTGACTTGTCACCTATCACTGTGTAGACAAAGGTCATTATGCCAGTAGTTGCAATATTTTGGTGTCTACAACGATTCATTAAAGGATTTGTAGACATTTCTCCCTCCCCCTTCTCCTTCTCCCCCTCCTTTCATACCCTCACCCTGCTTATAGTGATATTTTGGTGTCATTGATCCAAATGATGTTCATTAAAAATGATTCTAAACACTACACCATCTCCTCTCTCCTTAGAGCAGCAGTGTATCTTGTTGAAGTTTCTGAATTATGATTTTTTTTTAAATACAGATTTTATTTGTAATTTTCTGATTTATTTTCTCCTGTCAGTTCTGTGTAAGCAAATGATCTATCATCAATTGCTAGTAATGTTAGCATTTTGGTTTCTTTGGTCCATGTGGTTCATTAAAAGGCTTTCCAAACGACCCTCCTCCCCCCTCCTCCTTCCCCTCCTCTCTTTTCTACTGTAGTGTAGCCTATTTAGTGTAGGCAAAGACAATATCTGACTTTTTACTACCGTTGGAATATAGACAAAGGTCTATTATCAGTTGCAATGAGGTTGTACTGTATTGATGTCCTATGGTTGATTATAAGGGTTATAAATGTCCACTCCTCTTTCTCTTTCTCTTCCTCCACCTCTTCCTTTTCCTTTTTCTCCTCTTCCTCTTCCTCCCCCTGGTCCAGGCACCCTTCGTCCGGTGCGGCGCAGCTTCTATGACCCGACGTCGGCGCCGGGCCACGGCTGGCTGTGGGAGTGGGAGAACGACTCGGGCTCGTGGACGGCGTACGACACGGAGGTGAGCATCGCCATCCAGGCGGCGCGGGACCGCAACCAGCCCTGGCTGGACCTGTCGCCGCTGGGCTTCTGCTACCTGATCGACCTGCAGACCATGACCCAGTTCAACCGGCAGACGCAGCGGCGCCGCCGCATCCAGAGACGCTCGGACCTGGCCTACCCGCTCGTCACCGGGCCCCTGCCCAGGGCGTGGGCCAGCGGCATGGGCCCGCCGGGAGGCGGCGGCGGGATGGGGGGCGGAGGAGGAGGAGGAGGAGGGGAAGGAGGCATGGGCGTCGCCGGCGGGAGGTTCGGGGGCCCCGGCGGGGGTCTGCTCGGCGTCGGGGTGTCCGGGATCGTGGCCAGGGGCAACGGCAGCGCCTACCCGAGCGGCGCCCTGCCGGCCTCGGCCATCACCTCGCTGGGGCAGCCCTGCTCGTGCCAGCAGTGCATGCTGGTCCTGGGCGTGAAGACGGGCGCGGGCTTCGGCGGGGTGGGCGGAGGGGCGCACACGCTGGGACGCAAGCCGCCGCTGCCCCCGCCCATGCAGACTAAGCCGCCCAGCCCCAAATTGGGACCCCCGCAGAGGGGCTACTCCTACTCGCTCACCCTGCCGCACCCCCCGTCTCTCTCCCGGGTCCTGGCGCCCCATCGGAACTCCATGCTGGTGTCGGGTGGGGGCGGCGGTGTGCTGGGCATGGGGTTTGGCATGGGCGGTGGTGGTGGTGGTGGTGGTGGAGGTGGAGGTGGTGGCGGCACGAACAGCAGCAGCAACGGCGGCTTCGCGCACTCCCTCTCCCTGCTGGGCGCGGCCACCGCCGGACTCTCGCTCTCCTCCGTGCCGGCCCCCGGCCCCGGCTCGCTCCTGCCCTCGTCCTCCTCGTCCTCCTCCGCGTCCACGTTCTCGCGGCCGCCGCCGCCCCCCATGCCGCCCCCGCCCCCGCCGTCCGTGTCCACCCCGGCAACCGCCTCCTCCTCCTCCGCCTCCGCCTCCGCCTCCGTCTCCGGGGTGCCGTCCCTTCCGCCCATCCCCACGCCGACCACCGCCGGCGCCGGCCCGCCCGGGACCGTCATCATCAGCACGTCATCGTCGGCAGCCACGGGTGGAGTAGGTGGCGTTGGCGTTGCCGGCATTGGTGGCGTCGGTGGTGTCGGTGGTGTTGGTGTCGGTCAGGCGCTGATTTCCACGACGACCAGCTGCGCTCCCACGCCGTCGGCGCGCGTGCTGGGCCCCGTGTCATCAGCGTGCGCCGCGCCCCTCCCCCCGCGCTCCAGCCTGGTCGGACTGAGTCGCCCCGCGCTGCAGCGCATCGCCATGGCACAGTCACGGGCACTCATCGCTTCAGGGTGAGTCTACGCGCACACACACACACACACACGGGTACACACACACGCACACACACACGCACACACACACACACACACGGGTACACACACGGGCACACACACACACACACACACACACACACACACACACACACACACACCGTAATATACAGACACACACACACACACACACACCGTAATATACAGACACACGGGCACACACACACACACCATAATATACAGACACACAGGCACACACACACACACACACACACACACACACACCATAATATACAGACACACACACACACACACAGACCATAATATTCAGGCACACACGCACATACACACACCATCATATACAGACACATACACACACTCCCCATTATACAGTATTGCGAGGACACACACACACACACACACCATAACATACTTAGGCCTTGATTACAAGGTTGTGGTCATTTGCGGTCATCTGCAGACATCTGCGGTCACCTCTGATGCGTAGTTCTCATTACACTTTTCAGAATCTGTTCAGAGTCCGCTGTCCCAAATAATCACCAAATTGGAGGGTACATTGACTTCTGCTCAGAGCCACTCATGCGATGACACAATGTACCTCGCCGTAGCGGATTTGTAACAGCACGCCCAACAAACACAAACACACTCTTTCACACACACACACACACACACACACACACACACACACACAAACACATACAAACCGTAGTGTACAGTGCCTCCACTCAGACGCAATCTACATTGTGTCCTCAGGCTGGCTGTATTGTAAATGACTTCACACTTGCAAACATCTTTGAACCTTCCGTCCTACCTGCTTCTTGAAATCACTTTGATTCTCGCAAGTAAAATTTAGAACATTCTTAATCTTGGTTAGTAGCTCGGCTTAATACCCCTATTATATGAAGTAGAGGTGAAGCGGTACACAAATATTGCAGTTAGGTTTTGTAGGCACGATTTGGTTCATTTTCTGTATGGCAAGCTTGTAGGTACTACTAGCCTAAAATTCAATGACAATACTGATACGTAACAGGAATAGTATCCGGAAAAGGTGTTTGAGGTTTTTTTTACTTTAATTGTCTAAACTGAAAATGTTTGTTGGAACTTGACTTTGAAACATGGTCTACACGCAAAAAGAGCCCACTGTTGATTACTGTTGAAGACTGCACATTAGGTGCAAATTTGTATTGAACCTTAACGCCCTGTACCTAAACGGTTTGGTATGAATATGTGTACCTTGACACCAATAATATTAAGGCTTGATTTCGTTTCTAAAAGGGATTTAACCACCTGGGTTGTCTGACCATCCTTGCATATGGGACTGACCAGTGTCAATGTCAAAGTGAATGGCATAACCCTGTGAATTGTTCTAGTTGACTGGTTTGTAAGGACTAAAGACAAAAAGGGTTTTAGGTTTTAAACTGCCCAGTCACGTGTTTACCTTAACCCTTAATGTTATGCAGAACTGCAGTGAAGTAATTTATCACATTAAATCCACGACTGACTTTGTTTCATTTGACTCGCTGCAGAGGCACTGAAATAAAAGAATTGACAGAAGAGTATGTCTGTCTTTGAGAAGAAGATGGCGGTCTTTTACTGGCATTAAGAATTAACTAGCCAGTAGGAATGTGAGATTTTTTGCCACGAGAGTGGCATTTACTGTAATGTGTTGCCATCTCTGCTATGAGAATTCGGGTTTTGCTATTGTGTCGCTTGTGGCAGATATTTTACAGGGATTTGTTTGCCAATTCTGTGTGTTGGGAAGGCTGGGGAATTGAACAGGTCTTTTTTTTTCTGAAGTGGGAAGGGGTTGGTCCTCAGTGAAGTGGCTTCTGTGGAATTTGCACAAGAGAGTGTTGCCTACTGATGAGACAGAGGCTCTCAGTGATAGCCATAGAGAAAGAGAGAGAGAGAGAGAGAGAGAGAGAGAGAGAGAGAGAGAGAGAGAGAGACGGATAGGTAGACAGGCAGAGAGCAAGAGAGACAGACAACAGACAGCATGAGAGAGAGATAGAGAGAGAGAGAGAGAATGAATAATCACAGAAAAATGAAAAGAGAAGGATTCATTGGGGCCAGAGAGGAAGTGGTGTCAGACAAGAGAGGGGCTGAAAGAACCAGAGGGTCACTCTTATTCTGCCAAATCCCTCGCTCACACCACTTATCCCATGATGAGACCCCTCTCCCCCTCTCTCTCTCCCTCCCTCTCAGTCCCTTTTTCTCCATGTCTGTCTCTCCTACCCCTTCACCCTCTCCCTATCCTCCACCCCCCCCCCCCTCCTCCTTCCCCAGTTCCCATGCTCAGTTCATTCCAGGGGGCCACTGCCGAACCCCATGTTTGTGTGAACACGGGCCACGTATCCACAGCAACCTTTGTTGCCCGGCCCAGTCTTCACACATATTTGCAAAACAATGCCGGGAAAAGATGGTGGCTGGCAGAGAGAGAGAGAGAGAGAGAGAGAGAGAGAGAGAGACAGAGAGAGAGAGAGAGAGAGAGAGAGAGAGGGGGGGGGGGGGGGGGGTAGGATTTCTGAGTTTGATTGCACTTGTAATGCGTCTCAGCCAGCCAGAGACGGAAAGAGTGTCTACACGGTGCTGTGCTATGTTTTCCCAATGCTCTGCTGACTGACTGAAGAAGAGAAAGTGAAAAAAAAGTGAAATAGAGAGGAGGTGAAGAAGAGGAAGAGAATAAAGTCAAATTCCGGCTTAGACCAATCACAGACAGAGAAGGCTAATTAGAATTCTGTGGCCTAGGCTACAAGCTAAACTTTGACTAGCTTTGAGAGATCACTATACATTGCAACTGTGTGAATATCCGCTTTCACCAATGATATGTATTTTACTCTTGTTTTGTTGTGTGGGTCTGACTAAAGACGTTTGTTTTTGACAAGATGTCATATCTGAGTTGTTAGTCACCACATATTGGTGGTTGACAGCCAACAGGTGATTTTGCCACGTGTATTACTCCCATTGGCCTGCAGAGGGCGATACCAACTCCTGTGTGGCCTTCAGTTACTGTATATCCATTGGGGGACATTACAGTATTGGGGCAGCAGAAGCACCATTTTACTTAATTAAATTCTAGACAATATTGTTTTGTTACCTGTTGTTGGTTTTAACTGATACTTCCGCTGTGTGTGTGTGTGTGTGTGTGTGTGTGTGTGTGTGTGTGTGTGTGTGTGTGTGTGTCTCAAGTGTTGTAAGCTATTTTTTGTGTGTTCCTATATGAAAGTGAATGGCATCGCTGTGCTTTTGCTGTGTATGATTCGCAAGTATCTGATTTTGTTTGTGTGAGTCTGTGTGTCAGAGAGAGAGAGAGAGTGTGAGTGTTAGTGTGTGTGAGAGATTTTTGTTTGTATGATTTGTTTTTGTGTGTGTGTTTTCTGAGAGTTAGTGAGAGAGAGAGCAGGAGAGAGAGAGAGAGAGAGCAGATGTTAGAGAGTGTGTGTGTGTGTGTGTGTGTGTGTGTGTGTGTGTGTGTGTGTCTCAGTGAGCCTCTCTAGCATATGTTGCTGTTGTTTGTTTGCACGTTTGCTGGTCAGGTGAGAGTCTGTCACCAGACGGTGCAACCTGCTGTGTGCTACGTCACAAAGCAGGACTTTTCCCTCATCCTCTCATCTCTCCTTCTGTTTCTCTCCCTCCCTCCCTCTCTCTCTCCCTCTCTCTCTCTCTCTCTCTCTCTCCCTCCCTCTCCCTCTCTCCCTCTCTCTCTCTCTCTCTCTCTCTCTCTCTCTCTCTCTGCCTCTGTGGGTTAATCTCTGCTCATCTCTCCTCCATCGTAAGAGCCATAAATACCTTCCAGCGCTGCTAACGTGACTCTCCTACTCAAATGTCAAGCAAGGAGGAGTGAGACGGCACGAGGTGTGAATGAAACACCAACGTCGTTGTGATGAGATTTTAGTTGTTGCATTCATAAGTTTGTTTATGGTTTTTTTTTCCCCCTGTGTACATGTTTACAATGTGCTTAGAGGTTTTTTTTTGTTTAGTTTGAGGCCACAAAGTAATGGAATAAGTAGGCTATGCTATGGTTGTGACTTTCCATGTTCAGTTGTACTCATGTTCATGTAGCATAAGGCACATGTGCCCTTGTAAACCTAATTAGTTAGATGATTTCACTTCCTTGTGTGGTTTAAGGCGGGTGTGGTGTCAGATGTGAAATGTTTTTTGGAAACCGAACCGAAATGAACAAATGTACAGTAAATTGCCTTGGCCTTGTTGTGGTAGGAAACAATGTAGACTAGTTATAGTTATGTAGTCTATTCCCAATTGGCAGTATCTTTGTGAGTGACTTATTTGAGTTGTCAGACAACTTGGGACATCCTCCACATTATTTTATGTATAGGTGTGTGTTGTAATGGGTTGAATGTGAAATGTGAATGTCTAATCACCAGTCTTCAGATGGTTAACGTTATGAGAGGGTTGAGTTGGTCAGGTAACAGGACTTCGGGCACAGAAATGTTTCTGGCTTTACGTAAGCCTTGTGGTACTGCAAATCATTGAATTCCTCATGCATTGACTCCCATAGAAATGCCAACATGGCAAAGGGCTGTTGGGAGAGAATTTTGCTGCCAAGGTGAACAGCTGAGTTAGTGGGTATTGGTGCCAGGAAGTCAATAGGATTTGTCCACCAACACACCTGTTCTCTCTTCCATCACTCCTCCCTACCCTCTCTGTGTGTGTGTGTGTGTGTGTGTGGGCGGGTGCTTGTTTGTTTGTCTTTATTCTTGTGTGTGTATATGTGTGGTTTCAATGTTCATGCATCTGTGTGTCCTTTTGTCTGTGTCAGTCTGTGTATTTACGTATTGTGTTAGTCTGTGTATTTATTGTACGTGTGTGTGTGTGTGTGTGTGTGTGTGTGTGTGTGAGAGAGAGAAAGAGAGTGTGTGTGTGTGTGTGTGTGTGTGTGTGTCCACGGAGGCATATGGGTTTCAGAGTTAATACCACCAGCTTAACTGAGCTGAAACGTGACCGACCACCTTTCCAATTTGCCCTCTTAGCATCCTTGACTCTCTCCTCTCCTTTTCTCCTCTCCTATTTTCTCCTCTCCTCTCTTCTCCTTTCCTTCTCTCTCATTTCTCCTCTTCTGTTCTCCTCTCCTCTGCTCTTCTGTTCTCCTCTCCTCTGCTCTTCTCCTCTCATCTCATCCCCTCTGCTCTTTGTCCTATCCTGTCCTCTCCGTTCTTCCTTCCCGGCTCTCATGTTTCGTATGTCCAGCCTACATGCCATCCTTGTCCAGTGTAAACAAAAACAGATTCATGCTCTCCTGGTGTCCCCTTCCAATCAGTGTGTGCATGACGACAAACGCCTTACATATCCCACTGCGCAAAGAGACGTATTTTGGATGTCCAATTGCCATGCAGGTGCAGATTGTAACGCCAGACGACATCTTTTTGCCTAACGTCCAGTGTAGACATCCACAGGACCTCAGTATAACGTCCAAAAAAAGACTGCATAGTCTTATTGATGTCCAGATGAGGTCATGGTTAGATGTCCAAATAGCGGACCTTGTTTGCACGTTGTGCATTTGTCCAGAATTGGTCTTGGACCGACAGAAGCAATAAACATATGAGCTGCACGTCCATCAGACGTCTAATATTTAGCGGGATGGAGCTCTTTGAATCGTGGGAATCACGGTAATGGCAGCTACTTCACTACTGACAGGTTCATCAAGGTAATCACAAATGTTGACCAACATGGAAAGGATCTCTATAAATACAGTATATAACAATACCGTTTTACCCAGTGGGTGTAAAACAGCTTACGAGTGTTTGTATGAGCAGTAGTAGTTACAGCTTCGTTACATCGGTAGGCAACCTCGATGTTACACAGCCCACAGAACAGAAGCGAAGCTACAGTATTTACTGGTCTTTATTTTATTTAAGTAACACTTCATTGCCTTCTTGTACATCTTGTCGCTGTGAATAAGCTCACATTTTGCTTATATCACGGTCCATTTGTTTTCTTATCTCCTCTTGACGTTAGCTACTTTCTCATTAGCAATCGATGTGTCTTCCTTTAGCGTACCGGTAATATGACCACTGCTACCCAAACGTGACCAAACTACTCTATTAACTCGTCCAAGTATCTGTGGGGAAATCCTCTCTACCCACACCCACCGTACAAACACACACACACACACACTACCCACCGCCTCTTCTGGTGTGATGTTAGTGTTTATTTCTTGGATAGGATGGTTAACTGACCCACTAAACATTAGTTATATATAGGTCCTTTGGATGTCAATACTGGACATTGGGGAAAAAATACATAATCTGGTGTTATAATCTGCACCTGCAATTGGACGTCCAAAAAATGGGCAGCATGTACATTGGTACACAGCACTTTTGGGCAGCATGTACATTGGTAAACAAGACAGGTAAACAAGCTTTGGGGTCGCTTAGTTTTTTTTTGTTTGACATGAAAATACTGTATGTATGAAGTGGGTGTGGGTTAACTTAATATAGGGAATTGGAACTGTAACACTTGCCATAATGTCCTCTTGAAGTACTTCAAACTTTTGTCAAAGAATCCTCCAGCACACAACTACAATATTCAAGATTCCAGATTAATTTTGTCATCCCACAATGTAGGAAATGGCGCTGTCATTCATGCCACCTTTCAAAAACCTACTACAAACATGAGACTGGGTAAGGAGGTCAGAAGACTTCAAGACACAGTCACGAACAAAGTCCTATGTGAGCCTAAACGTTTGACCAGTTAGTCAGTGTGTCAGGTGTTGGCCTTCCAAGGATGCCAACATAAGTTGGAAGAGGATGAATGAGACACACTCCACCTGTAAGCTTCCCCAGGATCCCCCCCCCTCACCCCCCTTTCTCCCTAACCGGCTTTGAGGGAAAGAAACGTGAGCATTCACAGCTGTGGTGTGTTTGTGTGTGTGTGTGTGTGTGTGTGTGTGTGTGTGTGTGTGAGAGAGAGAGAGAGAGACTTTGTGAACATATGTTGGTGCTTGATATTTAATTTTACATTGTGAGTGTGTGTGTGTGCGTGTGTGTGTGTGTGTGTGTTTTATTTGACATTGGGTATATGAGTATGTAATGTGTGTGTGTGTGTGTGGGGGGGGGGGTTGTTACACACACACACACACACACACACCCCTCCTCTCTGAGCCTGTGTGACGATGCCTTATGGCGCTGAGTTGCCGTGACGTCCAGGCCAGCGGTAATCCCAGCTCCTGCCACCCCCCCCTCGGTCCTCTGGCGTGACGTGGTCAGCATTAGCCTCCAGATGGAAACCGCCGGCTTAGCCCTTACCGTTATAAGAGAGCGGCGCGCAGAGAGAGACGATACACACTTGTCACCCCACGCGCAGACGAGTGAGCGGCAAGTGAGAGACACAGAGAGCAGAGAGGGACCGATACGGTTTTACGGAGGGATAGAGAGAACCGAGATCGAAGAAAGACGAGAACGATACGCACACAAGCACAGAGACAGTCGTAGGACAGTTGGATTTTTTTTTTCTTCCGATAAAACACAAGCAGGGTTTCGTTCAGTAATCTTTCTTTTTTGGGAGATAAGTTTTGTGTACTCTGCAAGGAAGAGATGACGATTATCAAGTTTGCGCCGTAAGTACCCGTTAGGATTTGGAATTTTGTCATTACACGGTGTGGGTTCATCCAGAGTATAGAATGTTATTGAGTTACTAACAGTGTGTTGTAAAAGCAGTTTCATGCAAGTATGCTAAAAATGAATTTTGTCGGGGTAAATTATCAGGTAATTCCCCCAAAAGGGGAGGTATAAGGAAACTTGAGAAGTGAAATAACCTGTATAATTGCATACCTGGTGGTGGAACCGTTAAAAATATATTGAAACTGGTGTGATGGGATGTGGTTGTCCACTTGGCAACAGGTCTAATTGTAGGGTACCACGTGCCAAGCTTTATCTTGTCATCAGTCACTGGCAAATGATCTATTAGAAACCAAAAAAAACAGGACACATACACACACACTCACACAGATGGAGAGATAGAGGAACTTGAGTTCAACTTGATGGACTTGACTTTGATGCAACAGAGCAATGTTGTCTGTAATTACAGTATTATTACCTTGCATACCTGCTGTGTCATTCCAAAGGTTGAGAGCACAACCTAGTGGATCCAGCATGGAATAGCAACATGGACCTCTGTGGTGTACATTCTACAGGGCTTTATTCACACTTTATTGACATTGCATTGGGTAATTGCATATGTTGTATATTGAGTAAAGCTCTTTTACAGCAACGCTCTGAGTTTACAAGACATAGAACAATGATCAAAACAATGAAACAAGAACAGATATTAGTGTATAACACCCATATGGTCAATCATACCCTTAAATTGCTCTAGTGCCACAAACCTATCTATTTTGAATAACTTGAAATGTGTTACATTTATTAGAAGCAAAACATGAAAGCTAATTTACCAAACTCAGATTAATTTAAGGAGTTTCAAGGTATGCGAATACCTGTGAACGGGAGTTGTGGCAAATTGATTTAACTTCCAGAAGAGAAGTTAGGTAAAAAGGTGTCTTTCCCTCCTGTCATAGAGTGAACAGTCATAGAGTGAACACAAAGTAAATATCAGTGACTGATTCTGTTAATATTAATGACTGATTCTGCCACCAATTCTAGAACACAAAGTAAATAAGACTGATTCTACAACTAATTCTAAAACATGAAGTAAACACTAGTTCACAGGTCTCCAACAGGTTAAGAGCTTAAGAGCTCCCAGTAACTCCCCGGCTATTTCTCTGAGTAGCCTGAAAACACATGCAACATGTATTCAGCTGTTTTGGGTGGATGTTGGCTATGTGAATACACACTACTACTAATAGCCTATAAAGCATCAGTGGCTCTCTCTGTCATGTTCATTGCGTCAAAGAAGTGCATAGACGAAAAAAAGAATCATTGATCCCTGGGCTAGTTACTAATTGTATAGGACAGGCTGCTCATTCTTATCCATCTGGTCCATAGCACGCGATCATGCGTTGATCTGAGGAGTGGCAGTGTCCACATGTAGCACATGCCCGGTGACACATGTTCACAGTTCACTGGCAGCACTGCCCGTGGCGGGCAAAGAACACAGTCCCAGCCCAATCCATCATGTGTGGGCAGAGGGCCTGTCTGATGACAGATGGTGTCACCAGGTGTGACTTGGCACACCTGAAGGGGCATTTCCGGGCACTTCCACCTTGGCATGGAAGGTTATGTTGCTATGATGACCGCTGTTTTGGATTTGTTGCTTTATGTACGTGTGATTGCGTAGGAGGATCAAGTTAATTTTAGTTAGTCGTCGGACCGCTCGCAGCTATAACGGTTGGCGCCTATTCTTGCCTATTCATGCTGTCGTTAGTTGAAGTGTCAGTTGGCTACAGACGCTAGTAGGCGTGGCGAGAATGGCATGCATTGACGCTTGTGTCTTGTTTTGATTATCTATTTGTGTAGATTCTCATGGAATGCTGCTCTGCAGCAATGTTCAGCATGCGTCTTTTGTGTGTGTGTGTGTGTGCGTGTGTTTCTGAATGTGCACGTACATACCTGAATGAGGTGTTGAGTTTAATAATGACAGGCGTGCCCGCATGTGTAAATGTACAACTATTTTAGTATGTTTTATTGCGCAAACATTTTTTGTCGGATTATTTAGGTGTGTGTGTCTTTGTGCGTACACTGTATTAAGGTGTGTTAAAATGCTCTGTGTTTTGTTTGTGCTAGGGTTCCCACTGTTCCAGTGAAGAACTTAAATGGATCAAGCCCTGTGCATCCAGCTCTGGCAGGTAAGCGTAGAATTCATTAGCATCACCACAATCATCATCGCCATCATCATCATTGTTATCAATCCAGATTATTGATTTTGCCCAATAAAATTGCCATGATCTGAACTAGATCAGAAGAGTAAAAGTGGGATGAAGAGACCAGAAGTACAAACCATGCAGAGAAAGTTACGAAAATCTCACACAATCAATTCCATTTTTTTAATAAAGACGAGACATTTTTCAATAATGTCGAACAATAAAGTGATTTGTTTGTTAATTCAGTTAGTTCAGTTAAGATATGATGAGATAAGAAGAACTTCATTGTTCTTGAAGGGAATTTTAGTGTCATAATAGCACTTTTCAGCATGTAAACACACAGAAAAAAATGTACAAATGAACAAATGACAAAAAACAACAAGATAAAAGTCACAGCAGTCATCGGTTTCATTAGTGCAGCAAAGAGAGGAGTTATAAAGTTGGACGACCATTGGTCAGAATCTGTGTCCCTCAGAGGGGCAGTTGAGCCACTGAAGTGGCCAGAATTTATGTCGTTAGATGTCTCTGCCTCAACAAAGCAGTCTTACTGCAATAAATGTACAATGATTTGTTAGTTAATTTAGGTATAAAATCAAACAAAAGGTCGTGCTCCAAAAATCGTTTCTTTTTTTCTCTAATTTATTAACACGTGTAGCAGCAGGGAGTAAAAAACATTTTGGTCTTGCGGCCTACATCAATATGGGTGGCTCTCAAACTCTCTCCTCGATCCTCGATGCTCGGTCCTCGAGGCTCGTTGATCTACGTTGAGCCCACTGATCTATAACTAACACTGGATAGACCATCCCATTGTTGCTGCCCCATCATTCTTTATCTAGATCAGTGAGGACGAGGATCGAGGAAGGAAGGGAGGGTGTATAAAAAGCCAAATGAGAGGCACCCTGTGTATTATTACCTCTTCCTAGTCTTAAAAAGGCAAGTTGCCTTCCTGTCAAGTGCGACATGGAATCAATGAGTGTTCCGACACATCGGCCCTCATTAGTCGGAACACTTCATGTCTCCAACGTTCACCATACAACATACAACTCAACATACAGTTAAATTAGATACATTAGTGAATTCAGTTGTGTGGAGGTCATGTGGATGTTGAAATGTATCCGCAGCTGTCTAGATGTCACAGACAAGAGACAGAGCAGTCTCATTACAATACATAATCATTACATAACAAGCAAGATGAAGCCTTTTGAATACGTCAGAAAAAGTGATTTGTTAGGCAACTCAGTGAGTAGCTAGCAGTACAACAGTGACACCATGTGCATGTAGAGATTGTGTGAATATTCAGATGTGTCCAGCACTGTCTGGATGTCTCTGGCACTGGCTGCATGGCTCACCTGTGCTCCCTGGTGGTCGTTGCAGGTATAACAGGCATTCTGATGAGTGCCGCCGGTCTGCCCGTGTGCCTCACCCGGCCACCCAAGCTGGTCCTGCACCCCCCTCCCGTCAGCAAGAGCGACATCAAGCCTGTGCCGGGCCTGGGTCACTGCTGCCGCAAGACCACCAAAAAGCAGGCGCGCAAAGGTGAGGTACACACACACACACACACACACACGCACATATAGAAGCACATACAGTGTATAATACTCACATAAACACACACATTCATATTCAACAACAGCACACAGTCACACACACACACACACACACACACACTTGAATTTCCCCTTGGGGATCAATAAAGTATCTATCTATCTATCTATCTACACACACACACACACACACACACACACACACACACACTCACTCTAATCCATTTCTAAATTCCTCTGACTTTGTCGCACACAGGAAGAACTCCTGAGGAAGTGGTGAAAAGGTACCTGCAGAAGGTGCGCAACCCCCCAGAGGAGGTAGGCAGCGTTCACTTCCTTTCATCCTTCATTGGTTCCCCTCATTCACTTTATATTTCCTTCTTTCTTTATCTGTTTCCATTCTTAACTCTAGTCCTTTTATACCTGTCTGTTGGTCTGCCTAACTTGACATGATTGTTCTCTTTGCCTCTCTCTCCATCTCCATCTATTTCTCTATCTCCCTCTCTCTCTATCTCCCTCTCTCTCTCCCCCCCTCTCTCTCTATCCCCTTTTCCCTATCTCTCTCTCCCTCCCTCTCCCTCTTCCTCTCCCTCCCTCCCTCCCTCTCCCCCCCTCTCTCTATCCCCCTTTCCCTATCTCTCTCCCTATCTCTCTCCCTCTCTCTCTCTCTCTCTTTCTCTCCCTCCCTCTCTCTCCCCCTCTCTCTCTCCCTCCCTCTCTCCCTCTCTCTCTCTCTCTCTCTCTGTCTCTCTCTCAGGACTGCACCATCTGCATGGAGGCTCTGTCGGGCCCGTCGGGCTACAAGGGCCCCGGCGTGGGCGGTGTGTCGCGGGTGGAGTCGGTGGGCCGCCTGGCCCAGTGCGGGCACCAGTACCACCTGCAGTGCCTGGTGGCCATGTACAACAACGGCAACAAGGACGGCAGCCTCCAGTGCCCCACCTGCAAGACCATCTACGGGGTAAAGACCGGCAACCAGCCGCCCGGCAAGATGGAGTACCACGTCATCCCCCACTCGCTGCCTGGCCACCCCGACTGCAAGACCATTCGCATCATCTACAACATTCCACCAGGCATTCAGGTGAACACCGGAGCACTCGAGGAGCCGCTTACACGGCGCTTGGACACTTAGTCATGTGTGTGTATACATGAGTCACTTAGTCAACAGTGTGATCCATTTGGTTATGAGTTCAGTCAATGAATAGATCCAAGTAATTCAGTTTACAGTTTACCGCTGAACTCTTGTGTTCTGTAATTATAATGTTAACTGAAAAACTGAAAAAAATTATACAAAGTCAGTGAGTTAAAGTTAAAGAGAACCTCTCTCTCTCCATCTTTTTCTCTCTCTCCATTCTCTCTCTGTCCATCTCTTTGTCCATCTCTCTCTCTCTCTCTCTCTCTCAATTCAATTCAATTAAATTCAATTCAATTCAATTCAATTCAATATAGCTTTATTGTCATGAAAATTTCAGAAACATTATTGCCAAAGCTCAATTACATGTACACATAAGAGGTTAAAGGAAAATAACTAAATGTTTGACAGAATTGTGGAATTAATTACTCTCTCTCTGTCTGTCTTTCTCCATAGGGCCCTGAGCACCCCAATCCCGGCAAGCCCTACACTGCCCGCGGTTTCCCCCGCCACTGCTACCTCCCAGACACTGAGAAAGGACGCATTGTGAGTGTGCACACACACACACACACACACACACACACACACACACACATATGCACACACTCAAAGACACATGCACAATTACACACACTCACATACATGTGTATACAGTTATTGTTTAATCTTTAATGTATTGTTTCAAGTTCTGAAATAAACAACACTCATACTCATACTCAATCTCTCTCTCCCTCTTCTCTCCCTCTCGCCCTACCACACACACACACACACACACACACACACACACACACACACACACACACACACAGGTCCTGCGCCTGCTGCTGGTAGCCTGGGACCGTCGCCTCATCTTCTCCGTGGGCACGTCCAGCACCACGGGCGAGTCGGACACGGTCATCTGGAACGAGGTCCACCACAAGACGGAGTTCGGCTCCAACCTGACCGGCCACGGCTTCCCGGACCCCGGCCACCTGGACAACGTCCTGGAGGAGCTCCGCGCCCAGGGCATCACGGAGGAGGAGAGCCTGAGAGACTGATAGAAGAGAGAAAGAGAGAGAAAGAGAGAGATAGATGCATGGCAGAGAGAGAGAGAGAGAGAGAGAGAGAGAGAAGGATAGAGAGAGGGAGGGAGATATGAGGAGGGAGAGGAGGACAGTATAGGTTCTCATATCTGAAGCTGCCAAAAAAAAAAAAAAGAAACAAAACAAAGCATCCAGGATTATCTTGTAACAGAGGTTTTTTTTGTTGTTGTTTTGGTTTATTATTGTTATGATGAGTTATTCTTTTTTTTGTTTGGGTTTGTTGTATGTGATGGTGGGGAGGGGGGGCGGGGGTTAGCAGAGAAAGAATAGATGTCAGGTACACGGTTGCCATCGCGACAGCGTTACCATGGAGACTCCTGTTGTAGTGTGAGCGAAGCCCTCATGCTGCTGTAGATCCCAGTCGCCCGATCTCAGTCGGCCTCTCCGACGGGCTGTCACTGTGGGCCAACTGGACCTTAAAATGCCCGCAGCTAACTAGCGCTAGCCAATATTGCTACAGAACTAGTCCGTTTTTAGGGGTAAACGGGGGTGGGGAACAGGGGTAACTTTCCAAACATTTTGTACATACGTGAAATTGGAATGTACCCCTGTGGGTCTTCGCCGTTTTGTAAGTCCTAACAACTCAACAGTGATTTTGAGGCTGCACCTCACCATGGGCTTTTGGTGAAAGATCAGGCTGTTCGCTACCACCACGTGGCTCAAGAATCTCGACTGGTAGGCTACGTTCTACTCGGGTGGCCTCGAGTCTGGACTTTCTCACACTTTTTAGTTTCTGCTTTTTATTTTTAGCTTCTTCCTTAATAACTCATGCTGTTGCTTTATATAACTCCCTTATGTTGTCATTGGCACATGGAGAGTGAGCTCTTCTGCCAAGAAAGACACTTTTTTTGTCAAACTTGAAAAGACGTACCAGTATTTAAAGCAGAAGAATGGGCCGGGTGTTGTGCTTGTTATTGTGAAATGAGCAAGACTCTGTGACGCAATGTCAAACCTTCTTGGTTTCTGCCTTTGCCACAAAGGTGTAGGGGTTTGTGTCTGTTGGGAGGGGTGGGGGGTTGGGGGCTAAGGTGATGACTGTCGAGGTATTTAGGACAGAAAGAATTGAAATGAATGAAGTAAATGATCGGACTTGTGTCAACAGTTTTGTTCTGCCAGTATACTCAGCCAGTGTAATGTGACCATAGACCTTCCTTATCTTGACAGAGAATCTCCTTCACTCTTATTTATTTATTTTTTGGTTTGTTTAAAATGGCATAAAATGTCAATTTAGCCAGTATTTAAATGGTCCCCCTTGTGAGTATTCGCTATACTCTGGAAGCTCTGTACCATGTAAGATGTCCGAGGATCAATTTCCCAAAATTTAAACTTTGTCAGTATTTTCTTGAACCACCAGTGAGTTCCCACTTTACATGCAGTATTTCCAATGAAGCCCCAGCTTTTCCAGATACCAGGTCATGGAAAGGTCTGGAAGTCGCTTCCAATGCATTGGCTTTGGTGCTGTCTGAGAACCTGTTGTCAGTTGTCTGGTCGGCCCTTGTTAGGTCTTTGATTGACCTGTTTACCACAATGTTGATGTATGTTTGTTTAAGTGTGTGTGTGTGTGTGTGTGTGTGTGTGTGTGTGTTTGTGTGTGTGAATGTGTGTGGGTGTGTGTGTGTTTGCGTGCGTGCGTGTGTGTGCACGTGCAGTACATAATATACACACCTGCTGTACGCCTGCATTCATAGCTCAACCACTAAGAGTGTGCTTGTTTAGTTTGACACTTTTTCATTGATTTGTTTACATCAAAGCCATGTTTGCTGTTTGGGTAAACATACTACGTACTCCATCCTGTTTATTTGTGTTCTGTCTCTTTTTTTTATCATTTGTTACATAATTATGAATTATGACTTCTCATAAGCTGTTGTGATGCTCTCATAACCTTTTTTGTACTGTGAATTTAGTTAACCAGTATTGCACTAAACGTCACCTCATTTTCTGGTGTTCTGATTTTACAAGTTATTATGGACAATGACAGTAACTATGGATCATGTTTTTTTTTTTTTTTGCCCTTTGTAACTTAAGAAAAGGGAGAGGTGGAGTTTGGCTTTGTTTTTCTCTTTGATGTTCAGTGCATTGGAATTGGAGCCAAGGCACGTTTGAAGACTGGGATGAAACCGAGATTGAACATATTGTTGCTGTATAAAAGACCATGTACAAACAATCCCTTGCATATAAAGTAACTGCTGGAATACCGAATGACTATTAAAAAATGACTATTAAAAAACTGTTTAAAAAACGTCAGTAGTTTGTGTGATTTTCTCTCTTTTAATATGGAGGATGCTTGAGAGGTTAATTTACCCAGTTACCAATCCTCATTAATATTTAAACAAGTCTAATAATACCGATTGTAGAAGTAATGTTTTGAATGAGAATAATTTGGTTGTATTGTCATTAATCAAAATGAGAAGCAAGACATAACCAGTACTACTGTATGTATCCATTGGTGGGTAGTGAGTTGTCATGCAAAAGCACCAGAAGATAGGCCCCAGCCGTGGCGCAACTGGCTGGGGCACCTGCACCGCACGCCGGCGACCCGGGTTCAATTCCCGCCCCGTGGTCCTTTCCGGATCCCACCCCGACTCTCTCACCCATTCGCTTCCTGTCTCTCTCTACTGTCCTGTAAAAATTAAAGGCACAAAAGCCCAAAAAATATACTTTTAAAAAAAAAAGCACCAGAAGATATTCAGTGTGACACTCAGGAACAAATGTATAGAACCCTTCTTTCAGCCTTCCTCTCAACTAAACTCATGCTAAAGTAGTGGAAGAAATGCACTCTGACTGTGATCCACAACTAAATGGAGATTATAGAAAATTGCTACACACTGTCACCATCTGGTGGTCATTATTATATTGGCATGGATGTAAGCTCATACTCTGTCTGTTTATTCCTGTTTATTCCAAGAGGTGATGTGCTACATCATAAGTACGTCTCTTAAAAAACATCTCTCATATTGGTCTCTCCTTCATTCCTCCAGCATTCTCCTGAAAGTTGACAGACGTGGGAAGGAATCTGGCAGCTTGAACCAGTGATCAGAGTTCTGACTGAAAGCGCGTCCGTGTAGGATGCTCTTGTGTTTCCTCACGTATTGGGCTTTCCACCTCCCTCCTCTGGGTGCCTCTCATTCGTCCTTTTATATCCTCCCTTCCCCCCTCGGTCCTCGTTCCCACTGATCTAGATAAAGAATGATGGGGCGGCAACAATGGGATAGTCTATCCAGTGCTACTTATAGATCAGTGGGAACGAGTCTGGAGGACCCGAGCATCGAGAAGAGAGGTTGAGAATGGGTCAATGTCTCCAAACTGACTCCATCTAGTGGTCAGCACGTATAGTACATGCTCAAGGAGGATAGTAAATTACAGTAGTTCTAATGTATACAATCTACTGTATGAATGTCTTCAGACGCTATGCCATATGAACACTTGCCCTATGAATTAACTTAAAGAAACAAAATTGATGAGACAGTTCCTCTTTATTTGTGAATATCATATGTTGAATGGTTGTGTGATGGATATATGATTTAGCAGACCCTTCTGTCCAAAGCTGCGCAAACAATACAATAATTTGTAAATTACAGTGAACAGTTTTAAGATGTCGGCTAGGTGACGTTAAGGAAAATACCAGTAGTAATAATAATCAATAATGTCAATGCAATTTCAATTATCAGTATCCTAATGAAAATGAACAAATATCACTCATAAGAAATATTTATATACGGAATTATTCGATATGATTGATCAATCATATCAATACCTTGTCAAATTTAGTGGTGAGACCATTAATAATCAAGTTCCATAAATATGCAGCAAGCTTTAATGATGTAATTTACTACAGTACAGCCACACATTACCAGTGCTGTAATTCAGAACCAAAGATGAAAACAAGTTGACAGTGACAACCTTTCTGATGACAATAAAACATAAAGACATAAACCAAATGCACTGTATATGTCTTCACCGGTGACTGACAGGTAGAAAGGGAGATGCATACAAGTGCTGAAAATATACTCTCTTTCTCTGTGTGTGTGTGTCTGTGTCTGTCTCTGTCTCTCTCTCTCTCTCTCTCTCTCTATGTGAGTGATAGAACGAGAAAGAGAGATCTGCTCACACAAAAGAGAAAAAAGATTGAAAACGTAAGTCTCACACTTGATTCACACCAGATAAATATATTTAATTAAAGAAAAAGACATTTTCATGGATAGAACACCTGCTATGAAACATGACGTTTCCTATACGTCTGACTAGTCTGGGTAAACCCATACGAACCTGCTAGCAAATTTGAATTCTTGCTGGGTTGGTAAACATACAGTTTTCCGAACTTGCCGTTTTAGGCTACTACTCCACAGGTCAGGTGTAACCAGTGAAATTAAAATTAAATGTGTGCATACAAAATCATTTCAGAGGTTCAACAAACAATCTTTCTTGTAGGCCAAATGAAGGTTTTGAGAATGCAGTTGTTTACTCAATTCCAAAAGAAATATAGCCTATACTTTTTTTTTTTGGTGATTTAGAAAAATCAATGGGCTCCTTTTCAGCCCAACCTGCACAGCAAATTCATATTTGCTAGCAGGTTTGCCTCGGCGCACCTATGGCTATATATTTGATAAATGCACGTTTAAATTGTTTTAAATAGATAAAATAGTTAAATAAGCGTAATAATAGACCCAAATAAACACATCAAAAGTTTAAACAGATCAACTACTGTCTGTCTATAGGACCTTTAACAATTGCAAGCTCTCAAAGTTCGTCTCTCTTAGCTCGTTTCTTGTTTGCCTTCTTGTCTTTCTTCTCGGTAAGGACATTCCCATCTGCCTGCTGTCTCCAGGTGACACGAGTGACTGGTTGACCCTCCGCCAGGAGCTTTTGATGAATCTGAGGAGGTGAGAGAGGGAGGGTCAGACCCCATATATAATCCATCTATTTCAATTTGGGCCTTCAGTATAGGCTGTGTGAACCCAGCCTGAACTTCCGGGGAATTTGAATTTCTCCCGGCAGCTCAGGCTGGACACCAGCAGATCTATTTTCGCTGTTTACTGCCAGAACCTTTGGCTCCAATCAGAAACGGCCATACTCTAGTCCTGGTGCCGAAAACGAAACTTAAGCGATGCGAAGTGCAGTAGAAACAAAGCGCAGCCTCGCCAGACTAATGTTCAATCTTAAAAGATTGAGTTTAGTATGGTGAAAACCAGACTATGGCTTTCAGTGTACTGAACTGTGTATTACTCCTGCAGCCATTTCGGCATCACACAGAACAAGCTATGCATTTATGTATAACTGTAGGCCTAGCTAGGCTATACATAAACGACCAGGCCTACAGTATTTGAACCTATGCAATTCATCTTGTGATGTATTGCATACAAAATGGTATCCCTCCCTCATCTAGGTATCTGAAATGGGTGTCTTTGTGATTTGATTTTTGTATGCTACGGTCAGATTTTAAATGCTGATTGTGTGTCGTTCATGTTGCAGCTTTACAAGAGATGGATATCAATAGCTGCAGTTTTACAACAACAACGAGTCCAGTGATCACAGACCCAGCTGGAGACTTTTGCCCTGTGAGCGGGACTTTCCTAAAAAAAAAAAAAAAAAAAAAAAAAACAGAACACAAGGGGTATCGCCTGATGGATGGAGGCATACTTGGCGTGGATGACTAATATTTGGTTTGATACAATGTTTTGCACTTTTTTTGCTGAAGGTTTAAAAGAAAGATATGTGTTGTCACTGAAATATTAAAGGAACACTCCACCGTTGTTTTGTATTAGACCACTAACTTCATCTCTCTTTGGATCCGAGTGAATGAACTGGGCTCGCTAAGTGCTGTCAAAGTAGCGCCACGCACAAGAGCTTTTGAGTGCACGCATTGAAATGCAAGAGGTATGTATCAACTTCTTAGTTTAGGGAATAACATATATAATATGAAAAAACATTGAAGTGTTACTTTAACATTGAAGGTGCTCTAAGTGATGTTGGGTAAGGTCACTTCTGTTGACGTTCAAACAAAACAGAGAGCTCTCTACACCCTCCCCCTCCCTCCCGTGCAATTGAAACTCTCCTATCTTGCATATTGTCAGTGCTTGGCTGGAACAGTTTGTTATGTTTGGTCCAGGCTGGACCAAGTTTTTTTTTTGTTGCCGTTTTTGGAGCCTGAACTGTCCACAGAGATTCACACATTCAGATAGGCTTACATTTATTGGACTTCATTTCATCAAAACAGCCTTTTGTTGCAGTGTTACAACTAACTCTGCATATGGGGCAGGTTGTAGCATTTCACCTATCGCCACTCTCGGTGGAATTGTATAAGAATGGTAGGTCCTACAAACAAACTTCAAGTGCACATTTGTAGCAGAAATATGTATATATTGTTTGTTTAAAACTATGAGTAGTGAAAATATAATATTTTATTTTAGAAATATAATGTATAAAGTAAGTCAAAACCAAAATGTTTTACTTCGTTACGCGCTCCCCCTTGTTGTTATTGGAATCCTGTAGGATTTTGGTTCCAAACTCTAATTGGAATCTTTTAGGATTTTTTGATAAGGGGAAACCAATCCAATCCAATCCACTTTATTTATATAGCACAATTTAAGCAAACACAGGGTTTCCAAAGTGCTGTACAACACAACAATAATGACAACAGTAGAACAGTAGAAAAATAACAGGATAAAAGTAATACAATAAAATAAAATAACACAAAATAATAAAATAAGAAATAAAACAAGTAAAAACAAATCAGATAAATAAGTAATTAAATAAGGACCACTGCCCACACAACACATTTACATACATCACATCAACACACTACCTGGTGTTAAAAGCTAGTGAACAAAAGGAAGAGAGGAAAGATTTACTGTACCTGCTCTGCCATGGCAGCCTGGACAGCAGGGTCATTCATATTGAGAGGGGAGTCCGTACTGATGGTTACCTTCACCACCTGTCTGTGTGGTGTGGCTGTAGAGAAATGTACGCACACGCACACACACACACACACACACACACACACACACAGACACACACACAGACACACACACTTTACACTATGTAAAGTTTGTTGATTAAGTATTCCGCCAGATGTATGAAAACAGCGCACGTCTATTTTGCGTTGAAAAACTTCTGCCTTCTGAGAGCAGGTGTAATCCAGATTGCGGTTAAATGCGTCTATTAGAAAAACTTTTAGGGACAGCTGAATCAATATTCAGAGCATCCGTTTTCTTCATTGTACTATGTCAAAAGCAACCTTAACTTTTGTTTGCCTCTCTAAAATCGTATTTTCTCTTTCCGACATAACCTACACTTCCCAATCTGTTAGACATTATGTCATATCCCAAGTCTACGTGCAGTTAATAGTTCAAGTATTTTTTAAGTGGATTTGTAGAACTACTAGGCCTACTCTGTCTGTCGCTGCTCGTTGACATCTCTTTGTATCATGTATGATCGCTAAACTTTGATTATTTTTAATGTTGCAATATTCAACTGCGCTCGTTGTTCAGCTCTGCACACGCAATTGGCATGGTACAGGGGGCGGGAACGGGCGGCACTGAGCGCAATTAACGTAATGAGGTGATAGCTTAGTAAATTCCATGCAATATAGCAAACCACAGCGTTCGCACTCTGCGCATACAAAAACTCGCTATAGACCCCTGAAGTTCGCCTACAAAAAAGCCACCATCTTTGCCCAAATAAGGAGATCCGGTATCTTGAGATTTTTTTTCTATGGGAAAATAACATGGGGATTTTCAATAATCGCACCTGTTAAACTCTCGCGGGGATGATGACATTTGAAATGCAGACCTTTTTCACTACACAGTTTTGTCCACTGCCGTCTAGTGGATACTGTGATCTTCGGCAGGTGAAGACGGCACACTTTGATCTTTGCTACCCCAAAGCTAACTTACAATACAACTTGCCATAGGCAGTTAGCTTCAATTAACTCCCGGATCTCCTTATATGGGCAAAGATGGCAGCTTTGGATCCTTTTTGTATAGGCGAACTTCAGAGGTCTATTAGCGCTGTCTTAGTACATCTGGCCCATAGTGTTGGCATAATGTGTTTTTTTTTTCCATATACATTGTTAGTGTATGACCAGAGGATAATTTAAAGTAGCCTACAGTGCATCTGACTGGACACAACACAAAAGGTCAGGCCTAAGCACTCTCCATATTGTGAAATCACTCAAAAGAGATCCATTTTCCAAAGGCTGCATTCTGCACTGGGAATCAGAGCAGATCATATGCGGTATATTTAAAAACAAACAAAATATTTTTTTAAAACAACAGCATCCTTTCACAAACCCTGCATTATTTTGGTCAAATGGCTCAACCAATTGTCATCTTCCTCTCTTTACCCCCTAATGCCTTTCGTCATCACTCTCGTCACTCGTCCTCTTCCACTTACCGTAGATTTGGATTTAGCCCTGCAGCTCAGGCTGGAAACCTGCACATCTATCTCTCCTGCTTGCTGTTCACGTTTGGTTTGCTGGGTTCAATCACAAACTAGCTTATGGGTCATTCCACGCCAAATCAACCAGAGCCCACGCACTTGCGTCTCAAAAAAATCTGAAAAAAATACCATGTGTGCTTATGTTACCCTGGAGACACTCTGTAAAATGTTTTTGTGCTAAGATCAATACTTTTCAAGTAACAGCCAGTTTTACAGGGGGAGGGGGGTGTCAAATTTGTTCTGCCTCTTTTTTTTGTCAAAGTTCACAAGCTCATTGCTCAAGAACTAGAATCTGTAGGAGGCTCAAATGTTGCAGGCTGGTGCATAAATAGGAATAGTATGCAGTAAAATCACCACGAGTAGTCTGGATGATCCTGCATGGTCATAGCAGTCCCTCAAAGTTGATCAAAATTTTATTGGAGTTCTTGGCTGGGCTCTGTTTAGGCTTACAGAAGACATATTTTTACTCAACATAGGCTCTTGATTTTTTTTCTCTTATTGAGATCAGTAGAAACACTTTCCGAAAAAGCAATGAAGAGAAAAGAAAATCCATCAGGGACTGAACAGCAGACCTCACAAGTTTGAAAAATAATTTTGGATCTCATATTCAGAGCACCCTAACACCTTGTGGGAATATACAAAGATTTTTTTTATATTTTTTTCGTTAATCTGCATTACCTCTTCTTTTTAAAAACACCAATTTTACTTGTCTTATGCGAATCTTTCTTTTTCATTTTCCACCCTAAACATGGACAAAATGCACCATTGCATGTGCATGAGTGTCTCCTGGGTAACATAGGCACACATGGTATTTTTTTCAGATTTTTTTGAGACGCAAGTGCGTGGGCTCTGGTTGATTTGGCGTGGAATGACCCTTATTCAAAAGGTGCGCCCGGATCGTTGGTCTGATTGGTTGAAGGACTATCCAAATGCATACAGAGAGTCATTTGAACTATTAAAGTGCAGACTCCCAGACTTATGTTCTTTGAGTTTGATCTGGTGATAGCCAGACTACCTCCTCCTGCAATGTTGGTTGATTTCAGGTTTTGTTGATGATACGTAAACTCACCTGTTACCTGCAGATGTAGCCTAGGTTGAGGATTTGCTGGTGGGTTTCATTACATTTTTGTGCTTAAGCAATTACAAAACCACTGTTAACACAGATAACTAAAGCACATGCTTGAAGAACACTTACCACTCTCACAGACAAAGCCGAGTTTCTCCGTGCACAGTGCGTCGTACCATTGGTTATAAGATCTATAAGTATAGTACTTAGCACAGTTGTCATGGAGTTGGCCATTGTTGGGTTCACTGCTGGTCCAGGACGTGAAACGGGTCTTGCTCTGGTCAGACCACTTCCAGGTGTCCCTGAACAGACCGATCCACACTCTTTTGTGATCAGATGCTTGCGCCACCTGCTGGTTCTCCTCCTGACTCCTGGAGCTGGCCAGGTCCGTGTGATGCTCACGGCAGTACTCCTGTGCAGCGCTCCAGGGCTTCAGCAGGGAGATGAGGATGTATTGATTTGCGGCTGTTTCTTTTTCTGCCATTAAATAAGAGATATTTTGTTAAAAAAAATAAAACTAAATTATACACAGGCGAGCCAGTGTTAAATAAGTGTAGCTAAACTGTTGATATATACAGTTAGGAACAAGATCAATCAGAATGGGGACATTTTATTGGTTTGTGGTTTGTGATTGCTTTAACCAGGGGGTTCCTCCATACTGGTAAAACACAGCAAAGGTGTCCAGCTTCACTAATACATTCAACACTACACACACTTCAAGAGCACCTGGCATAAGTGGAGTTTACCGACGTAGACAACAAGAGCACTCAGCATTTTCTTTTTTCTACTACACATCTAATGCATGGTATAGCATGAGTAAAAAAACTTCTTTCACATGACATAACAAATTATTGCACAATATTGAACTATGGAATAGTACATATATAGGCTAAGTAGGGCTTACTCACCATCACCATACATTCAACACTACACACACTTCACACACTAAATATGGCCGACTCACCATCATAACAGATAAAAGGATGTTTGAGGGTGCAGGGTGAGTCAGACCAGGTGCCGTTGTGGAAGTCAGCACAACTCTCATGGCCTTTAAAGTTGTCAGGCTCTCCACTGCTCCAGTTGCTAAAACCTATCTGCTCTAAACCACTGCTATCAAGAGACCACCTCCAGCTGTTTATGTCATTATACAGCCCTATCCAGACATAGGCCGTTGGATATCTTGGGTTTATATAGTTGTGAAAGTTGGTCTGGTCCCCTTGGCTTCTGATGGAGATCAGGTCGCTGTGGTGTGTCCTGCAGTAATTCTGTGCTTCCTTCCAGTTGAGTTTCTTAGTCACAAGGTGGTACTGAGGGACAATGGACAATGGCTCGCAGAGACAAGAGGAGAAGAGGCCTGTTGACAGATTCAGGGTTGGGGAGTCACTAGTTACATGTCAAGGAATTCAATCCTTTTTTTTTTAAGTATATTTTTGGGGCTTTTTTGCCTTTATTCATAGGACAGTGAACAGAGTGACAGGAAACAAGTAGGAGAGAGAGAAAGATGGGATGGGATTGGGAAATGACCGCAGGTCACACTCGAACCTGGGTCCCCGTGGGCACTCGGACCCATACGTGGTGAGCGCTGCAGCCTGTTGCGCCACAGTGCCCCCTAAGTAATTACATACTTAAATCACAAAACAGTAATAGAGTTACTGAGCAAAAGGTGTGTATGGAAATTAGTTACTAACCGAGCCAACCAATTCAGAATTTTGACCACCCGGTAGCACATACCGGTAGGTGGTGGTGGTCATGTGACCTAACAATGATTTTTATTACCAAAAT